>NC_047579.1:9549341-9922843 GCF_011004845.1 Esox lucius
ACGACAACATTAATGATGATGTTGTTGGAACATCACAGATTGGTCATCAATATTTGCTCCTTTTCTCACTCACCTCCATGTCACCTGCTCTTCCTGCCCTGTCGACATCCTCATACTCTCTCCCTCTCTCTCTTTACTCTGAACGCACCAGAGTGAACATGAAATAAATGTTTCTTGCCATTCTTGCCATGATGTTCAGGAATGGATTACTAACCATTTCTGATCTGAATGGCAATGATTATTATAAAAATACACATTGACACACCTCTTGCACTACTACATACTTATCATCTGCCTGGTACTCATTGTCTCCGAGGCTGCCAAAAAACTAATGAATGTCACTGCCCCCCTTCCTTTTGTTCATGCTGACACTCACGGTGAATGAAAGCTGACTAATAAAACTGCATTAGCAAAGAGCTATAGAGTATACACTATAGCTATATACAGCTATAGAGTATACTAAACGAATATGCAATCAATGAAAACAACTACTGTCTGCACAAATAACACATGCAGCGCAACATAAATGATTGACACTTTACTCAGAATTCGTGTGGGCTTTCTGACATTTCTAACAAAATCATTAATGTAAGACATTAACGTTAGTTGAATACGCACATGAGCACCATTGTGATGGATGATTGATTAGCAATCAGAGGTTACCTGTCATAGCATAGCACATTTCTATTTTATTAATAATTAATATGTGGATTTGGAGAAGGCATTCGACTGTGTCCCTCGCGGCATCTTGTGGAGGGTGCTTGGGGAATATGGGGTCCTGGGTCCTTTGCTAAGGGCTGTCAGGTCCCTGTACAACCGAAGCAGGAGCTTGGTCCGCATTGCTGGCAGTAAGTCAGACTTGTTCCCAGTGCATGTTGGACTCCGGCAGGGCTGCCCTTTGTCACCGGTTCTGTTCGTAATTTTTATGGACAGAATTTCTAGGTGCAGCCAGGGGCCGGAGGGTGTCAGGTTTGGGGACCACACAATTTCGTCTCTGCTCTTTCCAGATGATGTTGTCGTGTTGGCCCCTTCTAACCAGGACCTTCAGCATGCGCTGGGACGGTTTGCAGCCGAGTGTGAAGCGGTGGGGATGAAAATCAGTACCTCCAAATCCGAGGCCATGGTCCTCAGTCGGAAAAGGGTGGCTTGCCCACTTCAGGTTGGTGGAGAGTGCCTGCCTCAAGTGGAGGAGTTTAAGTATCTAGGGGTCTTGTTCACGAGTGAGGGAAGGATGGAACGGGAGATTGACAGACGGATCGGTGCAGCTTCTGCAGTAATGCAGTCGATGTATCGGTCTGTCGTGGTGAAGAAAAAACTGAGCCGCAAGGCGAAGCTCTCGATTTACCAGTCAATCTACGTTCCTACTCTCACCTATGGTCATGAGCTTTGGGTCATGACCGAAAGGACAAGATCCCGGATACAGGCGGCCGAAATGAGCTTTCTCCGCAGGGTGGCCGGGCGATCCCTTAGAGATAGGGTGAGAAGCTCGGTCACCCGGGAGGAGCTCAGAGTAGAGCCGCTGCTCCTCCACATCGAGAGGGGTCAGCTGAGGTGGCTTGGGCATCTTTTTGGGCATCTTCCTGGGAAGGTGTTCCGGTCCCGTCCCACCGGGAGGAGACCCCGGGGAAGACCTAGGACACGCTGGAGGGACTATGTCTCCTGGCTGGCCTGGGAACGCCTCGGTGTCCCCCCGGAAGAGCTGGAGGAAGTGTCTGGGGAGAGGGAAGTCTGGGCATCCCTGCTTAGACTGCTGCCCCCGCGACCCGGCCCCGGATAAGCGGAAGATGATGGTATGGTATGGTATAATTAATATATCAATATATTGGGGGGGTGTGTCAGCCCAAATATATGTTGTGATTGCGGCCTTGATCCATAGATCCTCTGTACTACATTGTGTTGAATGACACGTCAGTTGGCATAAATGCAGGGGGGGTTCGTGGGATTTTTTTATTATTATGAAAAAAGAAAAAATATAAAATTTTTCAATGATAAGAAGTCAGACACTAATTGTTTTTCATTATATGAAATATGAAATATCATTATATGAAACAAAAACAGCCTGTGGTCTGTATTGAATGCTGGACAGTTTGAATCATTGAGTGATCCAGTCTGTATATGTGATTGTGCTGGCCTTACAATGCGATCTCTTGAACAAAGCTAGACAGCCAGTGAACATTCAAAAGTCCTCCAATAAACACACAAGGCTTGACTTTTCTTGTATTTTACTGAAGCTATTTCCTCTTGTTGTTTTGTTTTGTAAAACTGAAACATTACAGAATACGAATATTTATCAGTACACAAAACATGAACATATGCATACATATAACTGTTACTACATAATTCCTCTCAAAGTGTAAAACAAGCAATGTAGCCTACTGTATGAAAACACAGTTCACCTACAAGTCACATTGTCACAAACAATTAAAGCAGATCGAGCTAGCTACAGCTGTACTGCTAGCTAAAAGAGCACATGTTTTGCCAAACATAAAAACGTTTCTAACATGACATTCCTAACCAATGCAAGTGATTACATTTTTTTATATATTACTTACAGGCACATAGTCTCCAAGGCAGAAGCGTATCAGAAATAAATTCAGCAACATTAATCCAGCACTGACTTTCTTGCCTGTCAGAGTTCTACTGAAGAAAGTGCTTCTCTGAATTATTAACTCTGACCAGTAGAGGGCAGCACACAACATGACCTTCTGAACTTTAACTTAACATGAAAACATCAAATACATTTTCACCTTTTTTTACTTTTCCAACAAATAACTTATTTAACCCATTCACTTAACTTTAAAGACAGCACCGTGATAGAAGTTATTTATGAATTTAGAGAATTTTCCAGTCAAGACTTACATACAATTAAGATTAAATTTTAAATGTAAAAGATGACCTTTAGCACATTTCTTACAGAGAGTATCAGTCTTGCATCACGAAAAACCGAAAAAAACTATTATGGCAGCAGTTCCCAAATAGTGGATAAGTGAACATAAATTATTTTTCATATTTTTTTCATTTAGATATTGTGGGTTACTCTGTGTAAATAAATACGTCTGTTTTATGTGTTTTCATTTCAGTCTGTAAAGCAACAAAAGATGAACATTTTGGAACGGATGAGGACTTTCTATGTCGATAACAGTAAATAGGTGACAGGAAATTATTTTCGGCGACCCACACTTTCAAAATGACAATTCAAAATTTTGAGAATTACACAAAGAGTGATATTATAGTATTAACCCCTCATTAAGTTTTCTTCAATTTTCTTCGTTGCAGATATACTATACATATAACACGACAGACTTTAATAACAAACATTCCCCACATACCGATGAAAACTCTAAATTAGCGTCATGCTGGCAACATTAGAGATTCCGTAGCAACAATAAGACTTCCGGTTTTCGGATTTTGCCTTCAAAATAGAAGTCCGCGGTAAAACGCGATTTTAATAATATTAAATGTATCTAATAATATTAAATGTATCTATTTTGACACTTTGCTTAGTGTATATTGTAAAAATGTATTCTAGGAAATGTTCAGGAGAATCTATAGAATAATTATATGCAAAGAAATCAAGGGGCACTATGTATTTGCAATTGTTGCTGGCATTTTACTTCACCCATCCTAGATCCTATTGGCCACAATGTAACTCAATGGATATGAAATATATAGAAAAAAAACTGTTTTATACGCCGCGGTGAATGTATTGTAGGAAATGTTCAGGAGACTCTATAGAATGATTATATGCAAAGAAATCAAGGGGCACTCTGTATTTGCAATTGTTGCTGGTGTTTTACTCCGCCCACCCCATTGGCCACAATGCAACTCAATGGATATGAAATACATATTGGCCTATAAAAAAAAAACTATTCTACACGCCGCAGTGAATGTATTGTAGGAAATGTTCAGGAGACTCTATAGAATGATTATATGCAAAGAAATCAAGGGGCACTCTGTATTTGCAATTGTTGCTGGTGTTTTACTCCGCCCACCACATTGGCCACAATGCAACTCAATGGATATGAAATACATATTGGCCTAAAAAAAAAAACTATTCTACACGCCGCGGTGAATGTATTGTAGGAAATGTTCAGGAGACTCTATAGATTGATTATATGCAAAGAAATCAAGAGGCACTGTGTATTTGCAATTGTTGCTATCATTTTACATTCCATTGGCAACATTCCAAATTACTGAATAGTCATCAATTTAGATCCATTATTCCTTGTGTTAATGGAGGCGATAATCACTACTTTACTTGGTGATTACTAAACAATTCAGCCAACGATACAAGGCTTGTATTGTATTTGATTGTTCAGTACGGTTTGTGGACTCTAGAGAAAATAATAACACTTTATAATCTTCTTGCTTGGGTCCAGACATTGTCTCAGAGCCCCGGTGGTCCAGTACCTCCTGCCAGACAGTAACAGAGCAAATGTCTTGGATGTCCTTATGTAAGATTAGGGTGAGGATATCAGCACCTGAAATACAACAAACATTCTGAGAGCCATAGTGCAAGTGCACATACTGCATGATCACATTATTGCAGACTAATCTTCTTGTAATAATGTACATGGAATAATTTGTTCATGGTGTATCTGCTGAATATGTTCTGACATTAATGCAAATAAATGTTTTCTGATAATTTATATAAAATAGAACATCTCATGTTGTTTTTGAATGAATTCATTAATGCTTTAGTGAACACACACACATAGGGACCACAACTATTTCCATCTACCTGAGCTTTGAAATTCACAAAGATGATAAAATTCAAATTTCAGGACAATGTCCACAATTGCATGTAAAGCCAAAGACTGTGATGCCAGGTACTTCTGTAGTGGGTGAAGAATGCTCTGCAGTTGATTCTCATGCTGCTTTAAGGAGTCCATTAGTTTAACATTCAGTGTTATACAGTTCTGTGCATGTACTTTCTTTTTAATGTCTATAGCTATGGCCATCCAATGGTCATTTAAAATGACAGGTATTATTACTTTTTCAAAACACCACCAATTGTGTGCTACTCTAGGTACCTCAGGCAGAACATCCATCCTTTCAGAAAATAGATTTTGTAGCTGTTGGCTAACGAAAGACGCAGGGCACATCAGCACAAAGTGATCCTCCAAATGAGATTTAATTAGATCAAGGTACTCGTCAATTATCTTATCACTGAACCAATTTCCATTGCTTATTGTATCAAAATCCTCAACAGCCAGTAAAGATGGTTTTCTGTGAGTTGTGAGTTTCTTATTAAGAATGTCTTTATTTTGATCGGTATCCAATTCCTTGCATTTGTCAGTGCACATGTGAATTACTTCTTTCTGACCAAAGTGAAGAACTTCTACACTACTTGTAAGATCATATGCAAGAAGACAGAATGTGTCCTTAAGCAACACTTTATTGAGTAATACAAAAGTATAGCCCACTGGTGTCTTTGATGTCTTAGTGCAGTTTGCATGCCAAAGCTGGTCATGATATTTAGAAAGTTTAATAAATGGGTATTCATCTGAAAATGTGACTATACTGGAAAGAGTACACTGAAAACCCTAACGTATTTCTTACTTACATTTTTCAATTAAGTGTAACTCAAAGTTAGATACATGTTCCCAATAAATTAAAACGTTTATGTTTTACTGACTTTTAAAATGTTCCCAGCATGCTCTGCTTCAAATTGACATTTTGGAAGGGTTTTATTATCTTTTTTTGCATGTATTTTTACTGATTAATTAATCTTAGCTACACAAACATCAAACACATACATTTGTCTGAAGTAATCCAATCATTTAATCTAACATATATTTCGCACCCGCTACTGAAATGATTGCAACTATTACATAAAATATCCATCTTTTCCTTGGACTTCCTGGTTCTAACAGGAATTATACCTTCCTTTGCAAGCCAATGCCTTGTGGGTAGCTTTCCAAGTCTCTGTTAAAGCTCCCAGAATTTCCTGAAATCTCAGCAGACGTGTTGATTTTTATTTTGCAAATCTGTGAAGTTAACTTTTTAGCCATTTGTGCTAGGATTTCAGCAAGACATTCCACAGCACAATTTGACAGCATCTGAAATGAACACTCCATGAGCTCATGGAATTGACCAGAAGAACAAATGTGTTCAATAACCATGTCTCAGACATTAACAAATACAGTCATGGGTGGTAACTCTTGAGTTCATTTAAAGGGCAATGCATATTGGGAAATAATTTTCTTCCATATTTTTATGTACAGTTAACTTGAAATAAATATTTAAAAAATCTTAACTCTTAAGTTCCAATAAATTGTAATTTTTAAGTAATTACTTACTTTTCCAAAATGAAGTTAGTTGACTTAAATTTTTGGATGTAATCAGTTTCCACAAACGTTTTGAGTATTCTGAACTTATTAGGTTTTACAGTGTATATGTGTGTTTGCTAAATATCAAAGGTAAAGTAAAGCTTCTAGGTAAGTGCATGCTCACTGTGTCAATTTTTTATAAGCAAAGTATTTTGTGTATGGGTAACATAACTGTTGGAATGTTGGGAGCCTTTGGATTTCTTAGACACATTACATGTTCTGTTGGACTGAAATAAGATATTCACCAATGCTTTCTGCAGAAATCTCCCTTGGTTCTACTATGAGTTGTTTTGTGTTTAGACTGTGAATGTAGAGCAGGTCATTTGCCAAGAAGTTAGCAGCTAGAAGTGCCTGAACAAGATCTTCAACTATATCCTTTACATAACTATAATGAAGTTGTTGTTGAACCATGGATTGTGATTTTTTTTTTGGTGCATATAATCACTCAATTGAGTCTCCTGAACAATATGTATTTCATATCCATTGATATTACATTGGGATGGGTGGAGTGAAATGCCAGCAACACTTGCAAATACACAGTGCCTGTTGATTATTTAATTGTTTGCATATAATTACTCTATCCACTCTCCTGAACATTTCCTACAATACATTTTTACAATATACACTAAGAAAAGTGTCAAAATCGATACATTTAATATTATTAAAATCGCATTTTACCGCAGACTTGTATTTTGAAGACAAAATCCGAAAACCGGAAGTCTAATTGTTGCTACGGAATTTCTATTGTTGCCAGCCTGACGCTGCAGTCTTTAACTATAGGAGAGGTAAGATGTAAGCTATTTGAACACCCATTTCACACTCTAACACAGTTGTAGCCTAATGTTTGCCTATATTTAAAGTTACGTTGCACTTAGTATAGTTTTGGGGTTATTTTAAGCATTTTAAACAAAGAGCCCTCTGGGAACCACATGAGCCGGCTCTTTCGGGTGAACGGGGATAGAAGAGCCGGCTTAATTAAAAGTACTCGGAATGCCCATCACTATCTTTTTCCCCTGCGTGGGCTGGCGCCATCCAAAACACTCACTGTGCTCAGTGAGTTTTTCCTAGCCACTTAAATTCAACACTACTGTTGTTCGCTCGTTGAGGTTTAAGGCCGGGTGTTTTTGTAAAAGCACTTTGTGACAACTCCTGTTGTAAAATACATTTGATTGATTGATTGCTCAGAAAAGTTCAGCTGTGGAACCATTTCCACATAGGCGCAGGCTAGTGTAGTGGAGGTCACTCACATAATGTTTTATGGTGCTTTGATCAGAACTTTGAAAGGAGTATGGACAGAGACAAAATGCTCTTGCACAATTTAATAGTTTATTTGCAAATAGAGAGACGTGTCAAACGCTTACATACATTATCATCTGAGGAGTCTCTAACTTAATACATGACTGGTCATCAGTACTTTTAGTGGAAAAAAGGGTGTGGTTAGTTGCTGTCCTAACTCAATAGAACACTTTTCCTTTGTTCCATTACATTCCTACGTTTCACCCAAGGGGCAAGCTATCCTCTCCCACATGGGTAACCTCTTCAACTCTAGGAGAAGACTCACAGCATCTGGACAAACAACAGATAGACACTGATGGGTTATACAGATTTACTGATTTACGAGTAACCCTATAATCTGCTGATACCAGTCAATGATGCCCCCTAGGCAAATACCAGATCCCCCTCTCCTACATTCCTTTTCATATCCAAACATGGGGACCCCGTACCTTTAACTAGTAACCCATTTATACATGTGTAGGGCCAAGTATACATCAGTTTAAGAATTTCCACAACACGTATCATATTTGTGGATAGCAAACTGTTTGTGGATTGGTTCCTGTTTGTTTGCAGAGTTTTGACACAAACATTCCACAAAAAAGCTTTATTAACACCATCTTGTCCGGTGCTCCAGCCAATCAGGCACTTGCCTTTAGACTAACGTCAGGTCTTGGTTCGGTATAGTTGTCAGCTCAGACTTCAACTTTTTCTCGTTTCCTAGAGGCCATAGTTTCACCGCACAGTCAAGCTCAGATGTAGGGAATGACAGGAAATTGTAGGAAGAGCAAGCTGTCAACCAGCTTGGCAGCAATCAGGTGGTCACTTTGTGAAAACCTCTGCTCCACCTGGGACATGACTGTCGTATGCCTCCTTCATCACCGGCTCTGTGTTGGTTACTCGTCGGCCTGGCTCGTCTGTTCCATCGAGAATGGTGGTAGCCCATTCATCAGTTTGCTTCCGCTTATTCTGGACATTCTCCTTGAAACAGATGAGCTCTCTGCTAATCCCAGATGCATCGATGCTCTGTTTTTGCAGAGTGTTGTATTAAACATCAACTTCTGGCATAAGGAAGAAATAAAATTCCAGCAGCTGCAGAAAGGCTCGGTCACTGAGTTTCTTTGCCTCACTTATGGTGGCCTCATTCCATCCTGGTTCTGTGCGTATGTCCTCAATACACAGGAGCAGCGCTGCACGGTTTTCCCAAACTGCATTGACAGTTTTACTTTTAAAGTTCCATAGTAAAGAAGGTGGCCTTGGATTGCGTCTCTGTGTTGCCTCAGCAAGTGCGGCAACACGTTTTGGAGCACCAGAGAAAAAGGTGGTAAAAGCACTTAAATCTGAAAAAAACACCTTCAGGATGCTCATCCTTGCTGAACAAAGTTGCTGCAAGGTCAGGTTCAGCTGGTGAGCATAGCAGTGAACAAACTGGACATGTGGGTATGTCTCTTTCATTAGTGTCTGTACCCCTCGAATGTTTCCACTCATTACAGCCGCACCATCATAAGTTTGAGCGATCAGCTTTTCTCCCAGCTTCAGTTGTTCTAGCACACCCTTGATGCTATTAGAGAGGCCGAGTCCAGTTTTATCTTTGACTTCCACAAACTCCAAAAACCTCTCTGTCAATGTATTGTCAGGCAACATGTATCGCAGCACAACTACCATTTGTGATTTACAGGAGACATCAGTTGTCTCATCTGCCTGTATGGCAACAAATTGTCTTAACCAAGCAAGTGGACATCTCCCTGTACACTTCATATATACAGTCTAACAGTTCGTTTTGTACAGTGCTAGATGCCCTTTGAAGATGGGCTGAGCGTCATAGTGCCTCTGAAGTCTCGAATCGCCCTCACACATAGTCTCGAAAATGCATCTGAATATTCCAGGATTCAGGGAGTCCACCGACTCGTCATGCCCCCACAGTGCAGTTTCACATTTTCCACACAGTTTAATACATGTTATGATCCGACTGAGAACGTACCTGTTTTCCTCCACCTGTTTGTTATGCTGCTCAATGGAGCGCCTGTAAGCACTGTCAACTTGGGCTGTGACATCTACCCTTCCTACAGCATCCAAATTAGGAACATAATCATTCCTCCACAACAGCATCCATATTAGGAACATAATCATTCCTCCACTACAGCATCCATATTAGGAACATAATCATTCCTCCACTACAGCATCCATATTAGGAACATAATCATTCCTCCACTACAGCATCCATATTAGGAACATAATCATTCCTCCACTACAGCATCCATATTAGGAACATAATCATTCCTCCACTACAGCATCCATATTAGGAACATAATCATTCCTCCACTACAGCATCCATATTAGGAACATAATCATTCCTCCACTAGAGCATCCATATTAGGAACATAATCATTCCTCCACTACAGCATCCATATTAGGAACATAATCATTCCTCCACTACAGCATCCATATTAGGAACATAATCATTCCTCCACTACAGCATCCATATTAGGAACATAATCATTCCTCCACTACAGCATCCATATTAGGAACATAATCATTCCTCCACTATAGCATCCATATTAGGAACATAATCATTCCTCCACTACAGCATCCATATTAGGAACATAATCATTCCTCCCCAGATACTCAGTTCTTCCTCCTCCTCAGTCATCACCCATCCCCAGTCAAACGTCACCCCAATCGTCAGTCATCCCCTGGTCAACTATTATCACATGGACTCAATACAGAAGAGGTGCTAGCTTGTTTAAGGTGAGAAAATTATGTTTTTGCGCTTTCATAATCACAAAATGTCACCTTTATTGAAATACTGTTGTGTACTTGCGTAGCTAGATTCTATATTTTCAGTTAAGCCGTTCTGCTAAAGAATTGACTACGCCACTGAATCTAGCTAAGCAAGTAGGAACTCCTGCCACAATGTTGCCGTGCTGGCAGGGAATGACTACACCACAGCACACACCAGCAAACACAAACACTCTCCTCCCTCAGCTAACGGCGGGAGCCATGGGTGGAGGCGGGGGAGGAGGGAGCCAGTCTCTCTTCAGGGGTTCTCGTCCTTCAATGGACCAGAGGACGTTTTTTTTTGTCATTGGCCCTCATTCATGAATCTTTTCTCAGAAAAGCTCTCAGATTCGAACGTTGGGAGAGACTTATGATCACCTCTAAGTGTGATTCACAAAACTGTTGCACCTGGTTGAAATTAGCGTAGATGTCATCGCAGATTGATAAATCGGCTATAAAGCTGTGGAATGCGAGAACGCTCTGTACCTGTCCTTATTTACATATGACACACCCGTAATTTATGCAGGTGTGGCGATCAGCAATCTATGAATTGACAGATTTCAATATAAATTATAGCCTAAAATGGAAAATTAACCATTCGTCATTTTCCATGACAAAATCAGGGCAGATACAGAACACTTTTGCCTCTATGGTTGCCAGCTTCAATGTGGAAAAATAAAGGACACCTTGCCAGCAGCCCCAAGCCTGGAGGACACAAAAGCAGGGGGTCTGGGGGTCCTCTCCGATGAGATTGAGTGTCAGACACTTAAATACCTGCATTCTGGTGAATTTTTATGCACAAATTTGTGCTTTTCATGCATCAATTTCGAAGTCCTGTGCTAGTCTCAACATGAATGTAATGGACATAGAGTCAATAAAAGTAAAGAGCAGTTGCATCAATTATTTTAAGGTTTAAAACATCAGATCATAGACTTGGGCAAGACGTTTGATCTTTCAAAATAAACTATTTGGTATATTTGGAAGAAGCAAGAACCCACCCTCCAGGAAGGATGAAGTAGCCTAGTTAGAGGGCCCTCTGGAACCCTCTTATGTTTGTAAGTTTTATTATTATTAATATTCTTCTTCTCCAGGGCCATTTTCAGAGGTCCATAGCTCGGTCCACTCTGGTGCAAAATGCTCCAAACTTTGCCTGATTGTAGACAGCCACGGTCTGAAGGAACTTGGCCATCATGGTACCCATACTCCTCATGGTGGCGCTGTAGCACTCAGTCGAAAATTGAAAGCTGAAGCTCAGATCTCATGAACCGAATGTCATAGAGAAACATAACCAAGTACCAGATATACCCCTTCTCATGCTGCCCCTTGATTTTTCATTCATTTTGAATTTGGTGAAAAACACGTTAACGACATCTCCGAGACCGCTGAACGGATTTACAATGCCATTTGGTGTGAAGGGCCTTTGAACCATAATCTTTCAAAGTTATGTAAGGAAAGTTGATAACTCAAATAGTATGGACGATATCAGCTAATGAAATTGAGCTGGGCGGATCGATGACTTTAGAAATCCATTATTCCCAAATGGCACATCAAACAGCTACCAAACAAAACGTACTCGTACATGTGTCTGTCAGGAATGGACCGAAAAAGTCCTATACAGAAATACCTCTTGGGGGCGCTATAAACATCACCGATGTTTCTCACGATTTTGCCGTTAATAAAAACACTCCTCCATGAACTGCCACCTTAACGTGGTGGAGGGGTTTGAGTACCCGAGTGACCCTAGGAGCTATGTTGTCTGGGGCTATATGCCCCTGGTAGGGTCTCCCAAGGCAAACAGGTCCTAGGCGACGGGTCAGACTAAGAGCGGTTCAAAACACCCCTTAATGATGAAAAATTATTTGAGTTCCGTGACGTCGCCCGGTATGGCGCAGCCGGGGCCCCACCCTGGAGCCAGGCCCGGGGTTGGGGCTCGCACGCGAGCGCCTGGTGGCCGGGCCTTTCCCCATGGGGCCCGGCCGGGCATAGCCCGAAGGAGCGACGTGGGGCCGCCTTCCCGTGGGCTCACCACCCACAGGAGGGACCATAAGGGGTCGGTGCGTAGAGGATCGGGCGGCAGTCGAAGGCAGGGGCCTAGGCAACCCGATCCCTGGACACGGAAACTAGCTCTAGGGACGTGGAACGTCACCTCGCTGGCGGGGAAGGAGCCTGAGATAGTGCGTGAGGTCGAGAGGTTCCGACTGGAGGTAGTCGGAATCACCTGTACGCACGGCTTGGGCTCTGGAACC
Organism: Esox lucius; assembly: GCF_011004845.1. Classification (NCBI taxonomy): domain Eukaryota; kingdom Metazoa; phylum Chordata; class Actinopteri; order Esociformes; family Esocidae; genus Esox; species Esox lucius. The sequence goes on from NC_047579.1 coordinate 9,561,970, forward strand.
ACACTCCTTGAGAGAGGATGGACTCTTCACCACTCTGGAGTTGCCCATGGTGAGAGGCGGCGGGCTGGTGTGGGTTTGCTTATAGCTCCCCAGCTCTGCCGCCATGTGTTGGAGTTTACCCCGGTGAACGAGAGGGTCGTTTCCCTGCGCCTTCGGGTCGGGGATAGGGCTCTCACTGTTGTTTGTGCCTATGGGCCGAACGGCAGTGCAGAGTACCCGACCTTCTTGGAGTCTCTGGGAGGGGTGCTGGAAAGTGCTCCAACTGGGGACTCTATTGTTCTACTGGGGGACTTCAACGCCCACGTGGGCAACGACAGTGACACCTGGAGGGGTGTGATTGGGAGGAACGGCCCCCCTGATCTGAACCCGAGTGGTGTTCAGTTATTGGACTTCTGTGCTAGTCACAGTTTGTCCATAACGAACACCATGTTCAAGCATAAGGGTGTCCATCAGTGCACATGGCACCAGGACACCCTAGGCCGCAGGTCGATGATCGACTTTGTTGTCGTTTCATCTGACCTGCGGCCGTATGTCTTGGACACTCGGGTGAAGAGAGGGGCGGAGCTGTCAACTGATCACCACCTGGTGGTGAGTTGGATCCGATGGCGGGGGAGGAAGCTGGACAGACTCGGCAGGCCCAAGCGTACTGTAAGGGTCTGCTGGGAACGTCTGGCCGAGTCTCCTGTCAGAGAGATCTTTAACTCCCACCTCCGACAGAGCTTCGACTGGATCCCGAGGGAGGCTGGAGATATTGAGTCCGAGTGGACCATGTTCTCCACTGCCATTGTCGAAGCGGCCGTTCGGAGCTGTGGACGTAAGGTCTCCGGTGCCTGTCGAGGCGGCAATCCCCGAACCCGGTGGTGGACACCGGAAGTAAGGGATGCCGTCAAGCTGAAGAAGGAGTCCTATCAGGCCTGGTTGGCTTGTGGGACTCCTGAGGCAGCTGACGGGTACCGACTGGCCAAGCGGACTGCAGCCCGGGTGGTTGTGGAGGCAAAAACTCGGGCCTGGGAGGAGTTCGGTGAGGCCATGGAGAAGGACTATCGGCTGGCCTCGGAGAGATTCTGGCAAACCGTCCGGCGCCTCAGGAGAGGGAAACAGTGCCCTACCAACGCTGTTTACAGTAGAGGTGGGCAGCTGTTGACCTCAACTGGGGATGTCGTCGGGCGGTGGAAGGAGTACTTCGAGGATCTCCTCAATCCCGCCGTCACATCTTCCATTGAGGAAGCAGAGGATGAGGGCTCAGAGGTGGACTCGTCCATCACCCGGGCTGAAGTCACTGAGGTGGTCAAGAAACTCCTCGGTGGCAAGGCACCGGGGGTGGATGAGATCCGCCCTGAGTACCTCAAGTCTCTGGATGGTGTGGGGCTGTCTTGGTTGACACGCCTGTGCAACATCGCGTGGCGGTCGGGGACAGTGCCTTTGGGATGGCAGACCGGGGTGGTGGTCCCTCTTTTTAAGAAGGGGGACCGGAGGGTGTGTTCCAACTACAGGGGGATCACACTTCTCAGCCTCCCCGGGAAAGTCTATGCCAGGGTTCTGGAGAGGAGAATACGGCCGATAGTAGAACCTCGGATTCAGGAGGAACAGTCTGGTTTTCGTCCGGGCCGTGGAACACTGGACCAGCTCTATACCCTCTACGGGGTGTTGGAGGGTTCATGGGAGTTTGCCCAACCAATCCACATGTGTTTTGTGGATTTGGAGAAGGCATTCGACTGTGTCCCTTGCGGCATCCTGTGGAGAGTGCTTCGGGAATATGGGGTCCTGGGTCCTTTGCTAAGGGCTGTCAGGTCCCTGTACGACCGAAGCAGGAGCTTGGTCCGCATTGCCGGCAGTAAGTCAGACTTGTTCCCAGTGCATGTTGGACTCCGGCAGGGCTGCCCTTTGTCACCGGTTCTGTTCATAATTTTTATGGACAGAATTTCTAGGCGCAGCCAGGGGCCGGAGGGTGTCAGGTTCGGGGACCACACGATTTCGTCTCTGCTCTTTGCGGATGATGTTGTCGTGTTGGCTTCTTCAAACCAGGACCTTCAGCATGCGCTGGGACGGTTTGCAGCCGAGTGTGAAGCGGTGGGGATGAGAATCAGTACCTCCAAATCCGAGGCCATGGTCCTCAGTCGGAAAAGGGTGGCCTGCTCACTTCAGGTTGGTGGAGAGTGCCTGCCTCAAGTGGAGGAGTTTAAGTATCTAGGGGTCTTGTTCACGAGTGAGGGAAGGATGGAACGGGAGATTGACAGACGGATCGGTGCAGCTTCTGCAGTAATGCGGTCGATGTATCGGTCTGTCGTGGTGAAGAAAGAGCTGAGCCGCAAGGCGAAGCTCTCGATTTACCGGTCAATCTACGTTCCTACTCTCACCTATGGTCATGAGCTTTGGGTCATGACCGAAAGGACAAGATCCCGGATACAGGCGGCCGAAATGAGCTTTCTCCGCAGGGAGGCTGGGCGTTCCCTTAGAGATAGGGTGAGAAGCTCGGTCACCCGGGAGGAGCTCAGAGTAGAGCCGCTGCTCCTCCACATCGAGAGGGGTCAGCTGAGGTGGCTTGGGCATCTGTTTCCAGGAAGGCGTTCCGGTCCCGTCCCACCGGGAGGAGACCCCGGGGAAGACCTAGGACACGCTGGAGGGACTATGTCTCCCGGCTGGCCTGGGAACGCCTCGTGTCCCCCCGGAAGAGCTGGAGGAAGTGTCTGGGGAGAGGGAAGTCTGGGCATCCCTGCTTAGACTGCTGCCCCCGCGACCCGGCCCCGGATGAAGCGGAAGAAGATGCCATGCCATGCCTCTTGGGGGCGCTATAAACATCACCGATGTTTCTCACGATTTTGCCGTTAATAAAAACACACTTAAATGACATCTCCTCTGAAACCACTCCATTTCTCATTTCTATCTCTTCCATAATTACAGAGGAAACACAGTCTTTAATGCCAGGATACATAGGAGGGGGCCAGTGGTCATAACCAACCATTACACAGTCCAATACCCTCTGATAAGAAAGGTTTATTCTCAGCTTTTAGTTTAGTCTGAGGTTGTCCCTTTTCGTCAAATCCACTCTACTTATTTTTAACGTCCTCTTACTGTTTCAATCAGTTTTTTTAATCAAACTGTTGGTTTTATTAAATTTCACTTAAGTTCTTATTGTATTAATTTGATCTTGATTTTATCATTTTGGCCCTCTATGTATTACAGGTGCTGGTCATAACATTTGAATATCATCAAAAAGTTGATTTATTTCAGTAATTCCATTCAAAAAGTGAAACTTGTATAATGTATACATTCATTACACACAGACTGATGTATTTCAAGTGTTTATTTCTTTTAATTTTTATGATTACCCAAAGATGCTCTATTGGGTTGAGATCTGGTGACTGTGGGGGCCATTTCAGTACAGTGAACTCATTGTCATGTTCAAGAAACCAATTTGAAATGATTCGAGCTTTGTGACATGGTGTATTATCCTGCTGGAAGTAGCCATCAGAGGATGGGTACATGGTGGTCATAAAGGGATGGACATGGTCAGAAACAATGCTCAGGTAGGCCGTGGCATTTAAACAATGCCCAATTGGCACTAAGGGGCCTTAAGTGTGCCAAGAAAACATCCCCTACACCATTACACCACCACCAGCAGCCTGCACAGTGGTAACAAGGCATGATGGATCCATGTTCTCATTCTGTTTACGCCAAATTCTGACTCTACCATCTGAATATCTCAACAGAAATCGAGACTCATCAGACCAGGCAAAATTCTTCCAGTCTTCAACTGTCCAATTTTGGTGAGCTCGTGCAAATTGTAGCCTCTTTTTCCTATTTTGTAGTGGAGATGAGTGGTACCCGGTGGGGTCTTCTGCTGTTGTAGCTCATCCGTCTCCAGGTTGTGCGTGTAGTGGCTTCACAAATGCTTTACCTCGGTTGTTTCAGTCAAAGTTGCTCTTCTATCAGATTGAATCAGTCGGCCCATTCTCCTCTGACCTCTAGCATCAACACTGGATGTTTTTCCCTTTTCACACCATTCTTTGTAAACCCTAGAATTGGTTGTGCGTGTAAATCCCTGTAACTGAGCAGATTGTGAAATACAGACCGGCCCATCTGGCACCAACAACCATGCCACGCTCAAAATGTATTAAATCACCTTTCTTTCCCATTCTGACATTCAGTTTGGAGTTCAGGAGATTGTCTTGACCAGGACCACACCCCTAAATGCATTGAAGCAACTGCCATGTGATTGGTTGATTAGATAATTGCATTCATGAGAAATTTCCTAATAATCCTTTAGGTGAGTGTATATTCAACTATTTTAATTCATTTTTATTGGTCCTTTATTTATACAGATAAAACAGTCTGAGACCAAGGTCTCTTTTCCAGCTGAGCACTGTGTACATCAAAGTAAAAAAAAAAAAAAATACACAAGTCAATTACAAATAATAAATACATGCAATAACTTTTAGTTAATTTGTCATGGCTTTAAGTTGTGCAAATAGTTCCAAGAATGAGGAGCAATTCCAAGAATGTCAGTGTGTGTGATAAGCCCCACTTCTCTAGTTTAACTTAGAGGAAAGATAGCTTGGCAGCGAATACAATTTGGTCCGGAAATAATTGGACACTGAGTTGTGTTATTTTGGTTAAATAATGAATATGGGCTTAAAGTGCAGCTTTAATTTGACGGTATTCAAATCCAAATTGGAGGAAGGGTTTAGGAATTACAGCTCTTTAATATGTAGCCCCCCCTTTTTCAAGGGGCCAAAAGTAATTGGACAATTGAATCAAAAGCTGTTTCATGGACAAGTGTGGGCTATTCCTTCATTATTTCTTCATCAATTAAGCAGGTGAAAGGTCTGGAGTTGATTCCAGGTGTGGCATTCGCATTTGGAAGCTGTTGCAGTCAAAGGAGCTCTCAAAGCAAGTGAATTAGTCATTTCCTATGCTGCAAAAAAAACATCCATCAGAGAGATAGCAGGAACATTAGGAGTGGCCAAATCAACAGTTTGGTACATTCTGAGAAAAAAAAAGAACACACTGTTGAGCTCTGAACCACAAAAAGGTCTGGACGTCCACAGAAGACAACAGTGGTGGATGGTTGTAGGATCCTTTCCATGGTAAAGAAAACCCCTTCACAACATCCAGCCAAGTGTAACAGTGGTGGTAGTGGAGGAACCAGGCGCAGGCGAATACACTCTGTGTGGGTTTTAATGTAAATCAAACACGAGCATACAAAACCAACTTAAAGAAAACAAAGGGGCTGAATCTTTAGCCAGCAAAACAGAAACACTCAGCGGTTATGTGTGACACACAGACCGTACCAACAACAATGATGGACAAATGTGGGGAGCAGAGGGGAAACATTTAAACACATACTAACGAGATGATTGGGACCTGGTGTGAATAGTTGAAGACATATGACATGAAGACAAGTCCGGGATGTGTTTGTGGAGTGATGGGAACTGGAGGTGTACGGGACGGTGGCAGTGATCCTCACCGCACTGTGACAGTACCCCCCCAAAGGCGCGGGCTCCCGACTGCAAGACCGGGAACAACACAGGGGGAGAGGGCGGGACGACGGCACCAAGGCAGGCTGAGGCTCGGCACCCGGAGCGGCCTGAACAGGCCGGGGAGGCGGAGCCGGCGGAAGAGCAGGAGCCGGCAGAAGAGCAGGAGCCGGTGGAGGGTCAGGAGACGGGAGACCCAGTTGAGGGTCAGGAGACGGGAGAGCCGGCGGAGGGGCAGGAGACGGCAGAAGGGCCGGGACAGGCCGGGGAGGAGGAGCGGCAGGGAGAGGCGACGGCACCTGGTCAGCGGGAGGAGCTGGCGGCTGCGGCTGATAATTCCCAGATAATTCTTAAGTGTATAAGGATATACTGTATTGTCTGCGCAGATTCAACCAAATTCAGGGAAGTTGCTTAGACGGCGCTTCAATTTACAGATGGACAATTAACCAAAACATACTGTGAATGCAAGAGTTTTTTAAGGCAAAGAAGCAGAATATTCTGCAATGGCCGATCTCAACCCGATCGAGCATGCATTTCAGTTGCTGAAAACAAAACCTAAGGCAAAAAGACCCACGGACATACAACAACTGAAGACAACTACAACTGAAGGCCTGGCAAAGCATCACAAAGGAGGAAACCCAGCATTTGGGGATGTCCACGCGTTCTAGACTTCAAGCAGTCATTGCCTGCAAAGGATTCCCATCAAAGTTTAAAAAATAAACATTTTGATAATTACTATGTAAACTTGTCCAATTGCATTTGAGCCCCTCAAATAAGGGGATTGTGTTTAACAATGTTTGCAATTTCTAAACGTTTCACATAATATTTTTGTTCAACCTGATCTGCAGTTCAATTGCATCTCAGGTGTTTCATTTCAAATCCATTGTGGTGGCATACAGAGCCAAAATTAAGAAAATTGTCCAAATATTTCCAGACATAACTGTATACAAACATCAGCCAGTGTCTGTTTCTCTGGGAAACCAGGGAGTCCCAATCAACCAAACCATACAGAAGACAATGATTGGCACCAGTAACTAAATGCAAGGCTGAATGATAGACTGCATCTAAAGGTTTTAAAAGCTGATGCTTGCATGTAAAGATCACCATAATCCAGCACAGACATTAAAGTAGCTTCAACCATATCAGTCTATGCTGGTAAGACAAGCACGCTATGATTTGTATAAAATAAACACAACTTTTTCCTCAACTTCTTCACAAATTCATTTGTGTTTTGAATGAAAGACATTCATCTAACCAAATCTCTAAATATTTGTAAGCCGGAACACATTCTATAATAGAACCGTCCAAGATCAATTACATTTTGACATCTTCGCTAAGGAGAGGAAAGTATACATTTAATTTTACTTGCGGTTAGAACCAGCTTAAGATCTGTAAGGGTAAGAGTGAGAAATCTGACTGGAGATGACCAAATGCTCGAGCATGCAATGGAGCAACAGCATACAGAATTGTGTCATCAGCATAGAAATGATACTTGCAGTTCCTCACTGTATTACAAATATACAATAGACTTAAATCACAAAGGACCTGAAATTGAGGTTTGAGGAACTCGTTTAATAGTACCATTAGGAAACAAGACTGTATACCATCCGTTACAATAGGTTCATGGGTTCTATCACACAGATAATTCTTAAACCACAAGCAAGTGTCCCAAGTCAGACCCTGGGAGGTCAGTTTCCTCAACCAAGTCAAATGACCAACTGTATTAAAAGCCTTTGACCGGTCAATAACCAGAGCCACTTTATACGCTTTTTCATCAAGTGCTTCAGCAACATCATTAACAACCAATGTATTAGCTTTAATTGGGAGTTGAAGAGAGGAGGAAAGAGAGAGAGGAGACAAAGGAGATGAGGAGCAGAAGGGGAGATGAGGAGAGGAAAAGGGGAGTAGAGGGTGAGGAGGAAGAGGAAGACTGGGGAGTTGAATAAAAGAGTTAAGGCGGAAAGGAGCAAGGGTAGGAGAAGAAAATAGGAGAGGGTCCCCACACACAACCCCACCCACACACACACACAACCCCACCCACATCCACACACACACCCACAACCCCACCCACCCACATCCACACACACACACACACACACACACACACACACACAACCCCACCCACCCACATCCACACACAACCCCACCCACATCCACACACAACCCCACCCACACACACCCACATCCCCACCCACACACACCCACCCACCCACATCCCCACCCACACACACCCACCCCCACACACACCCACACACACACACACACACACACACACACACACACACACACACGCTGTTTAAAAACTTGTTTATTCTGTCAAATCTGGGACATTCATTGTAATGAATTTACAGAAGCAGGACTGTTTTGTCAACAATTAAAGCCAGTGTGGTGATTCATACTACTGAGTAATGACTCTAAATTACAGGTTACATCTTCAATGGTGTTTATTCAAGACTATGTACAACTATGTCCTACTGAATATGACCATGATTAAAGTGAAACATCATGTGTTTGACACGGAGACCATCTGACACAGAGACACTGAGGAGTTAATATAAACATAAAACCCTGGATAGAGGGGCTCAGTGAATGTGGTGTTGAATGTGTACAGGTGGGTCAGTGTGTCAGAGGAGACCCTGTAGAAGGACAGAGTGCCGGCTAGACAGTCCAGATACACTCCTACTCTGTTGGAGTCTGAGGAGGTGACAGGTATGAAAGTTGTATTTTTATTGTGACAGACAGAGAAATTGTTACCAGCACCGAACAGACCCCAGGACTTGTCATTGTATCCAAGACCACAGTCATTATCCCCTCCTCTCCTGTTGATTTCTTTATATGTCACTCCGATCCCAGCCCCTCTCCCACTCCACTCTACCTCCCAGTAACAGCGTCCAGACAGACCCTCTCTACACAACACCTGTGGCCAGTCCTTAAATCTCTCTGGGTGATCAGGATACAGCTGCTCCTCTTCCCTCCATGTCACCTTTCTGTTCTCCTCAGACAGAGAGAGGTTTCTGTTTACTGTGTTTGGGTCCAGTGTGAGATCACAGACATCTGATGGATGAGACCAAGACACAATATTACACAACATCATCATTCATATTATACACACACACACGTTTTAATTCTTTATTGTCATATACTGGATATTAAGACACTCAGACAAAACACAAGCACAAGCATAATGAAACAAACATGTACAAACAAACCCCCACACAAATATACATGCATGTGAACACTCACCAGCCACTGCATTATGTTTACCTTGCTAGTACCGATGTTGTGAAGGATTCAGAGACCGGGCGAATTCACCGAAAACACCAATCTGTCAGCAGAAGCGTGTGATATCTTGCAAACTTTCTGCTTCTCACTCCCAACCGTGTCTTGCTTCTAAAGTGTCTGTTTAACTAAGCTTGTAAGCTTGTTATCTCTACAATGTAAGCTTGTGATCTTTGCGATTTTCCATTATTTAAAAAAACGGCAGCGACCCGGCCCCGGATAAGCGGAAGAAGATGGATGGATGGCAGCAAAAACAAATACACTGCTCAAAAATATTAAGGGAACACAAAATAGTCACAGTATAACACCTAGTCCATTAAACTTCAGGGATATCAATCTGTCCAGTTAGGAAGCATCAGTGATTGTGAATCAATGTCACCTGTTTTGGTGCAAATGAAAGTGACAGCAGGTGAACTGGAGAGGCAACAGCAAGACAACCCACAAAAAGGAATGGTTTTGCAGCTGGTGGCCACTGATAATCGCTCTCTCCTTATCCTTCCTGACTCATTCTCATTGAGTTTTGCTAGTGTTCTTGTCACTACTGGTAACATAAGGTGGTACCTGCAGCCCATTCAGTTTGTACAGGTAGTCCAGCTCCTCCAGGAGGGCACATCCATACGTGCAGTTGCTAGAAGGTATGTGGTGTGTCCCAATACAGTCTCAAGAGCATGGAGGAGATACCAGGAGACGGGCCATTACATGAGGAGAGCTGGACAGGGCCGTAGAAGGGCATCAGATGTGAAAGAGTCTGTACTATCATCCAGCATGACCGGTTTGGTGGTGGGTCAGTGATGGTCTGGGGAGGCTCATCATTGGAGGTTCGAACAGACCTACACTTGCTAGCCAACGGTACCCTGACTGCTGTTAGGTCACCGTGAAGAATTCCTCAGACCCATGGTCAAACCTCACGCTGGTGCAGTGGGCTTTGGGTTCCACCTGGTGAAGGACAAAGCCTGGCCTCATGTGGCCAGAGTGTGTAGGCAGTTCCTGGATGATGAAGGCATTGATGCCACTGATTGGCCCTCACTTTCTCCAGACCTGAATCCAGTTGAGAACCTCTGGGATGTTATGTATCGGTGCATCCGACGACGACAAGTAGCGCCACAGTCTGTCCAGGAGCTCACTGATGCCCTGATCCAGGTCTGGGAGGAGATCCCCCAGGACACATCTCATCGGGGGGTGCCCAGACGTTGTCGGGGGTGTATTCAGGCACGTGGGGGCCAGACACACTACTTAGTCACATTATAAGTTGGAACAGCCTGTGATTTCAATGGTACACTTTGATTTTCAGTTTGAGTTTGGATCCAGCCCTCAATTGGTTGGTGGATTTGGTTTCCATTGACCCTTGTTACGTCATTTTGTTCTCAATGAATTACAACATGTACAGTAAAGATTTTGATCTTTAATAATTTCATTCCTCCTGACCCACTGTGTGATTTAGGTCTTCTCTTAATTTTTTTGAGCAGTGTATATTGTGTTGGTTAACACATGTAAGTAGTATTCATTGTTTCAAACGTGGCATTTGTCATTGAAACAATACTACGTACACAAGGGTTTCCCAAACCTTTTTGGCCAACGACCCCATTTTGATATCTCGCGACCCCAACCATGTGAAGAAAAATTATATAATCTTATTTTATTATTTAAGGCTATGAGAGTTAATTGTAATACATTCTCCCTCGACCCCATTTTCATATCAGGTGAAAATGGGGTTGGGGCTCCTAGTTTGGGAACCTCTGACTTACACATATGCAAACCAACACAATATATTAGCTTTTTGCTGCTGTTTTAAAATAATAATCTATGGACGCAGATTTTGCAAAGATCACAAGCTTATATATTGCTGAGCACACAAGCTTATGTAACCAGATGCTTTTTGGAACCATTTTTGGAAGCAAGACACCGGTCTCTGTCCAGGGCGAGAAGTCACAAGAGTGCGAGATAATACACATGTTCAATAGCACACTAACATGCACACTTTCGACAGGCACACTGAATTCGCCCGGTCACTGAATTCGCCCGGTCACTGAATTCTTCGTAATGCCAGGTTGGACCCCCTTTTTCCCTTCAGAATTGCCCAAATTCTTCATGGCATAGATTCAACAAGGTGCTGGAAATATTTCTCAGAGATTTTGGTCCGTATTGACATTAGAGCATCCCCAGTTGCTGCAGATTATTTGAGTTAGAAATCAAGACTCATCAGATCAGGCAACATTTTCTAATCTTCTATTGTCCAAATTTGGTGGTCCCGTGCTAATCGTAGCCTCAGTTTTCTGTTCAGTTTCCTGTTCTCCGCTGATGACAGGAGTGGCACTCAGTGTGGTCTGCTGCTGTAGCCCATCTGGTTTAAGGGTTGATGTGTTGTGCCTTCAGAGATGCTCTTCTGCATACCTTGGTTGTAACGAGTGGTTATCTGAGTTACTTTTGCCTTTCTATCAGCTTGAAACAGTCTGGCCATTCTCCTCTGACCTCTGGGTGAAAATGCCTTGTTGATGGCAGAGAATTGCCGCTCACTGTATATTTTCTCTTTTTCTGACAATTCTCTGTAAACCCTAGAGATGATTGTGTGTGAAAATCCCAGTAGATCAGCAGTTTCTGTAATACTCAAACCAACACTGGCACCAACAACCATGCAGTTTCTGTAATACTCAAACCAGTATTACATCTGGCACCAACAACCATGCCACATTCAAAGTAACTGAAATCACCTTTCTTCCCCATTCTGATGATTGGTTTGAACTTCAGCAGACCATCTCTAGTTGCCTAAATCCATTGAATTGCTACCATGTAATTGGCTGATTGGATATTTGCGTTAACGAGCAGTTGAAAAGGTGTACCTAATGAAATGGCCGGTGAGTGTATGTTTTGTATAATAAATAACTTACATTTCTTCAGTCCTGATTTTAACCTCCACTCTCCACCATGATCCATACTGTGGAAGAAGCAGAGGAGCAGACTGTCATTTAGTGGCACACAATCTGTCTTACACACACGTGCACACACACACACACACACACACAACACATTTCCCCCATCATTAATCAAAATATGATCTAAATTGCAATATAGACATGGGCAATATTTTAATCTAAACTTCTGTGGATTCTAAAATGTTTTGAATGCGACACGTCACCAGAGTCAACAGGTATTGTCTGTCAGTCATCAGTTTTTAATGCAGGTGGTCCATTGACATTGTAATACACCATTGTTAATACTGGGCATTCTGAGTCTTTTCAGTGAACCAACTCTTCTGGATCCATTCAACTGAAAGAGCCGGATCATTTTAAGTTCCATCGTACCTCTCCTAATTATTAGACCAGCTGCTGTTTTTCAACTCACGTTACCTTACTGGGAAAAATACATGTTGAACACAAAGATGTGCTCCCTCATCTGATTTTTTTTTTTTCGGGCTAAAGAATAAAGAAAATTATGGAGCCAAATGAACAGCTCCATTCACCAATGTGAATTGGTTACCAAAATTCACCAAAGAGCCGTTCTAAAATATTTTTTTGTTCATCACTAGTCAGGGCTCATTGTTATTCATAGAAAACTAAAAGTCTGTGTTAGAGGTATTGGAAGTATTTTATCACTTAAATGCGTGCAACAACACACAGAAGTGTCAAACTCAGACTGAGTAATATAGACCAGTGTTTTTCAACCCTGCTCCTGGAGGCACACCACCCATCATGTTTTAGATCTCTCTCTGCCCAAACATACCTGATGTAGCTCATCAAGGACTTGATAATGAGCTGATCATTTGAACCAGGTGTGATAGAGCAGGGACAGATCTACAACATGCAGGGCGGGGTGCCTCCTGGAGCAGGGTTGAAAAACACTGGTATAGACCACCTGGAAAGTGGACAACTGACACTGCTACCAAAGATGTTTCCATGATTCTAATGTCTTTTCACAAAAAGTCAGTTTTCATCACCTATATTGATAGCTATTGTATCAATGTCATTCATGAATGCAAGAAAAACAAACATTGTGGTGCTATGAAATGAAATAGTTTTGGCAGTGTTAAGTTCATATTCAGTCTCGCTAGAAATTGCTCAATTCTTATGACTATTCCAATTAGTTAGTTAGTAGATAATAGTAAGTCTATAACTGGCTAATAAGCTGTTAAAATGTCCAGTGGCAAAAAGAAATACAGTTCATAGACGCTTTTGTGGTGGATGTAAACTTAATAAGCGTAATATTCAAAATTGGCGTGATGTTAATGTGTGACAAAATGTCAAGACGCTATACCGTCACTATGTGAGGAGGACCCTGATGGAACCCTAAAACTGGGCTCCGAGCCATATGGATTGGACACTGCAGATAACTGGGTGAGCTTGACCCAGGGACTGAGAGAAAGATCCGGTTTTAACCATTGTTGTTTTGATTTTCTTTTTGTCCTTTTTTTCATCTGACCTGATCTGACTCTTTCTTGTATCCCTGTATTGTATGTCCATGGTCAGGGTAGTGGGGTGGCCAGTAGGAGCACAGTTAGCTGGGCTGGGACAGAGCAAAAGCAGGAAGGGTGTCAGATTTCTCTGGATGTGATGTGCTGTCTCAGTTGCCGTGTCGCCCAATAGGCCTATTCACCATGTTAGCTGCTGTGTAGTGTGATTGTAGTGTGATTTTTCGCGTTGCCGTGGCCGAATGTGTTGATGAGTGGGGTTTGCTGTATCCTAGCCCCACCCCTCCAGTAACTATAGAAGTCAGTTGGATAGCCCCTGCTGTATCCTAGCCCCTCCCCTCCAGTAACTATAGAAGTCAGTTGGATAGTCCCTGCTGTATCCTAGCCCCACCCCTCCAGTAACTATAGAAGTCAGTTGGATAGTCCCTGCTGTATCCTAGCCCCTCCCCTCCAGTAACTATATAAGTCAGTCATTGTGCCCTGATCTGTCTGTTATGTGTTGGGAAGGGGCTCATTGCAATATACTGTCTTTGTATAATGAATTACCAATAAAGATATATGCTGCAGTGCTCCACCTGGTACCACTGCAGAGATCATATGTAGTCACTCTAAATGGGCTACACAGATACACTTGTTCAGCAGTAGAAACATTGATGGTGTGGTTATTAACAGTGAAAACAGAGACTCTGATGTCTGAACATATTAACGTTATTGGTGCAGTCACATTTAAATAATAATGAATAAATGTGTTTTCTTCAAATTCACAATTTTACAGCTTGATATCATATCAGTGTACTTTGATGTTGAAACTGTGTTCATGCTACACAAAATTAGTACATGTAGGAAGGTCTGTATTTGACACATATTACATAAAGCAAAACAATATGACAACTTTATACCACATTACTGATTACTGATAGAGAAAACATCTACAGGACATACTTGAGTTTCTCCAGTCTCCAGTGTGGATCCTCCAGTCCAGCAGAGAGCAGTTTGACTCCTGAGTCTCCTGGGTGATTGTAGCTCAGATCCAGTTCTTTCAGGTGTGAGGGGTTTGACTTCAGAGCTGAGACCAGAGAAGAACAGCCTTCCTTTGTGACCAGACAGCCTGACAGCCTGTAGAGAGTTGATCATGAGTTAACAAACTAATTACATTAACAAAGCCTCTGCTCTTTCAAGTATTAAAAAAGGTGAAATTAAATGAGTGATTAAACAGTTCAGGAATCTCCTGGGGGGGGGGGTCTCCCAGGTAACCATTTATTATCTATGTCTAAGGGATTTGCATTAGCAATTGGGCAAAGTTAAAGAAATGTGTAATGTTATTAATTATGATGTTAGGGAATGTGCTTGCAATAGGGAAATGCAGTTCTGTGCAAAAGACTTAGGCACCTGAAAGACATATTTTAAACTATAATTTCCAACAACCGTCAGATGTTTGTGTAATGTCAAACCTCTAACGTCCTCAACAATGTTTTATAGTTACTTTGAAACATGACTCAGGAAAACAGTATTGAATGAGTAGCGCTTTGAAAACGGTGCATCACACTCTCCCATCAATACTTTCATGCATTTTCTTTACTTTGAGAAGATCACATATTAGAACTGAAGACTTTTCAAGGGTTTCTAGCATGTGTATGAACCCTAAAGAATTAGAAAAAAAAGAACACAAAATGGAATGAAACATTTGAGTGTTTACGTGAGCTTCCAGCATTTTCACCAGTGTCACAAAGTTGAGGGTGAGAAAATTGTCAAAAGTGCAGGAACTACTTACAGTAGCCCCTCCTAGTGAAAGTGGAATCCTTTATGACACAGATATTATTGAGCTGCGCAATTTCACACTAAAAGTGTAATTATACAACATGTTGATTAGTTTAAGTCTGGTTTTGAACCTTGACACATTCATCAAACAAAAAAGCTCTAAAATTAAATGTTCATTTGTTAATGAGGTTATTTTCTTCTAAAACAATAATAGGAATTAGTACATTTGAATTTCATCCCGATTTAATTAATTTCAAGCGGACCATGTATTGCATCATGCAAGTTTTAATTGTGTCGCAATGTTGCTTTGTTTATTAAACATCTGTCCACTCCGTGGAAGTCACCCTCAGAGTTCTGTCACCCACACGTCAACATGAATGGCACTCAGAGCCAGTGTATAGGACACAGGCGCTGGATTGGGACATGGCCAATGTCTGAATATAGCGACGGCCCTGTACACATTTTCTTTTTAAAATATAAACTACCCGTCTGTGTGTAATTAAGGGACTCATCAAACATACAGAAAGGTAATTTGTAAACAATATGCAGTTAATGGTTTTAAAGTCAGTGTTTAAACAGTGTGCGACACAAAGTTTAAACTATGTACTAAAGAGTCAGAATAAGATTAAAGGGCAAACTGGACCAATAACTTGTTGTATACTGACATGGATGGTCATTGGGTAAAAGGTAGGTTTTTATGGAAAAAAAGAATGGATAAATCCCAAACACTCCAGATTACTTCACTGCTATCACACATTTAGGAACTCTAGGGACCAAATAAATCACTGAGACATCGTCACCCCAAGTGAGCCTGGCGGACCAAATTGGGGGTTCTAGACTAGTGTGACAAACACAAACTATTAGCCTACTCACCTCAGAGTCTCCAGTCTAACCACCACTACACTGACAACCAGGTGCATCACAACTAGACCCACAGACCAGTCTGAGTGAGCTCATGGTTTCTAGTGAGGTCGGTTTCATCAGCATCTGCACACACCTCATCAAAATCATCTATGAATTCCTGCCTTCCCTCGTAATATTATCTATTGCTTGGCAATGTTGTTTGAATAGGTGCAGAGGCTTAATATCTTAGTTTTTTGCAGGTAGGCAACATTTGATTTGAGGTGGTCACTACAGCTATCTTTTCTGACCAGTGAACAGGGCTGGTTAAACTTACAGAATTACAAGGGTTTATAGAAATATTACTTGGCTTCTGCACGGTTAATGTAGTTTTTGTTTTGGGCAGACATGTTTCTGGACATTTTTCACAACAGTAATGTTATGCACAGTGAGTGATGACAAGTTCTACATGGAGATCCACATGACACACTGCCACAACCAGGGAGCTGGAAATAAGGAACAACACAGCTTGCAGAGCCCAATGCTCTTCCAGATTTATTGCACCATTAGAGAAGGCAAAATGTAATGGTAATTAGAATTAATATTGAAACATAAAACGCTTTTTCAATTCCGTGTTTATGTCTTGATTCTGTCATTCCGTCCGCAGTCTCTGTGATCCTAAAATGATAGGGCCCTGCTTGTGTGACGAACACATCAAAATCAGTCAATAGGAAAGAGAACATTGGGTTTCTCTACCCATTTTTTTTTTGCTCCCAATTTCATAATATTCAACAGTCTATTATGGCCTTTCCTCAACTCAACATCTTCACAGAAGTTAAGGGACAGTCAAAAGATGAGACATTTACTATGAGCATGTTTTACCAAGCCATTCTGATTCTTATCACACTGCTCACTCAATCAGAAAGTGTTAAGCTGATATGTGTGCTTGAGGGTAACACATTCCCCAGCTTTACAACCATGACTGAGATTACAGTCTGCTACTCTACCACAAGGAGTCGCTAGAGTGCAACATGACAAGGAAACCTTGTGTGACTTTCACCCATCCACCCTGGCAGAACTGGGACTAATTACTCTGTACTATGATGGATCCACAGGCAGAGTCAGTATGATACAACCAGACAATTCCTGAAGAAATGTTGTAGATGGGAAATTCAAGTCCCTATGAGACACCATGGTAAAATGAAGGGACATCTTCAATAAGAAACAGTGTAACAATAATACAGTGGGAATGAATGGTGGATCAGTGGACATCAGAGGGGTGGAATGAAGATTATTTCTAATGTTTAATATACTTGGACTAACAGAAAATTATTAATTATTATGTAAGAATATGTTTTTGTTTGTCATGGTGGTCCAACTGATAGTTGTGGCCCATTTCCTTCCAGGTCTGATGGGATGTCGGACAGGGTTTGGTCTTTACCAGGTATGGAGACATGCTGGCAGCTCTGAACAGGTGGAGATGGGAACACAGCAATTGTATTCCCCTTTTGTTGTGTTGACCTCTGTTGTGTTGTTCTCATGTTTAATGTTGTGTTGGTATTTGTTATTACTCACCTCAGAGTCTCCAGTCTACATTGTGGATCCTTCAGCAGAGCAGAGAGCTTCTCCACTCCCGTATCCTTCAGGTCATTGTTACTCAGATCCAGTTCTTTCAGGTGTGAGGGGTTTGACTTCAGAGCTGAGACCAGAGAAACACAGCCTTCCTCTGTGACCAGACAGTCTGACAGCCTGCAAAGTTTAAAATTATTTCCCAATACGTTGTTATTCTTTGGTGGTGATAATATAACTTTTCATTAGGTAGATGATAAACAGGGGTTTAACTGTTCCAAATGAGCAAGGAGTGGCTGAGCTGTGACTCCTTTAGTTCTAAAAATTATCAACAGATATTATGCAGAATTACTGGAAAAGTTTTTCTTTTCAATAACCAAGGTCTGCTAGAATTATTTTAGTTGTGAAACGTGTGCAGGTGTCCATCTTTGTCTATGAAACCCCTCCACTGTGTGGTGACATTTCCATCTCTATGAAACCCCTCCACTGTGTGGTGACATTTCCATCTCTATGAAACCCCTCCACTGTGTGGTGACATTTCCATCTTAGCACATAGCTCCACTAAATTACTTTGATACGTATCAGTGGTCATTACAGTGAGTGTCTGGACAATGTCTACTGAAATAGAGGGGCTATACTGTGTATACCTGCGTCGCCCCACTACATCACTGGGCTACTAAATGAATAGGGATTATATGTGAACCCCTTATTCCATCCAACCTGAAAAACACTAAGAACAACCTCAGTTCCACTACAATATGACTATGTTTGGATTTCCAAATAACTGTATTGGGCAACACTGTTTCTAATATGTTTATTAGAGAAAAGCTTCCGGTCCCAGTCAAGTTGTGCCACTAGAAATATTTAGACTAGTCTGTAGCCTCCTCTTTGCCATAGACCCTAGGCTATTGGTTGCATTCAAGAGCAGTATTTTTACTACATAATATCTTCAGAAAGTTACATTTACACTGGCAGTCCATTTCTGATCTAAAACTTAAAAATCTGATCCGTTACTTTGCTAATAATTTAGCAAAAGAAAGGAATGAGTGCAAGAGCAGTCAGTGTGGAAGGGCAACCTTTGAATCAGGTGTGTGAGTGGTAGGGTAACATTTGAATCAGTTGTGTGAGTGGTAGGGCAACATTTGAATCAGTTGTGTGAGTGGTAGGGCAACATTTGAATCAGTTGTGTGAGTGGTAGGGCAACATTTGAATCAGGTGTGTGAGTGGTAGGGCAACATTTGAATCAGGTGTGTGAGTGCTAGGGCAACATTTGAATCAGGTGTGTGAGTGGTAGGGCAACCTTTGAATCAGGTGTGTGAGTGGTAGGGTAACATTTGAATCAGTTGTGTGAGTGGTAGGGCAACATTTGAATCAGTTGTGTGAGTGGTAGGGCAACATTTGAATCAGTTGTGTGAGTGGTAGGGCAACATTTGAATCAGGTGTGTGAGTGGTAGGGCAACATTTGAATCAGGTGTGTGAGTGCTAGGGCAACATTTGAATCAGGTGTGTGAGTGGTAGGGCAACATTTGAATCAGGTGTGTGAGTGGTAGGGCAACATTTGAATCAGGTGTGTGAGTGGTAGGGCAACATTTGAATCAGGTGTGTGAGTGGTAGGGCAACATTTGAATCAGGTGTGTGAGTGGTAGGGCAACATTTGAATCAGGTGTGTGAGTGGTAGGGCAACATTTGAATCAGTTGTGTTAGGGCAAAAACTAAAATGTGCACCCCTTGGGGTCCCTAAGACCAGGATTAAGAAACACTGACCTGGTCACTATAAAGCCCCACCCCCAGGAAGTAGGGATCCACCACCTGACAAATACCAATTTAGCCACTGACAATAAGTACAGTACTTGAAATGGGTATTGTTAAAAATAAGTCTTATTTGGGGAGATTAAATTATTACAAATTTGAGCCCCAAACCAGACTTGGTTCCATATACAGTCAGCAAAAAGTAAAATGGTCACGCATTTAGACTTTATTGGCATTTGCAAAGATTGTGGATCTGGGGATCAGTTATGACTTATTGAATAACTACAGTAATACTGACCTCAGAGTCTCCAGTTTACAGTGTGGATGCCCCAGTCCAGTAGAGAGCATCTTCACTCCTGAATTCTTCAGTAAATTGTCACTCAAATCCATCTCTGTCAGGTGGGAGGGGTTTGAGCTGAGAGCTGATGAGATAATTTCACACACTCCTGTTGTGAGTTTACAGCCAGCGAGTCTGTCAAAAAAGAGCAAATACCATAACAAGTATAGTATTCATGTTACACTATTCATGTCACTTTGTATTTTCCTGCTTACACCATAATGTGTACTCCATGCATACATGGTTTAATCCTGTATGTTTATAATAAAATGAATCATTGTGGGATTGAAGTAGAAACTGTATATATAAACATTTTACACTTTACCAATTAATCTAGATTTGTGTGCAAGAGGAATTTATATGAATACTTACAGAGCCTTTCTGCAGCCTCTGACAGCTGGGAGGAGTCTCCAACGACCCTCCTGTGATGTCTTGTACTTCTTCAAATCAAACACATCCAGAACGTCCTCTGATATCTGCAGCATGAAGGCCAGGGCGGAACAATGAGCAAGTGTGAGGTTTTTGTAACGTTTTGCTGACTGCAAGTATTTTTGGATTTCCTCCTGTACTGAATGGTCTTTCATCTCTATCAGACAGTGGAAGAGATTGATCCACCTCCCATGGGAGATGTTCTTCTTTTGCACTCCCTTAAGGGATCTAACAGTTTTCTTGAAGCTCTCTGGACTTCTTTCTGTCTGTGTCACCAGACCTCGTAGGAGTTTCTGATTAGACACCACTGAGAGGCCATGAAGGAAGCGGACAAAAAGATCCAGATGTCCATTCTTGCTCTCCAAGGCTTTATCCACAGTACTCTTCAGCAGCTCATGTAAGGTTAGATCTTTAGATGAAGCTTTAGTCTTTCTCTTAAGGAAGGGTTTCAGTGCATCCATGTTCTGGGTTGTGTAACAATGGTACATGTAGACAGCTGAGAGGAACTCCTGAATGCTCAGATGCACAAAGCAGTACACCACTCTCTGAAATAACACTGACTCTTCTTTGAAGATTTCTGTGCACACTCCTGAGTATACTGATGCCTCTCGTACATTGATGCCACACTCTTTCAGGTCTTCTTCATAGAAGATGAGATTGCCCTTCTCCAGCTGTTCAAACGCCAGCTTCCCCAGCTTGAGAAGAACATCCTTATCTGACTCCATCAGCTCTGCTTCCATTTCATCTCTTCCATGATACTTCTGGTTCTTGTGGCTGGTCTGAATGAACAGGAAGTGTGTGAACATCTCAGTCAGAGTCTTGGGCATCTCTCCTCTCTTATCTGTAGTCAACATGTGCTCAAGGACTATGGCCAAAATCCAACAGAAGACTGGTATGTGACACATGATGTGGAGGCTCCTTGATGTCTTTATGTGTGAGATGATTCTGCTGGCCAGGTCCTCATCACTGAATCTCTTCCTGAAGTACTCCTCTTTCTGTGGGTCATAAAACCCTCTCACCTCTGTCACCAGGTCAACACACCCTGGAGGGATCTGATTGGCTGCTGCAGGTCTGGTAGTTATCCAGAGGAGAGCAGAAGGAAGCAGATTTCCCTTGATGAGGTTTGTCATCAGAACATCTACAGATGATGTCTGTGTTACATCAGATATGACTTTGTTACAGTGAAAATCCACTGGAAGTCTGCTTTCATCCAGACCATCAAAGATAAACATTGATTTACAGGCAACAAGTTTATTCACGCTGTGTTTGTCTAGATCTGTGTTGAAGTCACTCAGAAGTCTGAGCAAACTGTACTGTTGATCTCTGATCAAGTTTAGCTCCCTGAAAGGAAGCACAAATATGACATCCACATCTTGGTTTGCCTTGCCTTCAGCCCAGTCAACAATGAATTTCTGCACAGAGACAGTTTTTCCAATGCCAGCGATGCCCTTTGTAAGCACAGTTCTGATGGGTTTCTCTTGGCCAGGTAAGGGTTTGAAGATGTCATTGCAGTGGATTGCTGTGTCGTGTGAGGTTGGCGTTCTGGATGCTGTCTCTAGCTGCCACAGCTCATGTTCATTAACCCCTTCACTTTCTCCCTCTGTGATGTAGAGCTCTGTGTAAATACTGTTGAGGGGAGTCCGATTGCCTGTTTTTCTGTTGCCTTCTGTCACACATTCATACCTCCTTTTCAGACTGGCTTTATAATTCTCTAAAGGTCTATGCAGGCTGTCATCCACTAAGTGAATAATAAAAAAAAAATCTGTGTTTCAGACAATAGTTTACAAGATATAAAGTTGGCCTTTTAAAATACATTACATAATGCATGTCGTTAGCTACATTAAAACCACACTGAAATACTTAAGTATCTACACATGATTTGTGCAAATAGTCTTACTGTTTTCAGAGCCTCTGTCATCCTCACTGGGTTCACTCAGCTGCTGTAGTACAGGTCTTGTTCTGGATCTCTTTCTACACTGAGGACAGACATATTCTCCTGAAGAATCAGGCTGCTCCCAGTATCTGGTGATACACTGTCTGCAGAACCAGTGTCCACAGTTAATAGAGACTGGATCCCTCAGAATCAGCTCACACACTGAACACCTGGACTGATCCACTGTCAGAGATGACCGTCCACTATAGAGGATAAAGACACAGATCAATAGAGATAGTTAATTACACCTGGACTGATCCTGTCAGAGTTGACCATCCACGAAAGAGGATGGTCAACTATTTGCAAACAAATATAAACAGTGTAATCTTCCAATTATGGACTATTATTTAAAAGGCAAACTGCAAATTTCACTATTGTGGCAAATTGTTCTCAGGCTAGGTTCAAACAGGTACATTTCTCATGGATCCCAGAGTACATAAAGGCGTTGCTATTCCATATGAGCAAGTTAGGACATGACTTGTTGACATAATAATTATAAACCAACCCACAAACACAGGGGACATTTGTGAAGAGAGTTATCCCACCAGTTAAAATGTATCCTCTCACCTCTTAGCCGTGATGTCATGGTCACAAGAGAGACTCATTTTAGAGGCAGGGAACCCCTCTTCTCTTTCCCCAGGGGGACTCATTTTAGAGGCAGGGAACTCCTCTTCTCTTTCCCCAGAGATACTCATTTCAGAAGGCAGTGCCTCTTTCTCGCTTACTCTACACAGACCTTTAAACACATGACAAAGAAAGAAATACACATTTCCTGGATCAAGACACATACTGTGAAAATAATTACCAAATGTCTGGATTAAACTAAACATAAATACCCATTAGCTAGAGAAAACAAAAAGCTATCAGTAACAACATGTACAGATCTACCTTCTATAACTATCAACCATTTGACTGAAGCACCGTCCAATGAG
The DNA here is from genome assembly GCF_011004845.1 of Esox lucius. Lineage (NCBI taxonomy): Eukaryota > Metazoa > Chordata > Actinopteri > Esociformes > Esocidae > Esox > Esox lucius. The sequence continues at coordinate 9,584,675 of NC_047579.1, forward strand.
TAATAGCTTATACTTGTACTTCAGCAGGCAAGATCTTTCTGTGTACTTCATCCATACTTCAGCAGTCAATGAGTGAAGGCATTCTAGTGGCAGACGTACATCCCTGAGTCCCTCTATTTAATGAAGCTCCACACTGCTGGTTCATGTTGAGTCTAAGGTTTTAGACGGTTTTTCAGCCTCATAGTGGGTTCCTTGAATTTTATTTCACACCTCTTTGGTTCTCATCCAGACAGACACAACTTCCTGAATCTGTATTAGGGGTATTCCTTATGTATACAGAAATGTTGCAAAACATCTAATAACAAAAAGATTATAAAAAGTGGTTATTTTAATTAGTGAAATTAATTTACAAAACCAAACTCATAAAAGCTGAGAATCAATACTTTAGCCTTAGACTGAGTAACTAAGCTGCAGTATTCACTCTCTTCGCTTTGTTCTGTAAATTATCTTTCTAAAATACTTGATTTAGCCTATGTTCTCTGTTCCAGTTTAGAGATTAAGTAATGGATTATTCTGCTGAATCAGTTTAAAATGGATCCTGAACATAGACGTTTTACTGACAGCACCAATAAGGTGTGACTATATAAACTATCATATGCATATATATGGCAGGAACACGTGGCGTTGTTGATAATGATTAGTTTAATCTTGTATGTTTGTTCTGAACAAATGATCCTTAAGTCATTATCCATATCTGCCTAATCCTCACCTCCATTTGAGGTGAATAAAATAAAGGGTTTGTTGTTGTATTGTTTTATGACGCACAGCATCACAGTGGACTAATTACAGTAAAAACACCTAGCCTAAACAATGTCTATACAGTGACACACATGGTGCCTGTAAACACCTTACAAAAAAGACATATTCCAAATGTCCAATATAAAGTCAAGAAATTAATTGACCTTCCAATGAGTCATCTGAGTTCGACTCTAGTTTTTCATTCAAAGCCTGATGACAGTATACTTAGACTTCACTGCCATCTTTGTAGCTCCCTGCTGGATACTCTTGGTTTCTACCTTATTTAAGCCTCATTGAAAAGTAAGCTCTTCTGTCAAAGCAATTAAATAAATCTAATTAGAATAGCAATTAGTGCACTTTGTGCCTCTCATCCCTGAATCATGTAGCAATGGTTTGTATTGAGCATTGATATTTCTAAGTCTTACATTTCCCACTCAGGTAATATGCATATCCCTGTAAACCTCATCTTATCGGCTACAAAACTATCTAGTGCCATAGTAGCCAATCCCCTGTAATAGGATGCCAAAACTGCTTAAGAAAACAACGTCATATTTTGGATATGCAAAGATATAGTCAATTGCTGGACATTCAATGTTGCCATTCAGTCATTCATCGTCATTAAACTTTGCCAATACTCTAGTTTAGTTCCTAATAACATGTTGGTGAATTTTATACCACCCATGGAGCTGTGTAGCTCAAACAGACACAATCGAAGCTTAACTTGTTAGATGTTTAATACTTTAACGTAGTGTCAAATAGATATGTTCACTCTCAGGGCTGTTGATCGAAAATGGTACGTCATAGGCAGACAATTGAGATATCTTTATGATCATTGGAGTCTCAAAGTTCAGTAGATAAGGACTTTTCGTATTCTCTCAGTTGAAGAGATCTATTACGAATTTAAGCGGTACAAAACAAACATGAACCCAATTAATCAGCAGTCTACAGGAAAAATTACTTGTACATGAATAACAGTTGTATTGGATGTCAGTGATAAAATCGACTCGCTTATAGTGCGATTGTGTCTGCAATTTTGGGACGTTGTTTTTCGATGGTGCAAAACTGTAATCACTCGAAGTTGGTAAATCACGTTAAGATCAAACTACCCTAGATAAAATAAATATTTTAATTCTTCAATCGTGAACCATCTTGCTCCAAATAACAGTTCACACCACTTCAATCAGTAAATAATCCCTCCCTAGTTTATACGTTAGTTACATTGTCATAAACAGGTGGTTTATATTTGTTATGGACATTCTGCCCCTAAATTTGAAATATCAGTCTGCTTTCTATCTGTTGTGCCAAGCCACAGCAGTCACAGAAGTCTACCGCGTTACGTTACTACAGGCGTCACGGCAACAACAGACCAACTTACCAGCAGCACTTAGATAGGTTTTGAAGATATTCAATTTTGCATTTGCTGAGCTGGTTAGCACAGTGCGTTATGCCAACTCATTTTCAGGGTAGTTTCCTAGAGGAATGTAGACTTGCTAAATGACGTTGTAATGTCATTGCGTAAACACGTCATTACGTAATAACGTAAAACTGCGTCATTACGTTGTATAAAGAGGCATCTGCTGGGACAGTTTGGATGTCTGGATAAAGATATAAAGGCATAAAAAGGAAAATTTCCTCTCGTTTGCCGCGCTCCACCTGTCACATCTCTATTCCCCACCAGTGGGGCGCGCCTCACGCTTTGAGAACCACCCGTACTGTGTGTATTTGTGTGTGTGTGTGTGATAGGCTATGCTATGTTATTAAACAACCTAAACTACTATAAAACGAGTAACGTTATAATTGCTAACAAAGCAGAATACATTGGTGACAATATTACATTGGTAGGTAACTGTTAGTTAAGTTACACAAGTTAATTTACACAATAATATTTTTTTGAGATGATTTATCAATGACTCAGCATCATCTATATTAGAGAGAAAATATCCGATGAACTTCATCACTTCATCCGATGTATAATTGTGAATAAAATAGCCTGGACTTACTGAGGTTTCACAACTACTGAAAACTTTGTTTTCTCCCGCCACCGACTGTGTGTGTGTCGGTGGTGACTGAGGTAAATAGTCCATGAGCCGAGCCAGAATTTGGTACCACCTAAGGTGGCAAAATCTCTTCTGTACCAGTTTGTTTGTAGAGTCCATATAAGTACTTTGAAGCATGATAACCTTTTCAAATGAGTAGCTTTACTAATATTTTGGGACAATCATTATTTTTGCCATTATCGTCCTACAGTATCTGCCCCCCAGGTTTGTATGAAGTCTATTATAAGAGGTAGCCATACATGTTATATGTTATTTTTTTCAGGACAGTCAGGGCTATTTAGATCTGCCCAAATTTGACATGATATATGTGGTATACATTTTTTTATTAGCTTTCATATTAAAGAAAACTATTTTTTGTATCTACTAAATTGTTATATTTGAAAATCTATCTTAAAAAACTCCTCCATACTGTCACGGTCGTGGGATGGAAAGGACACAGGCGCAGAGTAGAGGTAGGGAAGGTAATCCATGTTTAATCAAAAAAAAGAAAGAAGGACTCCAACAAACAAAAAGGCAGCAACCAGTGACGTGGGTCTTCCTTACACAGGATACACAAAACCAAAATGAACCACGCCTTGGGGCCTACAAATTAACTTAAATAGGGTCCCCAATTGGAGGCAATAACTAACACCTGCCTCCAATTGGGGAAACCAAAAAAAGGAGTAGAGGTGGCTAAAGGCCACCTCCTGTCCTGTCCTGGCTATGCCCCGAGCCCAGCGCAGAGATGGCTAGGGGCACAGCCAGGACGTGACAGTACCCCCCCCCAAAGGCGCGGGCTCCCGACCGCAAGACCAGGACGACCACACCCGGACCGGCGGAGGCTCAGCGCCCGGAGCCGCTGGCACAGGCCGGGGAGGCGGAGCCGCAGGGACAGGCCGGGGAGGCAGAGGGTCAGGAGACGGGAGAGCCGGCGGAGGGACAGGAGCCGGCAGGAGAGCCGGCGGCGGGTCGACAGCCGGCGGAGGAGCAGGAGCCGGGGGAGCCGGCAGAGAGTCGACAGCCGGCGGAGGAGCAGGAGCCGGGGGAGCCGGTGGAGGGTCGACAGCCGGCGGAGGAGCAGGAGCCGGGGGAGCCGGCGGAGGGTCGACAGCCGGCGGAGGAGCAGGAGCCGGGGGAGCCGGTGGAGGAATAGGAGATGGGGAAACCGGCGGAGGGTCAGGAGCCGGCGGAAGAGCCGGCGGAGGAGTAGGAGCCGGCGGAGGAGCAGGAGACGGGGGAGCCGGCGGGGGAATAGGAGCCGGCGGAGGAGCAGGAGCCGGGGGAGGCGGCGGAGGGTCCGGAGCCGGCGGAAGAGCCGGCGGAAGAGCAGGAGATGGGGAAACCGGCGGAGGGTCAGGAGCCGGCGGAAGAGCCGGCGGAGGAGTAGGAGCCGGTGGAGGAGCAGGAGACGGGGGAGCCGGCGGGGGAATAGGAGCCGGCGGAGGAGCAGGAGCCGGGGGAGCCGGCGGAGGGTCCGGAGCCGGCGGGAGAGCCGGCGGAGGAGTAGGAGCCGGGGGAGCCGGCGGAGGAATAGGAGACAGGGGAGCCGGTGGAGGAACAGGAGCCGGCAGAGGAATAGGAGACGGGGGAGCCGGCGGAGGGTTGACGGCCGGCGGGGGAGCAGGAGCCGGCGGAGGAGCAGGAGACGGGGGAGGAGCAGGAGACGGGGGAGCCGGCGGGGGAATAGGAGCCGGCGGAGGAGCAGGAGCCGGCGGAGGAGCAGGAGACGGGGGAGCCGGCGGGGGAATAGGAGCCGGCGGAGGAGCAGGAGCCGGGGGAGGTGGCGGAGGGTCCGGAGCCGGCGGAAGAGCCGGCGGAAGAGCAGGAGATGGGGAAACCGGCGGAGGGTCAGGAGCCGGCGGAAGAGCCGGCGGAGGAGTAGGAGCCGGTGGAGGAGCAGGAGACGGGGGAGCCGGCGGGGGAATAGGAGACAGGGGAGCCGGTGGAGGAACAGGAGCCGGCAGAGGAATAGGAGACGGGGGAGCCGGCGGAGGGTTGACGGCCGGCGGGGGAGCAGGAGCCGGCGGAGGAGCAGGAGACGGGGGAGCCGGCGGGGGAATAGGAGCCGGTGGAGGAGCAGGAGCCGGCGGAGGAGCAGGAGACGGGGGAGCCGGCGGGGGAATAGGAGCCGGCGGAGGAGCAGGAGCCGGGGGAGGTGGCGGAGGGTCCGGAGCCGGCGGAAGAGCCGGCGGAAGAGCAGGAGATGGGGAAACCGGCGGAGGGTCAGGAGCCGGCGGAAGAGCCGGCGGAGGAGTAGGAGCCGGTGGAGGAGCAGGAGACGGGGGAGCCGGCGGGGGAATAGGAGCCGGCGGGGGAGCAGGAGCCGGGGGAGCCGGCGGAGGGTCCGGAGCCGGCGGGAGAGCCGGCGGAGGAGTAGGAGCCGGGGGAGCCGGCGGAGGAATAGGAGACAGGGGAGCCGGTGGAGGAACAGGAGCCGGCAGAGGAATAGGAGACGGGGGAGCCGGCGGAGGGTTGACGGCCGGTGGGGGAGCAGGAGCCGGCGGAGGAGCAGGAGACGGGGGAGCCGGCGGGGGAATAGGAGCCGGTGGAGGAGCAGGAGCCGGGGGAACCGGCGGAGGGTCAGAACCCTGTGGGAGAGCCGGCGAAGGAGCCGGAGACGGGGAAGCCGGCGGAGGATCAGGGAGAGCTGGCGGAGGGACAGGGAGAGCCGGGACAGGTGAGGGCGCCGCTGAGGCCGGGACAGGCGAGGGCGCCGCTGAGGCCGGGACAGGCGCCGTGGGACGATGCGGGGGCTCCTGGGCAGGTGAAGGCGCTGCGGGACAAGGCGGCCAGTCAACCGCGGGCTCGGGCGGCGGCGGCCAGTCATCCGCGGCCTCGGGCGGCCAGTCAACCGCTGGCTCGGGCGGCGGCTCGGGCGGCGGCGGCCAGTCATCCGCTGGCTAGGGCGGCGGCGGCCAGTCATCCGCGGGCCCGGGCCGCGGCGGCCAGTCATCCGCGGGCCCGGGCCTCGGGCGGCCAGTCAACCGCTGGCTCGGGCGGCGGCTCGGGCGGCGGCGGCCAGTCATCCGCGGGCCCGGGCCGCGGCGGCCAGTCATCCGCGGGCCCGGGCCGCGGCGGCCAGTCATCCGCGGGCCCGGGCCGCGGCGGCCAGTCATCCGCGGGCCCGGGCGGCGGCCAGTCCACGGCGGGTCCTGGCGGCGGCGAAAACAGGGCAGGCGGCTGCGGCCACTGGGCAGCGGGAGGAGCTGGCGGCTGAGGCCACTGGGCAGCGGGAGGAGCTGGCGGCTGAGGCCACTGGGCAGCGGGAGGAGCTGGAGGCTGAGGCCACTGGGCAGCGGGAGGAGCTGGCGGCTGAGGCCACTGGGCAGCGGGAGGAGCTGGCGGCTGCGGCCACTGGGCAGCGGGAGGAGCTGGCGGCTGAGGCCACTGGGCAGCGGGTGGAGCTGGCGGCTGAGGCCACTGGGCAGCGGGAGGAGCTGGCGGCTGCGGCCACTGGGCAGCGGGAGGAGCTGGCGGCTGCGGCCACTGGGCAGCGGGGGGCGCTGGCTGCGGCTCCCGGGCAGCAGGGGGCGCTGGCGGCGCTGGCTGCGGCTCCCAGGCAGCGGGGGACGCTGGCTGCGGCTCCCAAGCAGCAGGGGGTGCTGGCGGCGCTGGCTGCGGCTCCCAGGCAGGGGGGGGGCGCTGGCTGCGGCTCCCGGGCAGCGTGGGGCGCTGGCGGCGCTGGCTGCGGCTCCCGGGCAGCGGGGGGCGCTGGCTGCGAGACCGGTACGGCGGGTCCCGATAGCCCCACCAGTCCTCACATCTCCCTACATCAGGGAAAGCCCTCATAGGCCCCACCGGCGTTGTTGCCCGACGCCTAGGAGCTGGCACCGGGCAGGGCTGGGGCACCTGGACTACCCCACACGTGAGCACGGGTGGCACGGCCGCGTCCTTCCACTCCGTCTGCCCCCACAGCACCCCGCCAAGAAATTCTTGGTGCGGACACACGGAGGTTTGCTTACCCACGTCACTCCTCCGGGGTGGATGCTGTGGAGGCCCGGTGTGCCGCAGAGGACAGTAGGGGTTCTCCTCCTCCTCGGTGTCGCTGTCCGGCCAACCGAGGAGTTCCCCTACCGTCCATTTCTGCTGTGTCTCTTGGTGGTGGTTCATTCTGTCCTGGTCATGGGATGGAAAGGACACAGGCGCAGAGTAGAGGTAGGGAAGGTAATCCATGTTTAATCAAAAAAAAGAAAGAAGGACTCCAACAAACAAAAAGGCAGCAACCAGTGACGTGGGTCTTCCTTACACAGGATACACAAAACCAAAATGAACCACGCCTTGGGGCCTACAAATTAACTTAAATAGGGTCCCCAATTGGAGGCAATAACTAACACCTGCCTCCAATTGGGGAAACCAAAAAAAGGAGTAGAGGTGGCTAAAGGCCACCTCCTGTCCTGTCCTGGCTATGCCCCGAGCCCAGCGCAGAGATGGCTAGGGGCACAGCCAGGACGTGACACATACCACGTTGTACAGATAAACCACTATGTTCATCTGATAAGGTGAGTCCTGCTGTTTATTTTGATGTGATACCCTTGGAGGCTACAGGCACTTCTCATCTTATTTAGCTATGATTCAGCTGTGTGAAATTTAGTGAAGAAATGACCAATGATTGCCACTTTGTTTTATTTTAATTAGATTTTTCAAATCACGATTACTCAGACCATCTTTGTTTTACAAGCAATCTACTAGCTTCACAGCAGAAGGTCCACTCTTTCATTTGATACCTGTTTTATACAATAACAACTTTGTGAGTAATTATAAAAAGATTGATGAGTGTGTGGAGATGCAGTTGATGGGAAGTAGTTTAAGACAGCTAAAATTTCTTGTGATTTCAAAACCAGATTACTTCACAATACTTTGTTGCACAGACTAGCGCATAGCATGATTGGAAACGGCTAGTCCTGATGCCATTTTTAGCACCACATATTTAAATGTTCATTGTTCTTGATATACCGGTATTTCTGTTATTTTCAGAGCAAGGTACATCTCAGAATAGAGAAGTATGGCAGAACAAACTGCAAGGGGTACACAGCCAGAGTGTTTAATACACTGTTCCGATGATGACTCTAACCTTGTGGCACCTACGAATATAGATTCATGGAACACACTACTCAGAGCAGCTAAAATAAGAGGCTACAGCCCCATCCTTGATCTTGCTACAGACCTACCTGAAGGTAGCATACCATCAGTATTATATCACAGGGAATGTCGTAGCATCTTCACTATGAAGAAACTTCTTGACAGCATCCTTGCAAAAGAAAGTGCTTCAGAAATATCTGCAGAAGACATAAGAAAATCCACTAGACAAGGTTCACAGGCATCAAGGGTGTATGAGGCCAAATGTATATTTTGTGACAAATGTAGCAAGTATTTGAAAGGTCAAAGGACAAAAGAGAGCCTAACAAAATGCACAGAGTTGAGAGCTGATGATACAATCAGGAGAGCGGCTGTCAGGAAAGGTGACAAAAGAATGCTAGCCATAGTCAGTCGTGAACTAGTAGCAGCTGAAGGTCATTATCACAGATCATGCTACAGGGTGTACACAAAGGATCCAAATACAGACATAGACAAAGGTGAAATTAACTTGGACCAAGCAGAATGTCATTATGAAGCAGCAGAGAGAATGGCGCTCTATAAAGTTTTTGCATACATAAGGGAAGGACTGATTGAACATCCTACAGTGGTACCATTCACAGACCTGACCACTAAACTGGTGACAGAAATGGCTGAATGTGGTGTAACACAAGTGACACCTTCTACAAAGAAACACCTACGTCGCAAGGTTGAATCTGAATTTGGTGAATCTTTACACATCATACCAAATGACAAAGGAAAGCTGTTGGTATACCCTGACAATTTGACAATGGATGAACTTGTAAAGGTTTACCAAAAACTAAAAGATGAACTGGAGGAGAACAAATCAAGCATTAGCAAAGACATTATATCGCAAGTGGCACTGAAGATCAGAGGTGATATTCAGAACCAAGATATTACTCAAGCTTGGCCACCACATGCGTCAGATCTTGATGATGATGATGATGAATAAACAGAAACAGTTTGCAATGACCAAATAAGTTCATGAACAAGGTGTATATATTAAGTTTTTCTTTGTATGACATTTTCTGTTCAAATAAAGTTACAAGTTTTTTTCATTTTTTTTGGCTCAACGGTTAGTGTCATTGAAGGCAAATTTTTGTGTCAAAGCTACCACTTACAAAAGGTTATCATGTTGAAATATCATCTAGAGATATGGACAAACAAAAAAAATCTAACTAGAATTTGTCACCTTGGGTGGTACCAATTAGTGAAAATTGTGACCTGGGCCCATGTACTAAAAGGGAGCAGCCAGTGGACCAAAACACTTTGAGGCAAAGCAGGGGGGACTCAAAATGTTTAAAACTTTTTTTGTTGTTGCCCCGTTTGCATTTGTATTGTTTTACTACTTACACAATTACTTTAAGTATATACCATTATATTATTTACAATACACCTATTTTAATTATATTTTAGGGGGGGACAACCCTCAGATAGGGGGGGTCCCGACCCCCCCGCGATTTCCGCCCTTGGGTCCCAGGTTACTCTCGTTATGAAAGAACAAGTTGGACAACAATGTCGTTTTCAATTCGTAGGAGCCGTTTATGGCGACATTGCAGTCAGTCTGCACTTAAACAAAGCACGTCAAGGGAGCGTCGACAAAGTGCATCATCAACATTTTCAAATCTCCGCAACTCTTTGACTACATCACCAAAAACCTCAAACCAATGTTAAACTGTTCAGGAATAATTTCAAATGGGCTGCTCTTTATAGATAGATAAAATAAATTATGGATAATATAGATATGGATATATTTGCTATGAACACATTTAAACATAATGTATAGTTTAGAATTTCAATAGCTCCTTGATCACATAACCTAGATCACTAAATGTTCAGAGAGATGGTTCATTCATTGCACAGCCTTTGGTTTCCCAGTTAAGCACCTACACAATTTTAGGGAAGCATTTGAATATTCTAAATGTCAATAGCTTTTTGATGCTAGATTACACAACATTTTGATGCTAGATTACCCCCTACATAGAGCACCATGTTGCACACCTTTTAGTTTTCCAAAAGTATGGATCCTGTGTTTTTTTTAAATACACATATATAACAAAACCGTTTTTAAATTCAATAGCTCCCTGATCACATGACCTAGATGTTTCAAATCACTCTAATAATCTTAGATGCGAACAGGGGCGACTGGTCATTCGGGGCAGGTGGGACACAGCCCCACCTGTTGTCAACAGAAAGAACTGCAACAAACTTATTTTAGTTCTCAAAAATTATAATTTATTATCTATGAATATAGCATCTGCCTCAATTGCATTTAATTTGTGTTAGGATTTTATTTCATGTTCATTGGTCCCTGCCTTGCTGCTCCAGACTGCATTCTGTCGATTCGAGTTCGCAGTATTATTATGCATGCTCAGAATGTTAGTGTGATCAATGTAGATCACACAAATTTGATGCCAAGTGGGGCTGACAGCCGTTAGCCCCACTACAGCGTCATTTCATATTTCAGACCTGATTGGCTGTCTGTCTGTCTGGTGCCAACATTAGTCGGCAAGAAGAGCGAGGAGGGTAGATTGTCTTAGCTAGCTTGTTAGCTTCACAAATGCCAGATAACTTGAGAAAATGAATAAAGTGGAATTCATACTCGAGCACCGGTTTGAAACCCTTAATTTGGAGGAGAAACTTGAAGTAAAGCGACTTGGTGCCCATCAGCCACGGGATATTGTCATCACTCAAACTGCTGGTAAAAGTAACCGCAGGTTTTTGAAGAAAACCTGTCTAAAAGTTAGCATACAAAAGAAGGCACTCTTCTGTTTTCCATGCCTGCTATTTGGTGGAGATTGTACTTGGTTGAGGATGGATTACAAGATTTGAAAGATTTTCTGAGAAGATGGCAAAACACGAGAGCAGCTGGAGTCATCTGGACAATGCTGTGAAAGGGTAAATGCCACAGCCCAAAGGGTAAATGACAGTGCTTACAGGCGCTCCATTGAGCAGCATTTCAAACAAGTGGAGGAAGACTGTTACGTTCTCAGTCGAATCATAACATGTATTAAACTGTGTGGAAAATGTGAAACAACGATTCGGCGGAATATTCAGTGCATTTTCGAGACTATGTGTGAGGGCGATTCGAGACTTCAGAGGCACTATGAAACTCAGCCCATCTTCAAAGGGACATCTAGCACTGTACAACACAAACTTAGACTGTATGTATGAAGTGTACAGGGAGGAGATAGCCAAGCAAGTGGACGAGACATCATTTGTTGCCATACAGGCAGATGAGACAACTGATGTCTCCTGTAAATCACAAATTGTGGTTGTGTTGCGATACATGTTGCCTGACAATACAGTGACAGAGAGGTTTTTGGAGTTTGTGGAAGTCAACGATGAAACTGGACTCAGCCTCTCTAATAGCATCAAGGGTGTGCTGGAACCACTGAAGCTGGGAGAAAAGCTGATCGCTCAGACTTATGATGGTGCGGCTGTAATGAGTGGAAACGTCCGAGGGGTACAGACACTAATGAAAGAGACATACCCACATGCCCAGTTTGTTCACTGCTATGCTCACCAGCTGAACCTGACCTTTTTCAGCAAGGATGATGATCCTTAAGGTGTTTTTTGCAGATTTAACTGCTTTTGCCACCTTTTCTCTGACGTTCCAAACCGTGTTGCGGCACTTGCTGAGGCAACACAGAGACACATTCCAGGGCCACCTGCTGTACGATGGAACTTGAAAAGTAGAACTGTCAATGCAGTTTGGGAAAACCGTGCTGCGATGCTCCTGTGTATGGAGGACATACGCACAGAACCAGGATGGGATGAGGCCACCATAAGTGAGGCATACGGCCTGTCAAAAAAAGCCCTTCTGCAGCTGCTGGAAATGCAAAAACGGAGTATCGGTGCATCTGGGATTAGCAGTGCACTCACCCCTTTCAAGGAGAATTTCCAGAATATGCGGAAGCTAACTGATGAATGGGCTACCACCATTCTTGATGGAACATATGAGCCAGGCCGAGGAGTAACCAACACAGAGCCGAAGATGGAGGCATGCGACACAATCATCTCCCAGATGAAGCAGAGGTTTTCAGAAAGTGACCACCTGATCACTGCCAAGCTGGTTGACAGCTCGCTCTTCCCACAATTTGTCCTGCCATTCCCTACATCTGAGCTTGACTCTTCAGTGAAACTATGGCCTCTTGGAAATTAAGAAAAGTTGAAGTCAACTGACAACTCTGTACCGCCACACTGAGCTTCACACTGGTAAGACGGCCCTGTCTCTGTTAAGATCCATCCATGAGAACAACCTAGAGGAGGCTTTTGCTGAGACCGTCACTCTGCTGACAGTTATCATAACAACACCTATGATGACATCAGAGTCAGAGAGGAACTTTTCTACCTTAAAGAGGGTAAAAACCTTCACTCGCAACACCATGGGACAGCCACAACTCAACTCATTGGCCATGTTGTCCATCAAAAGCCAGCTGATTCAGCAGCTACATGACTTCATTCCCAAAGTCATCAAAAAGTTTGCCCAGAGGAAGAACCACTGTGCCACCTTTCTTTTCAAGTCAGCCCTCAGCCTTGGTGAGTGAAAGCATATTGTATCATCCTGCCTTTGTTGTGCTGGTCTGTGCAATTGTCATATTTTTGTGTTGGATCGATATAGATTGATATAGATTGTGACGAGTGTCAGTTTTACGAACACTGGGAGCGAAGGCTCACACATTGCATAGCCTTTGGTTTCCCAGTTAAGCACGTAGACAATTTTAAGGAAGCCTTTGATATTCAAAATGTCAATAGCTTTCTCAACATGAGTCTGAGACATAATTTTGATGCTACATTATTCCCTACATAGAGCAGCATGTTACACACCCTTTAGTTTTCCCAAAATAAGGATCCTGAGTAAAAACAAACATACACATATATGACAAAATGGCTTGTAAATTTTATTTGGGAAAACTAAAGGGTGTGCTGCTCTATGTAGGGAATAATGTAGCATCAAAATCAATCAATCAATCAAATGTATTTATGAAGCCCTTTTTACAACAGCAGTTGTCACAAAGTGCTTTACAGAGACACCCGGCCTTAAACCCCAAGGAGCAAACCACAGTAGTGTTGAATTTCAGTGGCTAGGAAAAACTCCCTAAGAAGGTCGAATTTTAGGAAGAAACCTAGAGAGGACCCAGGCTCAGAGGGGTGACCAGTCCTCTTCTGGCGGTGCCGGGTGAGATATTAAGAGTCCAATTGGAATAATAAATACATTTCTCTGGGCTAAATCCAGAGTCTATTTGAATTTAGACTAGGTCAGAAGTATGACCAGGTGGACAAGGACAGGGACAGCAACGGGCCCCCCAAACCAGGTAATCCGCAGGTGTGGACCAGGACCTCATCTCCTCCTAAAATTTAAAACTGGAGGAGACTGAGAAAAGTTAGTAGTGCATTCCTCATATCCCCCAGCACAATAATATAGCGACAAAATGATGTCTCAGTCTCATGTTGAGAAAGCTACTGACATTTTGAATATTCAAATGCTTCCCTAAAATTGTCTACATGCTTAAACCAAATAATAATTAATTAGCATTTTATTGCATACCATAAGTATTTGATCACCTACCAACCTGTAAGAATTCCGTCTCTCACAGACCTGTTAGTTTTCTTTAAGAAGCCCTCCTGTTCTCTACTCATTACCTGTATTAACTGCACCTGTTTGAACGTGTTACCTGTATAAAAGACAGGTGTCCACACACTCAATCAAACAGACTCCAGCCTCTCCACAATGGCCAAGACAAGAAAGCTGTGTAAGGACATCAGGGATAAAATTGTAGACCTGCACAAGGCTGGGATGGGCTACAGGACAATTGGCAAGCAGCTTGGTGAGAAGCAACAACTGTTGGCGCAATTATTAGAAAATGGACGAAGTTCAAGATGACGGTCAATCTCTCTCGGTCTGGGGCTCCATGCAAGATCTCACCTCGTGGGGCATCAATGATCATGAGGAAGGTGAGGGATCAGCCCAGAACTACACGGCAGGACCTGGTCAATGACCTGAAGAGAGCTGGGACCACAGTCTCAAAGAAAACCATTAGTAACACAGTATGCCGTCATGGATTCAAATCCTGCAGCGAACGCTAGGTCCCCTTGCTCAAGCCAGTGCATGTCCAGGCCCGTCTGAAGTTTGCCAATGACCATCTGGATGATCCAGAGGAGGAATTGGAGAAAGTAATGTGGTCTGATGAGACAAAAATAGAGCTTTTTGGTCTAAACTCCATTCACCGTGTTTGGAGGAAGAAGAAGGATGAGTACAACCCCAAGAACACCATCCCAACTGTGAAGCATGGAGGTGGAAACGTCATTCTTTGGGGATGCTTTTCTGCAAAGGGGACAGGACGACTGTACTGTATTGAGGGGAGGATGGATGGGGCAATGTATTGCGAGATCTTGGCCAACAACCTCCTCCCTCAGTAAGAGCATTGAAGATGGGTCGTGGCTGGGTCTTCCAGCATGACAACGACTCAACACACAGCCAGGGCAACTAGGGAGTGGCTCTGTAAGAAACATCTCAAGGTCCTGGGGTGGCCTAGCCAGTCTCCAGACCTGAACCCAATAGAAAATCTTTGGAGGGAGCTGAAAGTCCGTATTGCCCAGCGACAGCCCCGAAACCCGAAGGATCTGGAGATGGTCTGTATGGAGGAGTGAGCCAAAATCCCTGCTGCAATGTGTGCGAACCTGTTCAAGAACTACACGAAACGTATGATCTCTGTAATTGCAAACAAAGGTTTCTGTACCAATTTTGAAGTTCTGCTTTTCTGATGTATCGGACTTTCAGCTCTTTCCAAAGATTTTCTATTGGGTTCAGGTCTGATGACTGGCTAGGCCACTCCAGGACCTTGAGATGCTTCTTACGGAAGCCACTCCTTAGTTGCCCTGGCTGTGTGTTTCGGGTCATTGTCATACTGGAAGACCCAGCCACGACCCATCTTCAATGCTCTTACTAAGATTTCGCGATACATGCCCCCATCCATCCTCCCCTCAATACGGTGCAGTCGTCCTGTCCCCTTGGCAGAAAAGACCCCAAAGAATGATGTTTCCACCTCCATGCTTCACGGTTGGGATGGTGTTCTTGGGGTTGTACTCATCCTTCTTCTTCTTCCTCCAAACACAGTGAGGGTAGTTTAAAGCTCTATTTTTGTCTCATCAGACCACATGACCTTCTCCCATTCCTCCTCTGGATCGTCCAGATGGTCATTGGCAA
This sequence comes from Esox lucius, assembly GCF_011004845.1. Taxonomy (NCBI): domain Eukaryota; kingdom Metazoa; phylum Chordata; class Actinopteri; order Esociformes; family Esocidae; genus Esox; species Esox lucius. The sequence goes on from NC_047579.1 coordinate 9,599,753, forward strand.
ACTTCAGACGGGCCTGGACATGCGCTGGCTTGAGCAGGGGGACCTTATGTGCGCTGCAGGATTTTAATCCATGACGGTGTAGTGTGTTACTAATGGTTTTCTTTGAGACTGTGGTACCAGCTCTCTTCAGGTCATTGACCAGGTCCTGCCGTGTAGTTCTGGGCTGATCCCTCACCTTCCTCATGATCATTGATGCCCCACGAGGTGAGATCTTGCATGGAGACTCAGACTGAGGGAGACTGACCGTCATTTTGAACTTCGTCCATTTTCTAATAATTGCGGCAACAGTTGTTGCCTTCTCACCAAGCTGCTTTCCTATTGTCCTTTAGCCCATCCCAGCCTTGTGCAGGTCTACAATTTTATACCTGATGTCCTTACACAGCTCTCTGGTCTTGGCCATTGTGGAGAGGTTGGAGTCTGTTTGATTGAGTGTGTGGACAGGTGTCTTATACAGGTAACAAGTTCAAACAGGTGCAGTTAATACAGGTAATGAGTGGAGAACAGGAGGGCTTCCTATAGAAAAACTAACAGGTCTGTGAGAGCCGAATTCTTACTGGTTGGTAGGTGATAAAATACTTATGCCATGCAGTAAAATGCAAATTAATTATCTCACAGTTTAAGTGTACCTATGATAAAAATTACATACTTTTATCATAGGAAACACTGCCGATTTTACAGGTTATCAAATACTTGTTCTCCCCACTGTATGTATATGTATGTATATATATATATATGTATATATATATATATATATCATATGTATATATATGTATGTGTGTATATATATGTGTGTGTGTGTGTGTGTGTGTATGTATCTCAGTATTCTAGTATTCAGTATCTTGTATTCGTAGCAAAATATGAATACTAGCCGGTTTATTCTTTCTAATGTACCTGTCATTGTCATCTCTGTTCAATAAAAAAAATATAATAATAAAAAAACAGAGTTTAGGCTCTCATCATCTATGGTACATAATGCCATTAAAAGATTCAGAGAATCCGGAGAAACCTCTGTACGCAAGGCTGGATGGCCATGATCTTCAGGCCCTCAGGCAACACTGCTTTAAAAACAGACATGATTCTGTTGTGGACATCACTGCATGGGCTCAAGAACACTTCCAAAAACATTTTCTGTGAACACAGTATGTTGCAGCCTCAACAAATGCAAGTTAAAACTCTACCATACAAAGAAGAAACCATATATAAACAAGACCCAGAAACGCCAGCTCATTTAAGATGGACTGAGACGAAGATGAAAACTGTCCTGTGGTCTGACAAATCAATAAAAAATTTTTTTGGGGGAATCATGGACGCTGTACCTCCAGGGTTAAGTCAAAAGGGACACAATTATCAGCGACAGTTCAAAAGCCATCATACCTAATGGTATGAGGGCGCATGAGTGCACATGGCATGGGTGTCTTGCACATCTGTGAAGGCACAATTAAGGCTGAACAATATATACAAGTTTTGGAGCAACATATGCTGTCATCCAGACAATGTCTTTTCAGGGATGGCCTTGTTTATTTCAGAAAGACAATGCCAAACCTCATTTTACACGTATTACAACACTTACAGAGTGTTGTTAAAAGAAGAGGTGATGCAACACTGCCCCTGACCCAACTGTTTTGAAATATGTTGCTGGCTTTAAATTCAAATTGGGCATATATTTTTCCAAAAACAATAACATTTCTCAGTTACAACATTTGATATGTTGTCTTTGTACTATTAAATATAAAGATAAATGATTATCACATAATTGCATTCTGTTTTTATTTGCAATTTAAGCAGCATCCCAACCTTTTTAAAAACAGGGTTGTAGACATTTTTATACACTATATAATGTCAAAACATTCTGGTGGGACACATTCTGGTGTAGGTGGGACACATTCTGGTATGGGTGGGCCAGGCCCCTGATACACTACGTTCATGTAGACGGTCTACATTTATGCATACTACACATTTATATATACACTATATGCCCAGTTAGTAACAACTTACAACAACAATACTGCTTCCATTGGATCTCCATTACACTGAATATAATTTACTTGTCACCTAGTTCAAATATCCAGGTTACTGAAACAGATACTATATTGAGATCAAATGTCTGTCAGCTTTACCTACTGTTAAATTATGTAATACGTTTGGAGGAGGGTTCAAGTAACACAGCTGAAACTGAAAGTAAAGTTCGTGTACAGGATACATTTTGATCTCATGGAGCAGTACAAAATTTGGCAGTATAATGTAATATTTGTATTTAATAATATTTTAAACTTATAAAGCCAATTATTTCATAATGTTTCCGCAAAGAACAAAGCTGAGAAAGTGACCACTTGAGGTAAGTCATTATCAGTCTTAAGGTGCAGCTACTTCAGTTTTGTCAGCCCACATCCTCAAAAAGAAATTGAACCAGTTTGTCTTTGTTATCAGCAAAATAATTTAATTCCATGATTATTATTGAATGGTATTTCTTTGATCATAGTAATTTGGGTCATTCTTCAGTTTGTTTCTAATCCAGACATTGTGTCTTCTTGTCTTTACAGTTTGAGTCTTTATCCAGGAAGTGTTTCTCTCCATTAGGTGCATACAGGTCTAAGCAGATTGAGAGAACAGGGGCACTGCCACTAAAATGAGTCTCTCTGTGGAGAGTGAGGATGGAGACACTGCCTCTAAAATGAATATTTCTGGGCAACATGACACCACAGCTAAGAGGTGAAAATATAATCATTTGGTTTTAGAATGGGTTTCCATGTCAGAGTTCAGAGTTGAAAAGTGACTGCGTATTTCCCCTCTGTTGTGTTGAAGGGAAATCTATCAGGAGAGACCAGCCTCCCCTATATCCAGCTGTGTGTCCATGAAGAGTGACCGGTCTATGGTTGAACCAATGAAGTTCAGAAAAGGAGTTTCAGGGTGAGATAGAGAGAGGGATTGAGATACAAATAAATGGTATATGTTCTAGGTACTGGTGTTGGTTAACCTACACTACCTTGGTTTATATTTAATATTGATGCTCAGATTTTTTTGTATAATAATAACATTGTTAACTTACACTTTGAAAGTATGTATAACAAATGAGTGCAGGTGTTGTAGTATAATGATTAGATTAACTTACACTTCCCATGTGTGTATTAGGTATTGATCTTATAGGTATTTTGGTATAATAAATAGATTAATTTCCTACTGTGTATTACTTATTTTTGGTGCACATTTTCTATTATAACTACATCCTCAAAAAATATCTTATTTTATAGTACAAACAAGACAGTTAAAGGGACAGTTTGTCCAAAATTCATATTTTTCTCAAAGTTCACTTACCAAGAGATATTCCAGAAGACACAGTAATTTTTTTCAAAGAATCCATTATTCGGCTCTGTCATGGTCTGTAATTAGCGTTATTAGCATCGTCCAAATTCATGAACGCAAACGGTTCATAAGACTATCGCAAAGCTGCATTGTGAGCAGAAAACTTCTCCAAAACACTTCAAACTACATTCAGTAATCTGTTGCGGTAGCATCAATTTCTTAAACTCTACACTGACGAAACAGCCAGCGAAATTGGCTGAATTCAAACTGGCATTAGCAAACTATTTCCTATAGTCACCATGCACAGCTTCTGTTCTTTGGCAGTGATGTCATCAAGGTGAGCGTGAACTTTAACTGTAACAAGCTATGTGAAAACCTTTTTAAAATTGCTGCTAGTTTACACTTGCTATATTTTTTCTTTATTTTTTTCTTAATTCTTTCTAAGTAGATTTCATATGCCATGTGACAAGAAATTCATTGTGCAGGATGATGCGGTGTTATTCGATGCATTCTGATTTCAAGGAATACAACATCATGTTCTTTGAGGTAAACATCACCACTTGTGTTAGTTTGCAGGGTTTTAGAGTAGTTTTCCGCTTACAATGCAGCTTTACGATAGTGATACGTACAGTTTCCATTCATGAATTTTATAATGCTAATTGCTGACTGAGACAGAGCTGAATAATGGATTGTTTAAAAAAAAAAAACTCACCGAAATATGATTTTTGGACGAACTAACGCTTTAAGATTCAGAGATTATTATTTGTCCAAACACACATCACTCCTAAGTCCACTATAAACTAAACACTCCTGCTTGGTCCTGCTTCAGTATTTATTTATGGTCCAGCAAGAGAGACACTCTTAGTGTGTTCATATACACCAATCACTAATAATAATGTCCACTATAAACAAAAACACTGTTTTGTATTGTATTTAACTGTTTTATTTCCAGGGACCATAAAAAGAGACCAGCCTCTCCGGTACCCAGCTGTCTGTCCATGAAGAGTGACGGGACTATACATAGATCTATGGAGTTCAAAGAGGGAAACTTTTCTACACATCAAAGGTAATAAAAATGAATGGGTCATGGTAAGTGATTGTCAACATTATTTCTTATTTGTTTATTTTCTTCCCTATAATTTGATGCTATGACAACAGCCAATCTTCCTGAGACCAACATTAAACAACATTACAGGCAAACCAAATCTTTACAATGTACATACATTAAACAAAAACATTTACATGATGTTTTATGAGATTAGGAGATTACTACCAAAGCCTTTTTTTTACAAATGGATTTTTGTAACTTTGTAGGGTAGCCTTGACAAATGAAAGAGACAGAAAAATTCATAAAAAATAATCTCCAAAGTTAGACACTTCATTCTTCTCACAATACAATATAAAGGGGCAAGTTTTATAATAAACTGTGTTGTGTTTTTTAACTGAGTTAAAGGGGTTTAAGAGCCCACATGTTTCTATTACTGAGCTAAAATAGTCAATGTTGCATTATGAGTACCAACATTTATTATTACATGTTCGGTTATTATACCGCATTTCATCCTTTTTTCACCCATTTTCTGTAACACTTTAGTGGTGTAGCATTGGAGGAACCAGGCGCAGGCAGAGATCACGTTCGTTGGTTTATTTAAACAACAAACAGAACACGAACGGAAAACAATAACTACTCTACTGAATGAAAATAAAGTGCGCAACAATGCGACTTAACAACAAACATACAAACAGTAGCACAAACTACACTCACCAGCATACAGACAGCGACAGCAACAATGATCCACAATGTGTGGAGCAGAGGGGAAACATTTAAACACATACAAACGATACAAATTGGGACCTGGTGTGGAAGATGGGAAACATGTGACAGTCCGGGATGTGTTTGTGAGATATGGGAACTAAAGAATATATGGCACGGTGGCGCTGCTGCTCACCGCACCATGACATTTTCAAATATCTTTCTATTTTCTCATTTATCTCTTTATCCCTTTCTTTTTTCTTTATCACTTTCTTCCTTTTGGGTTCAGTTTTAGAAAAAAACCTTGTTAGTCCTGAAATTGGAAGCACCAAACTGTGTGGGAGTCTGAAACTGGGAATGTAGACGTAAGGGACTGGTCCTTATTTATGACACGAGGCATCCGGACCATAAACACCCCTGGAATATGAAAACCTCCCCAAAGCAAAATATGTTTTCAGATTAAAAGTAGATTGGCATTTTGGTCTCAAAGACAAACTCTCTTGCTTAACAATGTGCATGCAAATGTAATCTATACTACAGGACAACTGTACAAAAATGTCCCAATAACAATGGAAATATTAAAACGTGTATATAACCTAAATTAGATATACACTGAACAAAGTTATAAACGCAACACTTTTGTTTTTGCCCCCATTTATCATGAGCTGAACTCAAAGATCTAAGAGTTTCTCTATGTACATAAAAGGCCTATTTCTCTCAAACACTTCTCCTTTGCTGAGATAATCCATCCACCCCACAGGTGTAGCATATCAAGATGCTGATTAGACAGCATGATTATTGCACAGGTGTGCCTCAGGCTGGCCACAATAAAAGGCCACTCTAAAATGTGCAGTTTTACTGTATTGGGGGGGGTCCAGGGGGGTCCGAAAGCCAGTCAGTATCTGGTGTGACCACCATTTGCCTCACGCAGTGCAACACATCTCCTTCGCATAGAGTTGATCAGGTTGTTGATTGTGGCCTGTGGAATGTTGGTCTACTCCTCTTCAACAGCTGTGCAAAGTTGCTGGATATTAACACGCTGTCGTATACGCCGATCCAGAGCATCCCAAACATGCTCAATGGGTGACATGTCCGGTCAGTATGCTGGCCATGCAAGAACTGGGATGTTTTCAGCTTCCCTCAAAATTTGCGACTTCTGTGGCATTGTGTTGTGTGATAGAACTGCACCTTTTAGAATGGCCTTTTATTGTGGCCAGCCTAAGGTACAACTGTGCAATAATCATGCTGTCTAATCAACATCTTGATATGCCACACCTATGAGGTGGATGGATTATCTCGGCAAAGGAAAAGTGCTCACTAACACAGATTTAGACATATTGGTGAACAATATTTGAGAGAAATAGGCCTTTTGTGCACATAGAGAAAGTCTTAGATCTTTGAGTTCAGCTCATGATAAATGGGGGCAAAAACAGAAGTGTTGCGTTTTATAATTTTGTTCAGTGTATGTGTAAAACACAAGTTAAATTAAAGATTTCATTGAGCCTGAAAATTTGAGCCCGTTTCACTTTTACAAACTTCTATAAAAACATGAATATTGTAACAGAACTACGGCACCAGCTGATACACACAGCCTAATACGCACAATGCTGCATTAACTACATCTCCTTCTTGCAGGAAACAGCGAGTGGCAGTTTCTATTAATATTTATTGTTGCATATTTGTATTTTTTTATCATTATCGCAAGCCCTGCCCGATTACAATAATGAGAATTTAAGGCCCCGCCCCATTGTGATCAGGTTTGGGCTGAGAATGAACTTCCTACATCTAGGTCACAATGTCTTCAGCTGACCTTCATGCTCCTAGCCTTTCCTCTAGATGAAGGAACTGAAAAATGTCAATTATATGTTTATTTACATATTTGATGAGTCTTCAGAATAGCCATTTGTAATAATGTCCTCAATGGTCCTTTCCTAGCCTATACTGTGTGTGTCTGGTCATGTGCTTTTATCAGAATGTTCATGTTACAAATGTTTATCTCTGGTCTGACTATAGAACCTAAGGTCATGCCTTATGCCTATGCTGAATCCATGAATAGATCACTCTGTTTTACAATATGGTGTCAGGCGGCATAGATTGGAAGGTGTCCCATGTTGATAATGGGGTCTATTCTGCAGGACTAGTCTTGTTTTCTTAAAGTTAGCTATCCAAGCCCCACTACTTTAGTTTTTAGGCTACAACCCAGAGTGAGGCTTGGGAAAGCACTATTGCATTTTCCTCAATTCTGCCTGCATCTATGCTCTTAAAAAACATCTTGAATCTCCGGAGAAATTGTATCTTTGTTACATTTACTGTATTTGTAATGCTCTCTTGATATTTTAAATTCATTTGTTACATTAATTCATTGAATATTTGGAATTAATCTTAAAAGTGTCAAAATCCAATTATTTCGCAGATCACTCAACCCCTTCTATCGTTAACGGAATTTCCTTGCACACAGTTGTGCAACAGTGTGTCTTAGACACTTATGGTATACTTCAAAGACTTTTAAACTAGTTGGGAGGACGTTGAATTGTGTTGGTATTGATAGAATATGGGCATGAGAAACGTAACGTGATGCTTTAGTGCTGTCTTACGCTGGACGGTGGACAATAGATAAGACGTGGTGTCTGTTACTGATAGGCCCCAGACAACCAATCCCACCCTCCTGCTAGGAACTGCCCACATGGCTGTCATAGATTCTATTGATGGACCATAGGGGAAGTTCGAACATACCACGCAAGCGTACCTTGTAGGATAAACCTTTCTTATTGGAGGATAAAAAAAACTGTGTAATGGTTGGCTACGATCACTGAACGCCTCCTATGTGTATTGGCATAAAAGACTGTGTTAACTCTGTAATTATTGGAGAACATATAATAACAATGGAGGCTCAACATTTTGGACAAATTTTTGGCTCAACAAATAAAGTTTCTCCCCTGACTACCGGTTGCATTAATTTTGTTTGTGGACCAAAAATGTACAATTGTATTGTAACTTTATTACTTAATTGAAATGTATTTCTTTGGAATATAGATTATGACGGCACTCCTCATTCATCTTCACACTCGAGCTCGTAGGACTACTGATAATCACACACACATGAGCAAATCTAAATGAACAGACTTGTCATCCCTGAGTCCTGGACTCTCAAAGCAGTCTGGTTAGGCCCAGGAACACATGACATTTACTAGTCATCCCTGAGTCCTGGGCATTGTAACCTGTGTAGCCCCAGGAACACATGACATTTACTAGTTATCCCTGAGTCCTGGGCATTGTTACCTGTGTAGCCCCAGGAACACTTGCCATTTACTAGTTATCCCTGAGTCCTGGGCATTGTAACCTGTGTAGCCCCAGGAACATATGACATTTACTAGTTATCCCTGAGTCCTGGGCATTGTAACCTGTGTAGCCCCAGGAACATATGACATTTACTAGTTATCCCTGAGTCATGGGCATCGTAACCTGTGTAGCCCAAGGAACACTTGCCATTTTAATGTTAGGCTTGTGACGAAAAGAGTAGCTAACTTTTAGTAAGGACGTCCAGCATATGGTCATTTACGATAACATTTATTTACTAACAATATGGAATCAGATAATCATATCTATCATATGGTTTAATTCCCTTGCACTCTTTCCCTAACTTTCCCCCGGTAACCTTCTAAGTGGCAAACCTTTTGAACCACTCTGAACCACTAATACCCCTCACTATAAAATGAACCTTTCTTGGACTTAATAAAAAAATTGTATACGCTCCATAAGACGGAAATTGAAAAGACATGACCCTCCCCCATTTCCCTCCATTTCTCATCATGTTTAATTCCGATCTCTCCCTAAGGTCATGTTTTGTCCACAGAGACCAACAAGAGAGATCAGAGTCTGAGATTGTTAGTGGTCAATCTGTCCAGAGTCATCAAACAGACCTGTCCTCTATATTCAGTGTATGTTGTCCTCATATTTACATTTGTTTCTGTTTAACTCAAGTTAATTGGTCAGTCATTCCTGAATTTAATAATGTTCTGATTATTACTTAACTTCCGATGGGAACTTTTTCACTCTGCCTCTTTCAGTTACTTGAACAGAATATCATGATATTTGTGAAGAAAGAGTTGGAGAGGTTTAAGGCAATGCTGAGTTTAGATCTCCCAGAAGGCTTTGAGAGTCAGAGGGAGGATGAGGAAGGTGTGGACCTTGAAGATGAGGAGAAGGAGAGCAGTGCCAAAGAGGGGGTTCTGAAGATCACACTGCATGTCCTGAGGAACATGAACCAGAACGAACTTGCTGACACACTGGAGAAAAGTAAGTGTTTTCTGATTTTACTGTTGAATGTGTGATCATGAGGAACATTTAAAAGCTGTATGTAGCTGTTTAACTCAATAATAATTGAGTGACCTTAAGACAACACCTGGTGACCTCTTCTAGTAGTGATGTATTGAATTATTTAACACTGAAGACAGAAAGAGTTAAGAGACTGAGAACATTATAAAATACTACATAATAACTCAATCCAGCAATAATGTTGTTGATAAAAGACACAATATTCTGTATTATTTTGTCATTCAGGTCAGCCTGCTGTGCTTTGTCATGAACACAAATCTAATCTGAAGAAGAAGTTTCAGTGTGTATTTGAGGGTATTGCTAAACAAGGGAACCCAACACTTCTCAATAAGATCTACACAGAGCTCTACATCACAGAGGGTGGAAAGGGAGAAGTCAATAATGAACATGAGGTGAGACAGATTGAGACAGCAACTCGGAAAAAAGCAAGACCAGAGACATCAATTCGATGTAATGACATCTTCAAACCCATACCTGGACAAGACAAACCTATCAGAACTGTCTTAACAACAGGTGTCGCTGGAATTGGAAAAACAGTTTCTGTGCAGAAGTTCATTTTGGACTGGGCTGAAGGAAAAGCCAATCAGGGTGTCCAATTTTTATTTTCACTCCCTTTTAGGGAGCTGAATTTGATGAAAGGGGAAAAAATCAGTTTGATTCAACTCATCAATCATTTCTCAATTGAAACCAAAAACATGAGAATCTCTAAATTCAACAAATACAAAGTTCTGTTCATCTTTGATGGTCTGGATGAGTGTCGGCTGCCCCTTGACTTCAAGAACAACAAGAGCTGTTGTGATGTGACAGAGTCAACCTCAGTGGACATGCTGCTGACAAACCTCATCAAGGGAAATCTGCTTCCTTCTGCTCTCCTCTGGATAACTACCAGACCTGCAGCAGCCAATCAGATCCCTTCAGAGTGTGTTGACCAGGTGACAGAGGTCAGAGGGTTCAATGACCTACAGAAAGAGGAGTACTTCAGGAAGAGATTCAGTGATCAGGACCTGGCCAGTAAAATCATCTCACACATAAAGACATCAAGGAGCCTCCACATCATGTGTCACATACCAGTCTTCTGTTGGATTGTTGCTACAATCCTTGAGCACATGTTGACTACAGATGATAAAGTAGAGCTACCAACAACCATAACAGACATGTACTCATACTTCCTTGTGTTTCAGTCCAAACACAGGAATGTAAAGTATGATGGGAAAAAAGAGACAGATCCACACTGGAATACAGAGAGCATTCTGACACTGGGAAAACTGGCTTTTCAACAGCTACATAAAGGCAATCTGATCTTCTATGAAGAGGACCTGAAAGAGTGTGGCATTGATATTAATGAAGCATCAGTGTACTCAGGAGTCTGTACACAGATCTTTAAAGAGGAATGTGGGCTGAACCAGGACAAGGTGTTCTGCTTTGTCCATCTGAGCATTCAGGAGTTTCTAGCTGCTGTATATGTGTTTCTCTCATTTATCAACAACAATGAAAATCTAATAGATGAACAACACTCAACTGATGGAAATGTTTCAGTGCAGATCAGTGACAAGCTTGAAGTCACATTCTACAAGGCTGCTGTGGATAAAGCCTTCCAGAGTAAGACTGGACACCTGGACCTTTTTCTCCGCTTCCTTCTGGGTCTCTCACTGGAGTCAAATCAGAAGCATTTACAAGGTCTACTGACAAAGACCAGAAGCAGCTCACAGAGCCATAATGAAACAGTCAAGTACATCAAGGAGAAGATCAGGGAGAATCCCTCTTCAGAGAGGTGCATCAATCTGTTCCACTGTCTGAATGAACTGAATGACCATTCTCTAGTGGAGGAGATCCAAAGATACCTGAGTTCAGGAAGTCTCTCCAGAGAAGAACTGACACCTGCACAGTGGTCAGCTCTGGTCTTTGTGTTACTGACTTCAGAAAAGGAGATTGATGTGTTTGACCTGAAGAAATACTCTACATCAGAGAAAGGTCTTCTGGGGTTGCTGGCAGTGGTCAAAACCTGCAGATCTGCTCTGTAAGTACAGTCCTGGAAATGACCCTCCCCACACACACAAACAATCCTCTTACATCTACAGTATATTTACTGACTGACAACATTGGGTATTTTATACATTTTAGTTTCATATATAGGCAATGTCAGTTTTAACACTATTACCGCCAAATGCCAACGCCAAGTAGTGTTTGAGTTTGTAATAAAAACAGTACCACTTTATTTGGCAGGATGGAAACAACGAAGTAATAACTAGTTTTGTTTCCAGGAAACAACATAGAAACAAAGAGGAAACAACGGGGTAACAACATGGTAACTACACACCAATAGTAAGCATGTTTCTGCGGAAAGTAGTAGGGAAAATGCTTTGTAACTGAGACGGCAACACTTGGTAAGGGCATGCAAATGCTCAGGCAGAGGCATAGGGGGCGACAAAGTGTCCTCCATTCTGGATGTGTGTTTTTTTTTAAGAATATCACATTTTTCTAAACACAACAAAATAGTACATAGTAACATAAAAACAGTAATCCAAGTGAAAAACAGAACACCCCCCTCCTTCCAAATGGTTTTGCCTAAACTTGAACCTTACTGGCTGGTTAACTCATAATTCAAGCGCCTTGGCTAGGAACGTTTATTGCAGTTATGTGAAATTACGTCAGTTATCAGCATATGAACAGTCAGCTGGCTAACATAGAACATACACTGGTTTACTGGTGTGTGCATGAACCATTCCTTCCCGCTTCCTTCCCGCTGCATGAACCATTCACCCTTCCAGTCTGAAGTTCATCCCCAAACAACTGATATACACTCACCTAAAGGATTATTAGGAACACCTGTTCAATTTCTCATGAATGCAATTATCTAATCAACCAATCACATGGCAGTTGCTTCAATGCATTTAGGGGTGTGGTCCTGGTCAAGACAATCTCCTGAACTCCAAACTGAATGTCAGAATGGGAACGAAAGGTGATTTAAGCAATTTTGTTGGTGCCAGACTGGCCGGTCTGAGTATTTCACAATCTGCTCAGTTACTGGGATTTTCACGCACAACCATTTCTAGGGTTTACAAAGAATGGTGTGAAAAGGGATAAACATCCAGTATGCAGCAGTCCTGTGGGCGAAAATGCCTTGTTGATGCTAGAGGGCAGAGGAGAATGAGCCGACTGATTCAAGCTGATAGAAGAGCATCATTGACTGAAATAACCACTTGTTACAACCGAGGTATGCAGCAAAGCATCTGTGAAGCCACAACACGCACAACCTTGAGGCGGATGGGCTACAACAGCAGAAGACCCCACCAAAATTGTACAGTTGAAGACTGGAAGAATGTTGCCTGGTCTGATGAGTCTCGATTTCTGTTGAGACGTTCAGATGGTGGAGTCAGAATTTGGCGTAAACAGAATGAGAACATGGATCAATCATGCCTTGTTACCATTGTGCAGGCTGGTGGTGTAATGGTGTGGGGGATGTTTTCTTGGCACACTTTAGGCCCCTTAGTGCCAATTGGCCATCGTTTAAATGCCACGGCCTACCTGAGCATTGTTTCTGACCATGTCCATCCCTTTATGACCACCATGTACACATCTTCTGATGGCTACTTCCAGCAGGATAATGCACCATGTCACAAAGCTCGAATCATTTCAAATTGGTTTCTTGAACATGACAATGAGTTCACTGTACTGAAATGGCCCCCACAGTCACCAGATCTCAACCCAATAGAGCATCTTTGGGATGTGGTGGAACGGGAGCTTCGTGCCCTAGATGTGCATCCCACAAATCTCCATCAACTGCAAGATGCTATCCTATTAATATGGGCCAACATTTCTAAAGAATGCTTTCAGCACCTTGTTGAATCAATGCCACGTAGAATTAAGGGAGTTCTGAAGGCGAAAGGGGGTCAAACACAGTATTAGTATGGTTTTCATAATAATACTTTAGGTGAGTGTATATTTGCAGATGTAATCATAAATATGATTCAATCCGGACACATTTGTTTTTGTGGTTATTAAAAGCTCCAACCCTTCATTAAACATCTCAAACTTGATACATTGTACTTATTAATTATTTTTGACCTATAAGTGTGTCAATAACTACTTTTCTGGACAGCAAATAGAGTTTGACAAACACATCCCTATTTGGGCCTTGAATCAAAATGTTTGCTTTAGGCAAACTATGCTTTAGTGACCCGATTGGATCCCCCAGGACCCCATCCGCCGTCTCATCGGGTGCATGCCCAAATTTTGTCTGGAGTGCGTACAGGCATGTGGGGGCCATACACACTACTGAGTCACATTATGAGTTGTCGTGAGTAAATTCATGCAAGTTGGAACAGCCTGTGATGTACATTTTTGTGTGGGTTTGAATCCAGTCCTCAATCGTTTGGTGATTTTGGTTTCCATTGACCATTCTTTGGTAATTTTGTTCTCAACTAATTACACAGTGTTCAGTAAATATATTAATCTTTAATATACAGTGGGGAGAAGTATTTGATACACTGCAGATTTAGCAGGTTTTCCTACTCACAAAGCATGTAGAGGTCTGTAATTTTTATCATAGGTAAACTTCAAATGTGAGAGATGGAATCTAAAACAAAAATCCAGAAAATCACATTGTATGCATTTTTAATAATTAATTTTCATTTTATTGTATGACATAAGTATTTGATCACCTACCAACCATTAAGAATTCTGTCTCTCACAGACCTGTTTGTTTTCTCTAAGAAGCCCTCCTGTTCTCCACTCATTACCTGCATTAACTGCACCTGTTTGAACTCGTTACCTGTATAAAAGACACCTGTCCACACACTCAATCAAACAGACTCCAACCTCTCCACAATGGCCAAGACCAGAGAGCTGTGTAAGGACATCAGGGATATAATTGTAGACCTGCACAAGGCTGGGATGGGCTACAGGACAACAGGCAAGCAGCTTGTTGAGAAGGCAACAACTGTTGGCACAATTATTAGAAAATGGAAGAAGTTCAAGATGACGGTCAATCTCCCTCGGTCTGGGGCTCCATGCAAGATCTCACCTCGTGGGGCATCAATGATCATGAGGAAGGTGAGGGATCAGCCCAGAACTACACGGCAGGACCTGGTCAATGACCTGAAGAGAGCTGGGACCACAGTCTCAAAGAAAACCATTAGTAACACAATACGCCGTCATGGATTAAAATCCTGCAGCGCACGCAATGTCCAAAACACGCAAAACTCCACTTGCTGTGTTTAAAGGAATAAGAAGGATGAGTACAACCCCAAGAACACCATCCCAACTGTGAAGCATGGAGGTGGAAACGTAATTCTTTGGGGATGCTTTTCTGCAAAGGGGACAGGACGACTGCACCGTATTGAGGGGAGGATGGATGGGGCCATGTATTGCGAGGTCTTGGCCAACAACCTCCTTCCCTCTGTAAGAGCATTGTAGATGGGTCGTGGCTGGGTCTTCCAGCATGACAACGACCCAAAACACACAGCCAGGGCAACTAAGGAGTGGCTCCATAAGAAGCATCTCAAGGTCCTGGAGTGGCCTAGCCAGTCTCCTGACCTGAATCCTATAGAAAATCTTTGGAGGGAGCTGAAAGTCTGTATTGCCCAGCGACAAGCCCCGAAACCTGAAGGATCTGGAGAAGGTCTATATGGAGGAGTGGGCCAAAATCCCTGCTGCAGTGAGTGCAAACCTGGTCAAGAACTACACTTTTGAGCAGTGTAGTTTGATGACGACCCAGTAGATAAACTGATGCTCTGACTGTATGGTGACGCTGTGGAGGAGAATGTGTATGCTAATAGGGACGATATTCATGCTAATGATGCCAATCTGCGTTCAGGTCTGGGGGATACTGGGGCTCTGAAAGGCCTGGCGATTCTAGTGTTAACAGTGCGCCCTGAAGTACAGTTGACATGAAAATTATATAACATATAGAGGCTACTCTAAAGAGGATATTCTGAACTATTCTTCTGTTTGTAACATCATGATAATCTCTCTCCAGACTGTCAGGTTGTGGAATCACTGAGGAAGGCTGTGCTTCTCTGGTCTCAGCTCTGAAGTCAAACCCCTCACACCTGAAAGAATTGGATCTGAGTAACAATGACCTGAAGGATACGGGAGTGGAGAAGCTCTCTGCTCTGCTGAAGGACCCACAATGTAGACTGGAGACTCTGAGGTAAGTAATAATAATCAACAACAAATGACAACAACACAACAGAGGGGCAACACAACCGAAGGGGAATACAAACATCTGCTTTGTTTCCACCTCCACCTGTTCTGAGCTGCCAGCAGGCCCAAGCCTCCATCCCTGGTAAATATCAAACCCTGTCAGACATCCCAGCAGGCCTGGAAGGAGACGCACCACAAGTAAAAGGACCACCATGACAAATTGTTGTGGAAATCACTAAATAAGAAGGGCAAAGAGATTGTAGATTATTTTCACAATTAAATCTTTATTCAAGATTCATAAACCTGGAGCAGTTAACAACACTCAGCAGAGTCAGGTCAAGAGCTCTCTGTTGAAGGTTGAGCCTGTATACAGTGAAGGGAAAAAGTATTTGATCCCCTGCTGATTTTGTACGATTTTGTAATTATCAGTCCATTTTAATGGTAGGTTTATTTAAACCGTGGTTCAACATCCCAGAGATTGCGGATGGAATCACAGCCATGTCAACTATGAAGAAAAGATTGTTGTAGTGTCCACCTCAAATCAAATGTAGCTTACCAGCAAAAGACATGGAAAGGAAGCATCTTCAGCTATTCAAACAACATTGCCAAGCAGTATAAAATCTAGCGAGATGAGGCAGGAATTCATAGAATATTTGTGTTGATGCAGATATAGCGTAGCTCACACATTTTTACTGTGGATCAGGACAAGAGCATTCTGCCTGACACCGTGCTCACTCAGACAGGCCTGTGGTCTAGTAGTGATGTGCTGGTGGTCTCATAACCCACAGCCCAGTGGTTTTATCCACGGTGCAGCCAGGCAGAGGGTCAGAACATACTGTTTGGAAAAAGGGCAGGTTGCATTTTCAAGCCTAACAATGAGAATTAGACAAATGTTTGCCTCTGATGTAGGCTACATTTCAGCTGCCAGGATATACATGTCTATCACTAAGTGTGAAGCTCTTTATCTATGTAGCCAGTTGGTTAAAACAGTAGATGTCTTTTGACCTTATAACAAAATAGAGCACTGTTGCTTTAAATGAAGTTGACTGTTCTATAGTTTGTTTAGAGTGTAGTTATCCAACATGTGGTCAAGACAACCTAAACTCCATGCAATACATTTTATTGGGCGCTGATTGGATATGGATTGGTGAGTAAAAAATCAATCTGCATTTTCTTGCAGAAAGGAAGGGATGAAAAGAGAGTCTGGAACCATGAGATAAGGCGATGGACGTAGTTGCGGCGACTGCAGAAATAGTGTTAAACTAACAGTGATGTGAAGTTCGACTTTTTATACAGACTCAGGTCTTGTTGATTTCTTCAGTAAAAAGTTTGAATGTTTTGAATAATTTTGTTCATTTGAGTCAGTAAGGCCTACACCCCCCCCCCCCCCAGGACCATGATTACAACTATGTTTATCATCGCATCGCATCGCATCATCTTCCGCTTAATCCGGGGCCGGGTCGCGGGGGCAGCAGTCTAAGCAGGGATGCCCAGACTTCCCTCTCCCCAGACACTTCCTCCAGCTCTTCCGGGGGGACACCGAGGCGTTCCCAGGCCAGCCGGGAGACATAGTCCCTCCAGCGTGTCCTAGGTCTTCCCCGGGGTCTCTTCCCGGTGGGACGGGACCGGAACACCTTCCCAGGAAGGCGTTCCGGAGGCATCCGAAACAGATGCCCAAGCCACCTCAGCTGACCCCTCTCGATGTGGAGGAGCAGCGGCTCTACTCTGAGCTCCTCCCGGGTGACCGAGCTTCTCACCCTATCTCTAAGGGATCGCCCAGCCACCCTGCGGAGAAAGCTCATTTCGGCCGCCTGTATCCGGGATCTTGTCCTTTCGGTCATGACCCAAAGCTCATGACCATAGGTGAGAGTAGGAACGTAGATTGACCGGTAAATCGAGAGCTTCGCCTTACGGCTCAGCTCTTTCTTCACCACGACAGACCGATACATCGACCGCATTACTGCAGAAGCTGCACCGATCCGTCTGTCAATCTCCCGTTCCATCCTTCCCTCACTCGTGAACAGGACCCCTAGATACTTAAACTCCTCCACTTGAGGCAGGCACTCTCCACCAACCTGAAGTGGGCAAGCCACCCTTTTCCGACTGATGACCATGGCCTCGGATTTGGAGGTACTGATTTTCATCCCCACCGCTTCACACTCGGCTGCAAACCGTCCAAGTGCATGCTGGAGGTCCTGGTTTGAAGGGGCCAACACGACAACATCATCCGCAAAGAGCAGAGACGAAATCGTGTGGTCCCCAAACCTGACACCCTCCGGCCCCTGGCTGCGCCTAGAAATTCTGTCCATAAAAATTACGAACAGAACCGGTGACAAAGGGCAGCCCTGCCGGAGTCCAACATGCACAGGGAACAAGTCTGACTTACTGCCGGCAATGCGGACCAAGCTCCTGCTTCGGTCGTACAGGGACCTGACAGCCCTTAGCAAAGGACCCAGGACCCCATATTCCCGAAGCACCCTCCACAGGATGCCACGAGGGACACAGTCGAATGCCTTCTCCAAATCCACAAAACACATGTGGACTGGTTGGGCAAACTCCCATGAACCCTCCATCACCCTGTAGAGGGTATAGAGCTGGTCCAGTGTTCCGCGGCCTGGACGAAAACCACACTGTTCCTCCTGAATCCGAGGTTCTACTATCGGCCGGCAGACCGGGGTGGTGGTCCCTCTTTATAAGAAGGGGGACCGGAGGGTGTGTTCCAACTATAGGGGGATCACACTTCTCAGCCTCCCCGGGAAAGTCTATGCCAGGGTTCTGGAGAGGAGAATACGGCCGATAGTAGAACCTCGGATATGTTTATCATTACAATCAAAAATCAAATACTACATTCATTACTGTCGGCCATGCGTCCAATTATCTGTTACAAACATGGATTTACAGTGCTACTATCTTTATACATTTTCTTTGAGTGTACTAACAGATGTTGGACAGAAAGTAGGCTACTGAGCGGTCGGGGTAGTACTCCGCTAGCAGTGGCTCGGTTTATGATTTCATCTATGTTTATCATTACAGTCAAAATGTTTCCAATTATCTGTTACAAATATGTCTTCATTATGCGTATTCCATGGTTGGGCAGAACTCTGCTGCCAGTCATGCAGATGAATGAAACAACCGTTCAATTGAACGATAAAAACGTTACTTTGGCAAAAGCTCAGTGCATGATTTAATCTGTTTATCACTGCAGAAGTAGTTTGTGAAATCATGATTGACTCTCTACAGGCTGTCAGGCTGTCTGGTCACTGAGAAAGGCTGTGCTTCTCTGGTCTCAGCTCTGAAGTTAAACCCCTCACATCTGAAAAAACTGGATTTAAGCTACAATCACCCAGGAGACGCAGGAGTCAGACTGCTCTCTGCTGGACTGGAGGATCCACACTGGAGACTGGAGAAACTCAAGTATGTCCTGTAGATGTTTTCTCTATCAGTAATCAGTAATTTGGTATAAAGATGTCGTAATGTTTTTTAGCATGTAATATGTGTCAAATACAGACCTGCCTGCCTGTACTCATTTTGTGTATGAGCACAGTTTTAAGGTCAAAGTACACTGATATGATATCAAACTGGATAATTGTGAGGAAAACACATTATTTATTCATTATTATTATTTAAATATGAATACACCATCAATGTTAATACTTTCAGACATCATCTGGTCTCTTTGATGTCGCTAGTAATAACTACACCATCAACTTGTCTGCTTTTGAACAAGTGTGTCTGTGTAGCCTACTTTGAATGACTAAACAGTTGTGCTCACAAGTTTGCATACCCTGGCAGAAATTGTGAAATTTTGCTGTGGTCATCACTATCATCCTTGCAAAAGGACCAGCTGGAGGGCAAAAACAGTGCAAGTAGTATCTCAAAGGTAATTTGAATAAAAAAATTACTATTCAGCATGACAAAAGAGTTGAAAAGAAAAGCTTTGAGTGAGGAAATGAAGGGTTCAATTCTGGCTTTACTGTCAGAGGGATACAATGAGCGTCAGGTTGCTTCCATCCTGAAAATGTCAAAGACGGCGATTCATAAGAACAAGGTCAAGCAACAGACATTGGGGACAACAAAGCTACAGACTGGCAGAGGGTGAAAATGACTGTCCCCTGACCGAGATGACGTCAGCTCATTCGCATGTCACTCAACAACCGTAGGATGACATCAAGTGACCTACAAAAATAATGGCAAATTCTTTGGGGTGAAGTGCACGGCGAGGACGGTTCGAAACAGGCTCCTAGGGGCAAAGAAGAGCCAGGCTGAAGTTTGCAAAAGACCATAAGGATTGGACCATAGAGGAATGGAGTAAGGTCATCTTCTCTGACAAGTCAACTTTTCAGCTTTGCCCAGCACCTGGTCGTCTAATGGTTAGACGGAGACCTGGAGAGGCCCACAAGCCACAATGTCTTACACACACTGTGAAATTTGGTGGAGGAATGGTGATGCTTCAGCAAGGCTGGAATCGGGCAGATTTGTCTGTTTGAATCAAGCCAAATACAAGGTTATCCTGAAAAGTTACAAGGTTATCCTTGGGCTGTCTTGGCCAGCCCATTCTCCACACCTGAACCCCATAAAAAATAATCTGGAATTTGATCAAGAGGAAGATGGATGGTCACAAGCCATCAAACAAAGATGAGCTACTTGAATTTTTGTGCCAAGAGTGGCATAAAGTTACTCAACAGCAATGTGCCAGACTGGTGGAGAGCATGCCAAGACGCATGAAATGTACACCACCGCAATGGATTTTAAATGAAACAACCAAGATGCAATTAAATTGCAGCCCTTCAGCTTTAACTCAAGGGGTTAAAAAAAATATCATATTAAACCTTTAGGATTTGCAACCTTTCATACACAGACCCCTTATTTCAAGGGGCTCAAATATAACTAGACAAATTAACAACATCATAAATAAAATATTCATTTTTAATACTTAAATCCTTTGCAGGCAGTGACTGCTTGAAGTCGGGAACGCATGGACATCACCAAACGTTGTTTGTTTGTGTGTCTTTCTGCCTTATGTTTTTTTTAAGCAAGTGAAATTCATGCTCAATTGAGTTGAGATCAGGTGATTGACTCTGCACTTGCAGAATATTCCACTTCTTTGCCTTAAAAAAAACTGTGGGTTGCTTTCGCAGTAAGTTTGGGGTCATTGTCCGTCTTTAAAGTGAAGCGCCATACAATCAACTTCGTTGAATTTGGCTCTTCACTGAATCTGAGCAGACAGTATATCTCTGTACACTGAATTCACCCGGCTGCTTCTATCTTCAGTCACATCATCAAAAAACACTAGTGACCCAGTGCCATTGTAAGCCATGCATGCCCTTGCCATCACACTGCCTCCGTCGTGTTTTACAGGAGTGGAGTGATTGAGGAGGTGTGGAGGGAAGAAGTGAGGATGTAGAGCAGCAGTAGAAAATATATAGAACAAAGACAGAGGAGGTGTAGAAGGGGTGTAAACAAGCAGGGCTCATCCAATGTATTCTTGGGGGTTACGCATTGCCTTGGGCCTGTTGAAAGGGCCTCTTGCTGTTTGCTCAATACATTTAATTCCCATGTTTTTAAGAGGACTGTTTCTTTTGTGCAATTGGGCAGTATTTCCTAGCCATTCATATACATTATGAATTAGTCAGGGTGGAGGGAATTATACCAGGCAATTTTGACACAAAACCTTCAGGCGTCCGTGAGAAAGCTGACGATGAAGAGGAAGTTCACCTTTCAGCATGACAATGACCCAAAGCACACATCCAAATCCAGAAAAGCATGGCTTCACCAGAAGAAGATTAACGTTTTGGAATGGCCCAGCCAGAGCC
This sequence comes from Esox lucius, assembly GCF_011004845.1. Taxonomy (NCBI): domain Eukaryota; kingdom Metazoa; phylum Chordata; class Actinopteri; order Esociformes; family Esocidae; genus Esox; species Esox lucius. The sequence continues at coordinate 9,621,095 of NC_047579.1, forward strand.
CAGACCTGAATCCAATTGAACATCTGTGGGGTGATCTGAAAAGGGCTCTGCACTGGAGATCTGATAGATTTGGAGCGCTTTTACAAAGAAAATATTGCCAATATTGCCATGCTAATAGACTCCTACCCAAAAAGACTGAGTGGTGTAATAAAATCAAAAGGTGCTTCAACAAAGTATTAGTTTAAGGTTGTGCACACTTATGCAACCAGGTTTTTATTTTATTTTTCCTCAAAGATTTCAGTTCAATTGAATTGTTCACGTTATTGGTCACATTAAAGGTGGAAAAAGTTCTGACATGATTTATCTTTGTCTCATTCTTTTACATCACAAGATCCTGGCATTTTAACAGGGGTTTGTAGACTTTTTATCTTATCCATTTTGATGATTAGGAGAAACATTTTAGAAATCACAGAAGTGTGTCATTAAAATAATGCCCATGTCTATAATTTAGATCAGAATTTGATTGATAGTCAAACCCTAGTGTGGTGTGTGTGATGTGGGGAGGGGTGTTGCGTGTGTGTGTGTGATGGGGGTTGTGCGCGGTGTATGGTGTGTGTGATGGGAAATATTGGGGTTTGTGTGTGTGTGTGTGTATGACAGATAGTGTGTCACTAAATGACTGTTCCTCTGCTTCTTCCACAGTATGGATCATGGTGGAGAGTGGAGGTTGAAATTTGGCCTGAAGAAATGTAAGTAATTTATTATAAAGAACACCTATAAAGATCAAATGTGTGTTTGTAAATGTGTGTTTTTTTAATTGTGCATGTTTGTGTGTTTTTTCTGAGTGTCTTAATATCCAGTTTCTGACAATAAAGAAATAAAACATGCATGTGTGTGTATAATAAGAATGCTGATGATGTGTAATATTGTGTCTTGGTCTCATCCATCAGATCTCTGTGATCTCACACTGGACCCAAACACAGTACACAGAAACCTCTCTCTGTCTGAGGAGAACAAGGAGGTGACAAGGAGGAGAGAGGAGCAGCCGTATCCTGATCACCCAGAGAGATTTGATGTCTGTCCACAGGTGTTGTGTAGAGAGGGTCTGTCTGGACGCTGTTACTGGGAGGTAGAGGGGAGTAAAAGAGTGGGTGGGATAGCAGTGACATATAAAGGAATCAACAGGAGAGGAGGGGGTGGTGACTGTAGGCTTGGATTCAATGACAAATCCTGGAGTCTGAACTGTTATGATGACTGTTACTCTGCCAGTCACAATGATATGAGAACTGTCATACCTGTCACCTCCTCTGTCACCTCCTCAGACCCCCACAGAGTAGGAGTGTATCTGGACTGGCCTGCCGGCACTCTGTCCTTCTACAGAGTCTCCTCTGACACACTGACCCACCTGTACACATTCAACACCACATTCACTGAGCCCCTCTATCCAGGGTTTTGGGTTGATAATGACTCCTCAGTGTCTCTGTGTCAGATGGTCCCTGTGTCAAACACAACATGATGTCATTGTCATGTTCAGATGGACACACTGTAGTAAAACACAGAAAATATCTCTCTAGTAGAGAGTAAATACACCGATCAGCCATAACATTATGACCACTGACAGGTGAAGTGAATAACACTGATAATCTATATAAATATATACACCCATCAGCCATCACATTATGACCACTGACAGGGGAAGTGAATAAAACTGATAATCTTATCATGGCACCTGTCACTGGGTGGGATATATTAGGCAGCAAGTGAACATTCTGTCCTCAAAGTTGATGTGTTAGAAGCAAGAAAAATTTACAAGCATAAGGATCTGAGCAACTTTGACAAGGGCCAAATTGTGATGGCTAGACGACTGGGTCAGAGCATCTCCTAAACTGAAGCCCTTGTGGGGTGTTCCTGGTCTGCAATGGTCAGTACCTATAAAAAGTGGTCCGAGCAATGGAAGAAGGTGGCCTGGTCTGATGAATCATGTTTCCTTTTACATCACATGGATGGCCGGGTGCGTGTATGTCGCTTATCTGGAGAACACATGGCACCAGGATGCACTATGGGAAGAAGGCAAGACGGCAGAGGCAGAGTGATGCTTTGGGCAATGTTCTGCTGGGAAACCTTGGGTCCTGCCATTCATGTAGATCAGTGGTCACCAACCTTTTCAAGCCTAAGATCACATCCCAAGTCCAAATGTAAACCAAGATCTACCTCATGCAAAAAACTATGAAAAAACGAGGCCACAATGTAGTTTGACTTTCTTTGTTGCCTGTTAGTCACTAGCAAAATATTTATTATAGAAATAGTATATAACAATACAAACTGTCAACTATTATTAAACATTTTCAACAGTAATATAACATAAAGTATTTCCACAGGCTTATTACTCATATATAAACACAACAATCAGTTAATTACAGGCCTAAGCCAAAAATGTTTCACTTTCCCTTTTAAAACATATTTCAAACACTTAAAATGGAAATACTCAGGTAAGTGCAACTAGCATACAAAATATTTCATCCAGTCATCCTTCGATTCTTCAAAAATAAATGTACAAAAGTGACAGACCTACTACTAATCATTAGTCATTACCTCAATAAACAATAAATTACAGGCCTAAGCACAAAGCCTTTCTTTAAAACTAATTTAGTTTTGTATTAATTGTATCTTAATTCTAATACATTTTTAGTATGAAAATTTGTTATTAATCCTTATGAAATGTGCATTTCTCTCCGGCGCGTTCTGCGAAGATCGCGGGTCAGTATCATCAACTTCATCTTTGCAGCCGACACAAAAAAAAACATTTGTTTATTAATAAACAATTAAAAAGTCTCATTGAAATATTTTACATATTCATAATCATTACTTTTGCCAGTTCTTTGAGACAGCTTTTAGGTGCCGTTTACATGAACGCGTCACCACTCCATCAGAACCGAAAACATAGAGAGAGCTCTTCAGATGTAAACTATAGGCTATTTGATTGGACAGCCTCTCCCTCCCCTTGACACCATTTACTGCACACAATAGGCTCACACATGGTGCATTTTAAATTAATAAATAATAATGAATATTTGATTTTGAAAACTTCTACTTAAAATGCTTCCAAGATTGACTTGTCGACGGCGATCGACGGGTTGGTGACTCCTGATTGGATGTTACTTTGACACGTACCACCTACCAGAGCATTGTTGGAGTCAATGTGCACCTTTTCATGGCAACGGTATTCACTGATGGCATTGGCCTCTTTCAGCATGGTTTGAGGAACAATGAGTTCAAGGTGTTGACCTGGCTTCCGAATTCCCCAGATCTCAATCCAATTGAGCATCTGTGGGATGGGATGGAAAACAATTCGGATCAATGGAGGGACCATCTCTCAACCAGGACTTAAAGGGTCCGCTGCTAACATCTTGGTGCCAGATACCACAGCACACCTTCAGAGGTCTAGTGGAGTCCATGCCTCGATGGGTCAGGGCTGTTTTGGCGGCAAAATGGGGACCTACAAAATATTAGGCAGGTGGACATAATGTTATGGCTGATCGGTGTAAATATTCCTGATTAAACATCATTGAAGATATAACCTAGAGTCATTAATCAACAGAATGAATCACCACACTAGTCTGTAAAACCTTCTCATTTAGAAATCATTAATCTGGTTGTTATTGTTTATCATTGGTGTTTGTAAATGTTGATGTCTGTAGAATGTACATTTATTTATTCACAAAACATTCTGGCTTCTGTACATTAATTGCAATGTCCCAGATATGACAGAATATATAACAATATTTTATTACCGATTATTCTAGATTGTGTGAGCAGATAGAGTGCTATATATAGTTTACTAAACACAGACCACCAAAACAATTGATGTGAATGTTGACCATCCAACAACAGAAACTTAGTGAACCTCCTCCTGTTAACTGATCTACTAACCATGAAGAAATAGAACCATGTAGCACAGGAGGTGAACAGGAACTGATGGAAACATGGATAGAAAACACACACACATCTTCTCCTGTGTTTCAGGGTGTCTCTGTCCCCTCTGATCCAGTGTCTCCTCTCTACCTCCCTCTCCTGTCCCCTCTGATCCAGTGTCTCCTCTCTACCTCCCTCTCCTGTCCCCTCTGATCCAGTGTCTCCTCTCTACCTCCCTCTCCTGTCCCCTCTGATCCAGTGTATCCTCTCTACCTCCCTCTCCTGTCCCCTCTGATCCAGTGTCTCCTCTCTACCTCCCTCTCCTGTCCCCTCTGATCCAGTGTATCCTCTCTACCTCCCTCTCCTGTCCCCTCTGATCCAGTGTCTCCTCTCTACCTCCCTCTCCTGTCCCCTCTGATCCAGTGTATCCTCTCTACCTCCCTCTCCTGTCCCCTCTGATCCAGTGTCTCCTCTCTACCTCCCTCTCCTTTTTTCTTCCTCTTCTCTTCCTCATGTTTTCATACCATCTTCTCTTCTGCACCTCTCTACCTCACTCTCTCCTCTTTTCCGCTCCTCCTCTCCCCCTTTCCTCCTGTCATGGTGCGGTGAGCAGCAGCGCCACCGTGCCATATATTCTTTAGTTCCCATACCCCACGAACACATCCCGGACTGTCACATGTTTCCCATTTTCCACACCAGAGGGGTATTGCACAAAACCAGGATAAGGGATTAAGTCGGGATATCCAAGTTATCCTGGATTAATTTAGCTTTGACTTGGTTGCACAAAAGCAGGCTGAATTAAACCCAGCCAAGTAACCATGGAGATTTATTCTTTGCAGCTAGCCTGCTCCAGAGCAGGCTAACAGCCAGGCTAAGAATAATCCTGGAGTCTTATGTGTTAAATTAGCTGCCGCTCTGATCCGAAATAAACGTCTTTAACAGTTGTTCCGTTGTCTTCTGAATGTTTTCTACTTTATTGTTAACATGCATTACTTGTCACTATTGCTGTGACGAGTTTAATTGAAATCCTACTATTGCAGTTTAGATGGTTTGTAATGGTTGATTAATTTGCAACGGGGATTTCAATGAAGTCAGTGATGAGGGCAATATATAAAGTCCCATTCACCAGTGTTTCTCCCTGCACCATGGCATGCCCATTTCTGAATGACGTTTTGGATGAAGAAGCGCTGATATTTAGACACGCTTTCAAACGTGAGAGGGTGTTTCGGGACAGATCAGACGCTTTAGCTTTTCCCGACGAGTACCTGCATGAGAGGTATCGATTTACTGGAGATGGAATCCGTTATTGTGTGGCACTGCGTTTTTTTTAGAAGCGGCATGTTTTTATATGCCGTGGGACATGCCGAAATCCTAAATAAAGGCACTATTTGCCGTTGTGTCAGAAGTGCGTTTGGCACTCAAATCCTTGGCACACATCTTTATTACATTCGCTGGCCACAGAAGAATGTGCTTCATCAAAGAGATTTCTACAAGATTGCAGGTAACATGAATTACAGATTACAAAAATGTGTTACATTACAACAGTCACAGGATATACTCAGACTATTTTGTGTTACAGCTTTCCCTAATGTCATTGGTGCGTTGGACTGCACACAGATCCGCATTAAACTCCCCTCAGAGGCCCACGAGGGAGATTGTGTCAACAGAAAATCCTTCCACAGTATCAATGTTCAGGTAAAAATTATTTAGTTACTGTCAACTAGCCCAAATGTATTCTGTGCATGACATGTATACTGAATAGGAAACATTGCATTGTTTCAGATGATCTGTGATGCTGCCTGCATCATTACCAATGTGGAGGCAAAGTGGCCTGGGTCCGTCCATGACTCCTGAGTTTTTAGGTCCAGTACCATTTCCCAGCGACTATCACAAGGTAGGCCACACACATTTCACTGATAAACACAATTGCGTCAAAGGTTTTACTTGTGTAGTTGTAATGATTACATTTTGCATTCTCAGGTGAATTCTCTGCCGTTCTGCTGGGAGACAAGGGTTATGCCTGTGAGACATACCTTCTCACTCCCCTTGCAGACCCTCACTCCCCTTGCAGACCCTCAGACAGCAGCACAGCAAGGATACAATCTTGCCCATGCAAGAACAAGGGCCTGAATTGAGATGGCATTTGGCCTTCTCAAGTCACGATTTCAGTGTCTCCACCACCTGAGGGCCACCCCAGACAGGGCCTGTGACATTACTGTAGCCTGCACGGTCCAACACAATATTGCCTGTCTGAGAAAGGAAAGGGGTCCAGCAGTGGCACCGGAGATTGAGTGGGACAATGCAGCTATATTCCCAGATGACATTAATGGCAGGCTGGTCAGAGACCAATACATTATTTCAGATGAGTGATTGCATTGTCTTGTCCTTCTCCAATAAAGGATTGTTTGTGTTACTCCTTAATTAGGCCTAATGTTTTATTCAATATTATAGTAGCTTACTTTGGTTTCATAACCTCAATTTTCATCTCACCTCACTGAACTAATAACTTTGCATAGTGTAGTGTACATTCATCACACAGGGAACATCACAATGCTTCTTAAGCTTTTTATTTTAGTGCTGTCACTTGTCAGTTTGGAGCTTGGGAGAGAGAAAAAAAATCATGATTAATACATTGTTTTACAGATGAGCTAACAGTGGGGATTGAATTCACTTATTTTTCTAGTTTCTGGATTTTCCTCAGTGTTCTATTTTTGATTTCTATACCAAGGTCCAGATCCTGGAGAGTCCTTTTACTCACAGCAATATGTGCATCTGCCAGCTCTATTTGCTTGTTCAGATGTCATGTATACAGACATCTTACAGTTTGTGAATTCTGTAAACCACCCATTGATTATAACAGCAGGAATTGTGCATAATTCAGATTTCCATTAGCCCATACTTACTATGTTGCCAGGCTGGCTGTCATACTGTACTGTGTCTGGATCCTGTTACATACAGATCCTTCCATCACAGGCCTTCCTTGGTTCAAATCAAGGGCCATTTCCTCAGCTGGGGTGAAGTCTGGAGCTGGCGGCCCCAACCCAGTGCCAGACAAATGAGTCTTCTTAACAGCTAAAATCTGTTTAGATAAAATATGTGAGCAGGAATCTTGTAAGTAGTTTCTACATACCATTTGCACACTGTTAAGAATGAAGGCACTTACCAGCTTGCAAAATGTTTTTATATTTGATCTTGACTTGTTGCCAGGTTCTTTTTTTGCCCAGTCACATTTGTTCTGTATGAACATTAATTGTAGGAAGATATTTAGACATAGACATAGCTTCTAGAGATTTGTGCACATGGTTGTAAAACATTCTCGCATGAGAGTTTGAAATTAAGCCTAGTCTTTAGGGTACATTTCCTGAGGAACATGAATTCCCCCAGCTCACTTTTATGGCAAAGTAGGCTAAATAATATAATGTTATTTATATTGTGCTTTACATGTTAGGCTACTCAAAGACACCTACAGTACAACCAGCACATTTATCACACAACGAGATACAGCACTGAAACCGACACATAAAACAAGCATATTAAAAGCAATTAAAACAGTGTACAACTTTTCTAGAAAGTAGATATTTTAAAATCCTTACGCATTCAGTCGGTCCGCTATTGTCTGCCAGGCTTTTTCTCTCAGTTTAATAACAGCCGCCGTATTTCCTTTTCTGCATATTATATGCTTTACCTCCTCATAACTTTCCATAATGAGTTGCTGCTCCTCGGGTGAAACATATGCCGTACGCGTCTTCTCCATCTCTGAATCAGTGAATCTGTGATCGATACCGTGGTCTATTTCAGAAAGCTGTGGACGTGCACTTATCCCGACTATCTACACCTGGCTTGACATAGCTTCACCTTCTCATCCTGGCTCGGCAAACGTGCAACCGATTAAGCCGCGATGAGCGGATCACGCTAAGTCAAGCTGCGCTTTTTCAGTTATCCTGGATTTCTTCATTCTACTTTTGTGCAACAGGCCCCAGGTCCCAATTATTATCGTTTGTATGTGTTTAAATGTTTCCCCTTTGCTCCCCACATTGTGGATCATTGTTGCTGTTTGGTTGTTAATCGGTGAGTGTTGTTTAATGTACTGTTGAATGTTGATTATTAAGACGCTTACAATGTCACTGTGGGGATAGGTAGGAAAATTAGTGCAGGAGAATCTACGTAATAAAGATTCAAATCGAATAATCTGATGTATTGTTTGTAAATATACACAATTATAAATGACCATAATATGCCGGTTGTTCTTAGTAAAGGTAGCTACTTTTTCGTCACAGACTAATATCTCCACGTGTGCCAGCTAACAGCACAACCCGGGATGACAAATTTCAATTTTGTGGAATCAGATCGGTCTTTAGCAAAGGCCAATAGAATGGGCCAGAGAAACACATAACAAACGCAATAAATGTGTTCACCCAAGTGTATACCAAACAAAGCGAAACCTGGCGAAAAAATAATAATAATCCAGGTTAATTAACAACAATCTCTGTGAACGAGACCAAATATTTCACCAAATACAGAATGCAGCCAATCGGAAACCTCCATGCACAGGGAATACCAAAAGGGACAATGACCACAACAAGATATTCACAAATGTCCCCGGACTTGGGTCATAATCGTATATAAATCGAGGAGAATCGGAGCGCGCACATATACAGCTTCATTAATCAAAGCCCCTGAGATGCATTATTACTATTATAATCCGGTTAACAAAGAAATTAGAGCAGTAAAAAGTTATGTGATGTCATAATTGTGGTATAAAACCTTTTATAAACCAAGTTACCAATGCAATAAGAGCATTAAAAAGTGATGTGATGTCATACCTGTGGTATACGGTCTCTTAAACCACAGCTATCAGACAGTCAGCATTCAGGTTTTAAACCACCAGGTATGAGACTGTATATCAAAGGTAGGGCATCACATCACTTTTTACTGCATTAATTGCAATGTTTCACCGGTTTATAAAAACAATAAGGCATCTTGGGGGTTTGTGATTTAATGCCAATATACCACTGCTAAGCGCTGTGTCCACATGCTCCGCGATGGGTTTAAGAACACCTCTTAGCAGAGGTATTTTGGGATACACCACACTTACATGTGCCTTATTACGTACACGTTACAGCTTTCATAATTCAAACTACTATGTTTATAATAGAGCAATAAGGCCAGAAGAGGAATTTAAATGGCCAAAATACCTTGACTAAGGGTAGTTTTTAGTCACAAAATAAGAATTTATTGGACCCCATCAGTGATTGGAATCAGACACTACACTTCTTCCCTCATGCAGTTTAAATCGCTACCGTATGTAAGTGCTAACTTTTATTACTTTTCATGACTATAGTATCAATCTTCCTTTATAAAGCATAGGTTTATGTCACTGTATATACATCTGATCGTGTCATATTTGACATTGGTGATAATGTCACACAGAACTGCCACATTTATGCATCTTTTTGCAGATTATTCTTTTTCACTTCTCAGGTTTGAGGATTGAGTCCACTTGATTCTACTTTCATAAGTATAAGTACACCAGGAAACCAATACTTTAATTCTAAATTGTTTATTACAAGCTTGTAGGTGATACACAGACAAAGTACACTCATATGCACTGTCTGTATACACCGATCAGCCATAACATTATGACCACTGACAGGTGAAGTGAATAACACTGATAATCTATATAAATATATACACCCATCAGCCATCACATTATGACCACTGACAGGTGAAGTGAATAACACTGATAATCTCATTATCATGGCACCTGTCAGTGGGTGGGATATATTAGGCAGCAAGTGAACATTCTGTCCTCAAAGTTGATGTGTTAGAAGCAAGAAAAATGTACAAGCATAAGGATCTGAGCAACTTTGACAAGGGCCAAATTGTGATGGCTAGACGACTGGGTCAGAGCATCTCCTAAACTGAAGCCCTTGTGGGGTATTCCTGGTCTGCAATGGTCAGTACCTATAAAAAGTGGTCCGAGCAATGGAAGAAGGTGGCCTGGTCTGATGAATCATGTTTCCTTTTACATCACATGGATGACCGGATGCGTGTATGTCGCTTATCTGGAGAACACATGGCACCAGGATGCACTATGGGAAGAAGGCAAGTCGGCAGAGGCAGAGTGATGCTTTGGGCAATGTTCTGCTGGGAAACCTTGGGTCCTGCCATTCATGTAGATCAGTGGTCACCAACCTTTTCAAGCCTAAGATCACATCCCAAGTCCAAATGTAAACCAAGATCTACCTCTTGCAAAAAACTATGAAAAAACGAGGCCACAATGTAGTTTGACTTTCTTTGTTGCCTGTTAGTCACTAGCAAAATATTTATTATAGAAATAGTATATAACAATACAAACTGTCAACTATTATAAATAACTTTAATCAATTACTGGATTACGGCAGTCTCCGCTCCTCCTCCTAATTAGGTCATCTTCACAGGTATAATGAGCAGCTGGATGACGGCTTGGGAGGGCTTCCTTTGTTTGAGTAAGAGAGGTGGACAGAGAAACAGTTTAGTGACCGTAGCGGATGTGTGATCATCCATATTTAGTACACGTTTAAGTTTCTGTTGAAAGTCAACCACGGAGAATTCATCTTTGGACGTAATTAAAGCTTGCACTATTTGAACGAAACATAAGGATCTCCGCGAGTGCTTATTTCCCCTACAAGTCACAAACTACCTCAAAAAAGGCGACTAAGGATATAAGATGAGTGAAACAGTCACCACAACCAGGTGATTGTGGCAGGAAGGTGCAACGTTCGTGGAACACAGGATGACCAGGAGTCCGGGGGTGTGCAGGTAGGAGAACCAGGACGTGGAGTGATCAAGGTCAGTGGAGTGAGTCAGTGAGGGGGAGGGAGCTGGGTGCAGGGGCTTGGGTGTGCTGGGTTCAGGAGGTGCTGGGACAGGGAGTGACTGAGACGTGTTTAACATATCTGACATAGAGACGCTGTGATTGGCCCATCATAAAGCTTGAACAATGGATAGACAGGTTCAGTGAATGTGGTGTGGAATGTGTAGAGGCGGGTCAATGTGTCAGAGGAGACCCTGTAGAAGGACAGAGTGCCGGCTGGCCAGTCCAGATACACTCCTACTCTGTTATTACCATCAAAGCATCTAGGCCAGGACTTGCCATCGTATCCAACCACAGTGCCCTTAGCCCATTCATTCCTAATGATTCCTTTATACACAACTGCTATCTCAACAATTCCCCCACTCGTCTCTACCTCCCAGTGACAGCGCTCAGACAGACCCTGTTTACACATCACTTAGCTGAAAAGTCTGTCTGGGTGATCCGGATACGATGGTGGAGTCACTATCTCACGTGTCACCTTTCTGTTCTCCTCAGACTGTGAGAATGCTTTGAATACTGTGTTTTGGGTGCAGTGTGAGATCACAAGCATCTGATGGATTAAAAACAAGACATAACATTTTCAAATAATTATGATATATAACATTATATACATTTCACATTCTTTATTCTATTGATATTAAAACACACTCAGTCAATGCACACATACAGTAAACAATTGAAATAGTGTCACCCTAATGAAATGTGAATGCAAAAATAAACAAACAATGAATCAGATTTTGCCCTCAAACCTGAGGAAGACGTATACTTTCATTTTAACAAGATTTTTCAAAACCAAAACATTTTATTAAGTAGTAAAACAAAATATTGGCGGCATTTTGGCACACATTAAATTAGTTTGAATAGGAAATATAGCAAAATGAATAGGAAATATAGTCATTAATCAGGTTAGAAATAATGATTGTGTCCTTTCGTCTAGGACCATAGCACAAAGGTGGCAGAAACTGGTATTTTGAATGAACAGGCTCAATTCCAATAGGCTACAAAACAAAAGACAACAAACAGCAACAACACAATAAGACAATGACCAACAACCAACACAGGAAGCTGGGGAAACTAAATGGAGGGGTAAAGATGTGTAAACGAGACACAGGTGAAATCAATTAACAAACCTTGAAACAACCATAATACATAGAACATAGGTTGCTACATTGGCATTGTAGTTGTCAAATTGTTGAGGTAATCTGAAGAGGTTTCCCTCTATGCTTCCTGAAGCATCTTCCACATGTGGGATTGGATTGATGGGCACTTGTTACATACCATACGGTCAAGCTGCTTCCACAACAGCTCAAAAGGGTTGATATCCAGTGACTGTGCTGGCCACTCCATTATAGAAAGAAAAACAGCTGACTGCTTCTTTCCTAAATAGTTCTTGCAAATGTTGGAGTTGTGCTTTGCATCATTGTCCTAGGAGCTATGTTGTCTGGGGCTATATGCCCCTGGTAGGGTCTCCCAAGGCAAACAGGTCTTAGGCGACGGGTCAGACTAAGAGCGGTTCAAACCCCCCTTAATGAAGAACAACATTATGAGTACCGTGACGTCGCCCGGTATGGCGCAGCCGGGGCCCCACCCTGGAGCCAGGCCCGGGGTTGGGGCTCGTATGCGAGCGCCTGGTGGCCGGGCCTTCCCCCATGGGGCCCGGCCGGGCTCAGCCCGAACGGGTGACGTGGGGCCGCCCTCCCGTGGGCTCACCACCCACAGGAGGGACCATAAGGGGCCGGTGCGAAGAGGATCGGGCGGCAGTCGAAGGCAGGGGCCTAGACAACCCGATCTCTGGACACAGAAACTAGCTCTAGGGACGTGGAATGTCACCTCACTGGCGGGGAAGGAGCCTGAGCTAGTGCGTGAGGTCGAGAGGTTCCGATTAGAGGTAGTCGGGATCACCTCTACGCACGGCTTGGGCTCTGGAACCACACTCCTTGAGAGAGGATGGACTCTTCACCACTCTGGAGTTGCCCATGGTGAGAGGCGGCGGGCTGGTGTGGGTTTGCTTATAGCTCCCCAGCTCTGCCGCCATGTGTTGGAGTTTACCCCGGTGAACGAGAGGGTTGTTTCCCTGCGCCTACGGGTCGGGGATAGGTCTCTCACTGTTGTTTGTGCCTACGGGCCGAACGGCAGTGCAGAGTACCCGACCTTCTTGGAGTCTCTGGGAGGGGTGCTGGAAAGTGCTCCGACTGGGGACTCTATTGTTCTACTGGGGGACTTCAACGCCCACGTGGGCAATGACAGTGACACCTGGAGGGGCGTGATTGGGAGGAACGGCCCCCCTGATCTGAACCCGAGTGGTGTTCAGTTATTGGACTTCTGTGCTAGTCACAGTTTGTCCATAACGAACACCATGTTCAAGCATAAGGGTGTCCATCAGTGCACGTGGCACCAGGACACCCTAGGCCGCAGGTCGATGATCGACTTTGTTGTCGTCTCATCTGACTTGCGGCCGTATGTCTTGGACACTCGGGTGAAGAGAGGGGCGGAGCTGTCAACTGATCACCACCTGGTGGTGAGTTGGATCCGATGGCGGGGGAGAAAGCTGGACAGACTCGGCAGGCCCAAGCGAACTGTAAGGGTCTGCTGGGAACGTCTGGCCGAGTCTCCTGTCAGAGAGATCTTTAACTCCCACCTCCGGCAGAGCTTCGACTGGATCCCGAGGGAGGTTGGAGATATTGAGTCCGAGTGGACCATGTTCTCCACCGCCATTGTCGAAGCGGCCGCTCGGAGCTGTGGCCGTAAGGTCTCCGGTGCCTGTCGAGGCGGCAATCCCCGAACCCGGTGGTGGACACCGGAAGTAAGGGATGCCGTCAAGCTGAAGAAGGAGTCCTATCAGGCCTGGTTGGCTTGTGGGACTCCTGACGCAGCTGACGGGTACCGACAGGCCAAGCGGGCTGCAGCCCGGGTGGTTGTGGAGGCAAAAACTCGGGCCTGGGAGGAGTTCGGTGAGGCCATGGAGAAGGACTATCGGCTGGCCTCGAAGAGATTCTGGCAAACCATCCGGCGCCTCAGGAGAGGGAAACAGTGCCCTACCAACGCTGTTTACAGTAGAGGTGGGCAGCTGTTGACCTCAACTGAGGATGTCGTCGGGCGGTGGAAGGAATACTTCGAGGATCTCCTCAATCCCGCTGTCACTTCTTCCATTGAGGAAGCAGAGGATGAGGGCTCAGAGGTGGACTCGTCCATCACACGGGCTGAAGTCACTGAGGTGGTCAAGAAACTCCTTGGTGGCAAGGCACCGGGGGTGGATGAGATCCGCCCTGAGTACCTCAAGTCTCTGGATGTTGTGGGGCTGTCTTGGTTGACACGCCTGTGCAACATCGCGTGGCGGTCGGGGACAGTGCCTCTGGGATGGCAGACCGGTGTGGTGGTCCCTCTTTTTAAGAAGGGGGACCGGAGGGTGTGTTCCAACTATAGGGGGATCACACTTCTCAGCCTCCCCGGGAAAGTCTATGCCAGGGTACTGGAGAGGAGAATACGGCCGATAGTAGAACCTCGGATTCAGGAGGAACAGTGTGGTTTTCGTCCGGGCCGTGGAACACTGGACCAGCTCTATACCCTCTACGGGGTGTTGGAGGGTTCATGGGAGTTTGCCCAACCAATCCACATGTGTTTTGTGGATTTGGAGAAGGCATTCGACTGTGTCCCTCGCGGCATCTTGTGGAGGGTGCTTGGGGAATATGGGGTCCTGGGTCCTTTGCTAAGGGCTGTCAGGTCCCTGTACAACCGAAGCAGGAGCTTGGTCCGCATTGCCGGCAGTAAGTCAGACTTGTTCCCAGTGCATGTTGGATGTAGGGTGTCAGGTTTGGGGACCACACAATTTCGTCTCTGCTTTTTGCAGATGATGTTGTCGTGTTGGCCCCTTCTAACCAGGACCTTCAGGATGCGCTGGGACGGTTTGCAGCCGAGTGTGAAGCGGTGGGGATGAAAATCTGTACCTCCAAATCCGAGGCCATGGTCCTCAGTCGGAAAAGGGTGGCTTGCCCGCTTCAGGTTGGTGGAGAGTGCCTGCCTCAAGTGGAGGAGTTTAAGTATCTAGGGGTCTTGTTCACGAGTGAGGGAAGGATGGAACGGGAGATTGACAGACGGATCGGTGCAGCTTCTGCAGTAATGCAGTCGATGTATCGGTCTGTCGTGGTGAAGAAAGAGCTGAGCCGCAAGGCAAAGCTCTCGATTTACCAGTCAATCTACGTTCCTACTCTCACCTATGGTCATGAGCTTTGGGTCATGACCGAAAGGACAAGATCCCGGATACAGGCGGCCGAAATGAGCTTTCTCCGCAGGGTGGCCGGGCGATCCCTTAGAGATAGGGTGAGAAGCTCGGTCACCCGGGAGGAGCTCAGAGTAGAGCCGCTGCTACTCCACATCGAGAGGGGTCAGCTGAGGTGGCTTGGGCATCTTTTTCGGATGCCTCCGGAACGCCTTCCTGGGAAGATGTTCCGGTCCCGTCCCACCGGGAGGAGACCCTGGGGAAGACCTAGGACTCGCTGGAGGGACTACGTCTCCCGGCTGGCCTGGGAACGCCTCGGTGTCCCCCCGGAAGAGCTAGAGGAAGTGTCTGGGGAGAGGGAAGTCTGGGCATCCCTGCTTAGACTGCTGCCCCCGCGACCCGGCCCCGGATAAGCGGAAGAAGATGATGATGATGATGATGATGATCATTGTCCTATTGTAGGAGGACATTGTTGCAAAATGGAGTGCTGCAAAATAGAGTGAAAGCATTTAAGATCCCTTTTAACTAGTACAAATATCCCACTTTACTATCACCAAAGCACCCCCAGACTATCCCATTGGCCCCTGCCATGCTTGACAGATGGCCTCAAGCACTCCTCAAGCATCTTTTCATTTGGATGGAGACTTTGTGTTTATCTTGAACAAATCCTCTTTTGCCACTGGCCGTTTCAAGAGTTAATTGGCCATTTGTGAATGACATTGATACAGTTAAACTGACTAATGTTTCTTACTAAGTTAACCTCTGCCGTTTTAACAGCATATTAGCCAGGAATAGGCTTTACCGGTAACTTACTGGAATGGTCATAAGAATTGAGCAATTGCTAGCGAGTCTGCCAAAGCTATTTCATTTCATGGCATAAGAATGTTTATTTTTTTTCATGGCATAACAACATACTTTTTTCTTTCATTCGTGAATTACATTAATACCATAACCATCAATAAAGGTGCCGATAACTAACTTTTTAATCAAGTGAAAAGACGAGAGAATCATGGAATCCACCAGAAATAATAAATGCCGTTGCTCTCCTAGGAATAATCATAAGAATTGAGGAATTGCTAGTGAGACTGAAGATGAACTTTTCCATGCCAGAAACAGTCGCTATATAACCGTATACAGTTTTAGTTAAGGCTTACTATAAAATAACTACTGTATGTTGTAGCCAGCTAAGTGTTTGTCACTGGGTTGAATTTGGTTTTATGTTTGATATTCTGAGTTTGATCGTCAATACCTCTTCCAAAACCATACAGTGACGATAGTGAAATATATACAACTGTCTGCTAGATGGTTTAACAGCCTAATAGCTGTGTGTTCATGGATGTAACAGCCTTCTCAGGCTTTCTCTTGTATCTGCCTGTTTTTATACCCTATGTGTCTCTGTCTAGTCAGTCATACATTCACACAGTAGTGAAGCTCCATACAGTTTCAGTCTGATAGATGTTAGCTGCACCAACAGACCCTGGATCAGGTGTCTGAGATCCATGATGATTATGGAGGAAAGAATAGAGAATCTAGACCAGCTGTCAGGAATAATACACAGATTAATCACTAACATTAGAGAATCTAGACCAGCTGACAGGGACAATAAACAGATTAATCACTAACATTTGAATCTGATACTAAATGTGTTGGTCATTATGAGTGAGAACATTTCTTTTGAATACTAATGTTAATTTTTCTTATATTATTTTTAGACAGGACAGCTTTAGAGGTGGAAAAGTGTAAATCTCTACCAATGAACACCTTCAGTGTTCAGCTGTCTACTCCAAGTCTTCTCTTTGGTTGACCGAAAGCTCTGACGAATTGAAAGCTCAAATAAATTGATTCTGAGTGTGCAGAGGTCTTGTTTTGGTTATCTCTTTTTCGACTTCTGCATCTCAGCTACTGACTGGTGTGTGACCTCTGTACACTGTGTGCTCAATTATTAGGCAAATTGTATTCCTCAAGATTTATTTTATTGTTGAACAAACAATGTTCTCAGTCAATCCAAAATATAATTGAAAAGCAAGTTTTGATCTTTCTCAGGGGAATACATAAGAGTGGAGAATTATTAGGAAACAATTGGTGTTCAGAATTATTAGGAAACTAATTAAAAAGAAAAAAATAGAAAAATCTCCCAACTCACGTGTTTAAGCAAAACATTTTAAATGTAGCAAATAAATAACACAAATGGACAATTAATAAAAATGTGTCCTTTCAAACATTTTCAGTGACCAATATAACCACCATTCTTTTTAATAACTGCCATGAGCCTTCCATCCATGTGAGTTTCTTGATCTGTTCACGATCAACTTTTGCTGAAGCAGCAACCACAGCCTCCCAAATGATGTTCAAAGAGGTGTATTGTCTTCCCTGACTGTAAATCTCACATTTGAGAAGGGCCCACAAGTCCTCAATAGGATATAAGTCAGGAGAAGAAGGGGGCCCTTGCTGGCTAGCCAGACAGTGGAGTACTTGGATATATGTGATGGAGCATTGTCCTGCGCGAAGACCATGGCCTTCCTGAATGCTAAGGAGTTCTTCCTGTACCACTGTTTGAAGAAATTATCTTCCAGAAACTGGCTGTAGGTTTGGAAGTTGAGTTTAAGTCCATCTTCAACCGGAAAAGGTCCAACTACCTCATCCTTAATGAAAGCAGCCCATCCCAGTACCCATAATTCACCTGGCTGGTGCTTGACTGAAGTGGTGCCCTGTGTCCATTAGTGATCCAGCCACAGGCCCAACCAACGTGTGAATCTTATTCAGTGGTGGTCTTCTTTCAGCCTTCTTGACCTTGGCCATGTCTCTGAACACTTGACACCTTGTACTTCTGGACACTCCAGGTAGGTTGCAGTCCTGGAATATGGTGGCACTGGAGGATAATGCGTTCCTGGTAGCTTCACCTTTAATTCTTCTCAAGTCTTTTGCAGTTAGTTTGCGTCTTTTCTTCTCCATGCATTTCTGGCATTCCATTTGACTATTTGCAACAAAATGTTTAAGTGTCCGGTGGTCAATACGACTCAATAGTTTAACTATTTCAAGAGTGTTGCATCCGTCTGAAAGGCATTTTACAATTTATGACTTTTCAGTGTCAGTTAAATCTCTTTTTTAACCCATTTTACCTGAGGTCATGAAGCTGCCTAGTAATTATACACACACTGATATAAGGTGTTATTCACTGTTGCCACACCTTCCCTTACACAAATACATATCACCTGAAAATGATTAAATCCAATGAGCATTCAAGTTTATATTGTATACTAGTATAGTACATTGATACAGTAGTTATTGTATCAATGTCATTCACGAATGACTAATAAGCTGTTAAAACGGCCAGTGGCCAAAGCCATACACTTCATAGATGCTACTTGTGGTGGAGGAAAACTTAAGAAACGTTACTCAGTTGAAAACAATGCTTAATGGTGTCTAGAGAAATATTCAGACTCTGCGAGATGTTAATGCGTGAAAACATTATATAATGTCATGCTCTGTGGTGTAGTATAACGACACAACCTAAAATATGAGGAGTGGTTCATTCATTTAATAGGCTCTGTGCCCAAGCGTATGGACGAAATTCCGCTTTACGCAGATCTCGGCATATCAGTTTCCGATTTACTTAAGGCGATCACCCAGCGTCGCCCAAAATGTCAGTTTTTAGTAGATGTCTCCAAGACCTGCCTAAAATAAGCATTAGTGATGTCCATCGAATTGTTGATGCCTGGTCCCCTGCTCCAACAAGCAAGCGGAACAAGGGATTCAAACTCTACGTATCGAGTTATCTGCACAACTACGAGGGTAAGTAGTTTACTGTGGTGTGCCGGCGGCTGTCGGCTAGTTAGCAACGTGTTCCTTTTTAGTGTAGTATTAGGCAGGACAATAGAACGCATAAAAATTCACCCAAGCCTCAAAAACGGCAAAAGAACGCTGGCTGAGCTGGAACGCTAGCGCGTCCCCATAGCAAGTGAATTGAAACGAACCTTCGTTCAGCCTCTTCAAACCTGAATGAAGCTTAAAATTCCATAGCCTCAAAAAAGCACCAAAACAGGTCTCCTCTTTTATTATACTACTGTAACCTCATTTCACAACGAAAAATAACAACTGGCATAGGAAGTAAACATCTGGTCCTATATAATATCAATTGCGCTTAAACCTGCATTATGTGGAAGTATATAAACAAATCGCCTTTTCTGACTATTTCTAGTCTAGCGTTTGAAGTAATTGAATGGCGCTAGCCATATTTTATTAAAAAGAGGACATTCTCCTGATTAAAATGATGCCCCACTTGTACCTTTGTCATGGTTCTGGGATCCTTCTTTCTCCCTCTTCTGGCCACACTCGCTCTTACACACGCGCACACACACGCACACTCCCCATGACGCACACACAACCACACGCACCTTCACTCACCCTCAGCTGTTCCTAGTTGCAACCAGCAATCGCGCTAATTCTCCCACACCTGTTCTCTCCCCCCTGATTGTGTTTGCTACTTCTAGCTCTCCTTTTCCCTGCTTCTTTGCCAGATTATTCCGTGAGTTTTCCATGCAAGAGGCGCTCCCTTTCACCTGTTTGTTTCCCTTCCTGCCTGAGTCCTTTCTGGATATGCTGTATCCTGTGAGACCCGAGACTATACGTCGCAAGACCTGGTCCTTTTGCTGTACCCTGCCTCTGTTACTGGAATATTTCTGTAGTTTGTCTAACGCCCGTATCGACGGCAGTTTCTGTTTGTTTTTTGTAGAAGAGGATTTCTGTTCACCTGGACTGTTACTCTTTCATTATTAAAGACATTGCATTATTGCATTTCGCTTTTGGGTTCATTCTCACCTGTTATAACAACCTTGAAACTTCACATACATTATTTATATTCTTCCCGTACAACAGTATCACTCATCTTGTTGTGAGTTTAGGTGTTTACTAATGCGGATAGGAAGTAAACCGGAAACTGCAATACCGACTTCTAGACAAAAGCGGAAGTTGGTCACTACGCTGGTGCACAGAGCCTATAGGCCTAGGGAAGCTACTGATATGACTCACCAAGCCCCTTAACATCTGAACAGCGCCTTAACATTTTCTTAAATTAACACAGTCCAAAAAAATACAAGTTTTTCTTACAGACGACACATCCACAACACCCACACGACACGAACACAATACGTAAACGGCCTACATACGACACAAACTCGTCACGTATCAATTTTACGAGTGAATTGATAATTGAAGATCTTTATGGGGGGTGGATTCTGCCATAGAGATCTAGATAAGCGACCTACTGTCAACTTGCTCCCATTTAACGTCGCCGTGAGTGAATCTCTTACGCT
The DNA here is from genome assembly GCF_011004845.1 of Esox lucius. Classification (NCBI taxonomy): domain Eukaryota; kingdom Metazoa; phylum Chordata; class Actinopteri; order Esociformes; family Esocidae; genus Esox; species Esox lucius. The sequence continues at coordinate 9,641,331 of NC_047579.1, forward strand.
TTAGGTCGCTGTTAAAAGTTTTGTTTGTGCTGATGCAGCTTTTTATATATTTGACATTTAATTTTAACTGTAACCAGCCCCACAACCTGCTCCAAACTGCCTCAAAATAGGCTCAATCATTTATGCTCTGTTTGTGCCGCTGAAAGGTTTGTTTGTGCTGCTACAGTTTTTGGTACATACTTACATTCCCATTAGATAGCGCACTGGCTTTACCGTCTTTCCACTATAGCTCGCAAAAACAAACCTTTATCCACAAAAAAGAAACACAAATGATGGAGCCTATTTTGACTGAATTTGACCTATAAAATATTTTTTCAAAAATATATATTATTGCAATAAGTGAAAAGGGTGTACTGCAAAAAACTAATTACATCATCAAAAACTGGTCCCCTCTGTCCAGGGGTTGAAACGGCAACCTTGCATCTACTGGTCCACCCATGTTAGGCTCTGTTCTCAAGTCACTTAACCCTTAAACACAGATCTTCATGCCAGGCCCTGTGCCTCTAAATGTGTCATCCCGTTGTATTGGGTGCTATTTTATCTCCTAAATCGCTGGGTGACATTGTTTATAACCAACATAATCTCAATGCTTTCAGTCAATAATCACACACATAGTAATTAATTTCTATTTTATTATATATGAGAAGGTTTCAAGCATAAATGACAATGACATTGACTGGGCTTCATTCATCATGGCAGTAGCTGTAACAGGAAAAGCACAGAAACAGGAAAGTATTGGGTCAGTATTTCCCAAAAAAAAACACAACACAACATAACATAAAAAAAAGGAAAGAATGTAATTAGTATTTCAACTTTTACAAATGTCTTACACTCAGTAGTACCTAACCTCATCACATTTGGACCTAAAATAAAATTAAAAATCAAAAGCTGGCGTACGTATAACAACAGTGTCAGGGGGGTGGGCCGAGTGGCTATGGGTTGGCGTGGAATCTAGGTGCAGGGTGGCTCCGAGGTCCAGGGTGACAAACAGGTGCATGCAGTTGTCGGGTTTGTCTAGGCAGGGGAAAAAGCAAGGTTACAGGTAGGTAATCAGAAAACAGGCAGACAGGCAAAACAGGACTAGGTCAATACAGCAAAGGTTTAGCTGGTGTGCAAAGCTCAACATACGGTTGGGGCTTAACGATCCAGCAGGGGCTGGAAGTCAGGTCCTCTCTGTAGTAGTTTATAAGGTACGGTCATGATGGTATCAGTTCTAGAGTAAATACGGTAATGGGAGGGGCCATTGGACCTTCCAGGGTTTGGCTGTTTGAGGGGGTACGGAGTTGGAATAAACAGACTCACCTTGGCTCTGTGTCTGCGTGTGTTATTATATCTCCACAAATACTACACTCTCCTAAATGCTGTGGTGGATTGCAGATCAGGAACAGGTGTGAGAGTGGATAATGACTGTCAGGTGGGGAACACCCCGCCCCCGCCTCGTTGCCCGGACAACCAGAACACAACACCAGGACAGACATGGAACAGACGCACCAGGCACACATACCAACAAACAACGACGGAAACAACATTGAACAAACAAGAGTCACGGGGAAGGGGTTGTGACAAACAGGGTAAATAAAGATTACTGACCTCTAAATGGCTTCCATGACTAACAAGGGCTTCCTTTAATTTTTTACCAGCTTCTTTCTGAGGTTCTTGAGTCCAAACTTCCTACGCATCCAGTGAAAAGCTCTCCTAATAAGACTCTTATTAGAAGGGGCAGGGTCCTCAATTATTTTCTGTTTTACTCTGGCTGAAGCGATGTAGCTGGCGTGTTCTCTCTCTCTCTGTATATTCAGCTCTTTTTGCTGTCTTAACCATTCCTGATTCCCTTTCATCTCCTGAAGTCTTTCCTCTTTCTCCCTCATGAGTTTTTCTCTTTCGCTCTGTTCTTTCTGTTCTCTCTGTTCTTTCTGTTCTCTCTGTTCTCTCTGTTCTCTCTGTTCTTTCTGTTCTTTCTGTTCTCTCTGTTCTTTCTGTTCTCTCTGTTCTTTCTGTTCTTTCTGTTCTCTCTGTTCTTTCTGTTCTCTCTGTTCTTTCTGTTCTTTCTGTTCTCTCTGTTCTTGATCCACCTTGAAACTTTGTAGGCACTTTTCTCTCCGCCTTTGATGCTGTTGCAGTCCTTTTGATTTTATTATAGTTACTATATCATTCATATTTACTTTGGACCTTCTGTCCTCCGCTTCCTCAATCTCTTTCCCAATCTTTTCACACTCTTTCTCTTTGTCTCTCTGTCTCCCTCTTTCCATCTCCCTGATTTCCTTTTGTCCCTCTCTTCCTGTCTCCATCTCCTTCTGTCTGGCTCTTTCCTTCTCTCTCTGTATCTCTTTCTCCTGCTCTCTTTCCTCTCGTGCCATCTCTTTTTGTCTCTCCTCTGTCTTCATTGTCTGTCTCTCTCTTTCCTCCTCCATCTCCTTCTGTCTCTCTCTTTCCACCTCCACCATTTCCACTGGTCTCTCCCTTTCCTCTCTCTGTATCTCTTTCTCCCACTCTCTCTTCTCTCTTACAATCTTTATCTGTAGCTTCCCAGATTTCACTCTCTGTCTGTCTCTTTCATCCTCCATTTCCTTTTGTCTCTCTCTTTCCTCCTCACTCTGAATCTCTTTCTCTCGCTCTCTCTTCTCTCTTGCAATCTTTAGCATCTCTCTATTCTTACTCTGTTTCAGTCTTTCCCTGTAGATTGACATGTAATACTCTCTCAGTCTTGCATCTATTATTTCAGTCTCTTTTGGTCCCATCTCAAGTCTCATTCGTTTTTTCTCTTTTTGTACGTCATTCTCACTCTCTGTTTCCTCCTCCTTCATGTCCAGTTGGTTCTGTCCACCCCCTTCCCCACTTACCTGTATCATTTCGCCTTTGAACCGCATGGTTGCTTTAGGGCAGTTATTCACTTTATCAAATTCTACCATCTGTTGCTTGATTGTCTTGAAGTTTTCCTCCAATTCATATTGTTTTTGGTTAATCTCCATCTCTTTCTCAATGCTTTGTTTAATGTCTTTTTCTCTTCCATCATTCTTTGTCTCTCTGTTTCCATCACCTATTCTCTCTAAACCAGTATACTCATTCAATCCAATAGCTTCTTTAATTATCACAATTTCTTTCTCTAGTTGTAGTAAATGTTGGTTAACTTGTTTCATTCTTTCATTCTGTCTTTTATGCGCTTTTTTTGCAACTTCAAATCTTCTTTCATATTGAATTTCTTTACTTGTCATGTCTTCTTTCAAATTGTTAACCTCTCTCTTCAAGTCGTTTAGCTGTTTGGTGAACAGTTTAACTCCCTCACTCTCTGCAATATGCATGGATCTTTGCTTTTGAAATAACTGCTTCTGTTTCAATATTTCAACCTCACTCTTCAAGTCATTTAGCTGTTTGTTGACTAGTTGAACGTCTTCGATTTTTGCAATTTGCATTGTTCTTTCTCCGTCAAATGACCTTTCCTGTTCAATCTCTTTCAGTCTCTCAACATCTCTCTCCAAATCTTCTACCTTTTTGTTGACCAGTTTAACTCTCTCGCTTTCTAGATTACAAATGTCTTCATCTTCTTTATAAGACATTTCTGGCTTAATCTTTCTCAATCTCTCAATCTCTTGTGTTAGTGCTTTTATCGTTTCCTCGTCCTGTTTTGTTTTCTCATTTATTCCTTGTCTCTCTAATCCTGCTTTTATCTCTGTCTCCTCTCGCTTTGTCTCAATCGGTTTGTTGTTCCAAGCTAGACGTGGTCTCTGATTCTTAATGACTTTCTGCCTCAGCTTTAATCTATCAATTTCTTGCTGAAATACAATGTTACATTTGTTATAATATTTTATTATTTTAATAGCTATAACTAGACTAATATTCAATATAGATATTATTAAAGACTATATTGTACAGCTGATGAGACCCAAGTTTAACCACATTTTAATAGCATTATCTAATGTAGTACACTAATGCTAGATACCCTGAAGACACAGTCCATGGTTTTTGACCACTATGTGTAAAACTGGCACTGTTGTGAATTTGTAGGGCATGTGTGGGAATCTGACAGTCGTTGGTACAGTAGCTGACTTTCAGTAAGTAGTTCAAACAAAGGTTGGACCTTCTGTTCAAGTCAATGACAAATAAATGACATCTGTAATCTTTTCAAATACAGTGTCATATTGGAATAGTACAGCAGGCTAGAGTCAACTTGTATTTTAATACTTCAAATGTAAAGCTTTTCCCCCCAATTTCAAATGTAGATGTCAACCATTGAAAACACTCCCAAAATAATGACAATGTCTTACCTGTGCAAACTGTTTTTCCATCATCAGCTTGCTGATCTCCTTCTGCATTGTTTTTATACTGCAATCTCTCTGGGTGAGGGTAGTTGTATAAGCCTCCTCTGCCCTGGACCAGATTTTCTTCTCCTCTTTCTTCAGCTGTAAGTGGTGTGTTGCCTTGAGTTCAGTCTGCTTGTAGCTGTGAAAAACATTAAAGCATATTTTGGAAATGAATTCAGAAATAATATAATAGAAATGTCACTTCTGCTCATTTATAATCATAGCTTTGCCTTACAGGATATGACAGCAATGGAACATGCTGACCCTTAACCCTTCACTTTGACTGTAGGGACTGTTTTGTGATGATCAGTAGCAAAAAAAAAACTAATAAATTGAATTTCGATTTCATGTTGCAACACAATTAAATGTGTAAAATTCCAGGGGGGTGAATACTTTTGAGAGCCACTGTACATCCCACCATATAAGTTAAATAGGATGGACCAGTGCCTTTCAGGTTTTGGCAAGGGTGTAGTGAGGTTGATACACTAATGCATCGGTTCTGGAATTGTCCAGCTGTTAAATGGCTTTGGACGGAGGCAGGTGATTGGTTGTCAGTAAGATGGGAGGTTTGTATCCCATTTGGTCTTATTGGGAGCCAAATCCAGGAAACTCTTCAGACTACGTTGGGATGAATCTTACACTTTTCGCCTCATATGCCATTTTAGCATCTGATAGATTGACATTTGGTATTTGTGGTGGATGAACTGGGCGCTTTCCTGGTGTTTGTTTAGGTGCTTTTTAGGTGCATTTTTATAGCCAACTGTCTACCACTCTAGGTATCCAGAAGGTACAAGAAAGACAGACAGGTGGGCATTACAGACAGGCAGGCAGACAGATCAAACAGCAAGCAAGACAGACACAAATGCAGGATGAACAGAAAAGCATCAAAACAGCCAGATCAGAGAAATTGACAGATTGAATTTTAAGACAGAACAGGAAGGACAGCCAGTCAAAGCAGACTGAAGAGCAGTCAGTACAGATGGATTGATAGAAACTGAAATAAATCCATTAATTAAATAAACTGTTCATTCTGTATGGATATATATTGACAGAAACATTTTAATTTACATTCACCTTTTGGTGTATCCCACCGACCAAATTATTAAGTAGCGGAGGGTAATTGACTGTAAACATTTAAAAATAGTGGACTCACCAAAATCGCACTTGTCAAATCGCTGTTTCGCTTAGAAACTGAATTATCATTTAAATTAACTGTATTTGGCCTGGAACTGCATTGTGGTGTCATTAAGAACACTAGCACGCAATAATCCCTACCGCCGTGCCCGTAAAAGGGGCTTTAAACACCGGAACCGGCAACCGCTGCCTCCTCCATTACGTTCAATGAATCCTCGACGGCAGCTTTGCCTCCAACCCTGGCAGCCGCGGCAAGCCGAAGCAAGGCGACTGCCGCCCACGGGAACACGCACAATATTTGGTCCTGCCGGCGAAGCTCAACCGTGTTCAACCTTTGCCTCTTGCCGCTGGACGGTAGCCAATCAGAGATCGTGCTTTTGTCACTATCGCAACAATGGAGGATTTAATAATGTTGGTGTCAGAGTAAATTACACAACGTCCAATAATTATAAAGATAGTAAGAAAACGAACTGTCTATAATTCCCTAAACGAAGGAAGGCACATACAAATCTGGCTTACATTTGCCATATTTCCGAAGCTGCATCAAGTGTGCTAGGCTACTTCGGTTGCTATAGTTACGGCTCCAAGGTCCGTTTCGGGGGGAACTCGGAGTTTACAATTTTAGTTCCACACAGAGAAGTTACGTGCGCGGTTAAACTAAACTATATTCATTTGGATCACAAGACGCACCAAATAGATATTTCACATTCAGTTTAGTTTCACTTATACATATTACTAACTGAGGCTGGGAAAGTGGAGGGGCTGTGGAACAGGTTGTGTTCATTTTATTTACATCAAGCATGGTAATGTTTTATTTACCTTCCCGTGAGTCTCATCTCGTAATGCCCCATGGAACGTGGCGTGCAGTAGACTCTGGTGTAAGAGGCTGGGTAGCTAGCTACCTCATGTACATAGCCTACTTAGTACATACAGATGACAAATTGACGAATTAAAGGGAAAACAAGGGTTCATGTATCGCAACCCCACCATACAGTTGTACTGAATGATACAACCCTACCATACAGGTGTACTGAATGATACAACCCCACCATACAGGTGTACGGAATGATACAACCCTACCATACAGGTATACTGAATGATACAATCCCACCATACAGGTGTACTGAATGATACAACCCCACCATACAGGTGTACTGAATGATACAACCCTACCATACAGGTATACTGAATGATACAATCCCACCATACAGGTGTACTGAATGATACAACCCTACCATACAGGTATACTGAATGATACAATCCCACCATACAGGTGTACTGAATGATACAACCCTACCATACAGGTGTACTGAATGATACAACCCCACCATACAGGTGTACTGAATGATACAACCCTACCATACAGGTATACTGAATGATACAACCCTACCATACAGGTGTACTGAATGATACAACCCCACCATACAGGTGTACTGAATGATACAACCCTACCATTAGAGTCGTGTCAGTCAACGCATCAACAACGTGTCTAGGTCTTTTGAGAGGGGCATACATGGAAAAAGAGAGGAACCTGGCCACAATGGCGGGGCGTTCAGAACCTGTTCATGAATCCTGGGAGCACACCAATGACAGGTAACTCGCCCAAAGCATTTATGTTGGACGATATGGAATTTCAGGAATTATGAACAGTTCCAAATACCAGGCAATTTTGGCACAAAACCTTCAGGCGTCCGTTAGAAAGTTGAATATGGAGAGGAAGTTCACCTTTCAGCATGACAATGACCCAAAGCACACATCCAAATCCGGAAAAGCATGGCTTGACCAGAAGAACACGTTTTGGAATGGCCCAGCCAGAGCCCAGACCTGAATCCATTTGAACATCTCTGGGGTGATCTGAAAAGGGCTCTGCACAGGAGATGTCCTCACTATCTGACAGATTTTTTGCTAAAATTATATTTTCAATATTGCCATGTAATAGACACTAATAGACACCTACCCAAAAAGACTGAGTGCTGTAATAACGTCAAAAGGTGCTTCAACAAAGTATAAGTTTAAGGGTGTGCACATTTATGCAACCAGTTTTTTCTTTTTTCTTTTTTTCTCAAAGATTTCAGTTTGCTTTAAAATTGAATTGTTCACGTTATTGGTCACATTAAAGGTGGAAAAAGTTCTAACATGATTTATCTTTGTCTCATTCTTTTACATCACAAGATCCTGACATTTTAACAGGGGTGTTATAGATATTTTATCTCCACTGTATGTGTTGTTGCATACATTTAAGTGATAAAATGCTTCCAAAACCTCTAACACAGACTTTTAGTTTTCAATCAATAACAAGCCTTGATATGTGACGAAGAACAAGTCTTTCTGAATGTAGGAAACCAATTCATAGTGGTGAATGGTGCCATTCATTTGGCTCCTTAATTTGTTTGCTGAAACAGTAATTATTTATAGAGAAGGGACATGCATCTTTGTGTTTCACATGCACCTTTCCATTAGGGTAACATCAGTAGAAAAACAGCAGCCATTTTGATGATTAGGAGAGGTAAAGCATGTTGCAATGTCAATGGACCACCCACATTAAAACACTGATGGATGACAGACAACGCCGGTCCACTCTGGTTACGGGTCTCATTCAAAACATTTTAGAAATCACAGAAGTGTGTGATTAAAATAATGCCCATAATGTCTATAATTTAGATCAGAATTTGATTGATAGTCAAACCCTAGTGTGGTGTGTATCATGTTGCGTGTGTGTGTGATGGGGGTTGTGTGTAGTGTTTGGTGTGTGTGATGGGAAATATTGGGGTTTGTGTGTGATATAGGGGAGATGGGGTTGTGTGTGTGTATGACAGATAGTGTGTCATTGAATGACTGTTCTTCTGTTTCTTCCACAGTATGGATCATGGTGGAGAGTTGAGGTTGAAAATTGGCCTGAAGAAATGTAAGTAATTTATTATACAGAACACATATAAAGATCAAATGTGTGTTTGTAAATGTGTGTGTTTTTTTAATTGTGCATGTTTGTGTGTTTTTTCTTAATATCCAGTTTCTGACAATAAAGAAATAAAACATACAGGCGTGTGTATAATATGAATGATGATGTGTAATATTGTGTCTTGGTCTCATCCATCAGATCTCTGTGATCTCACACTTGACCCAAACACCGTAAACAGAAACCTCTCTCTGTCTGAGGAGAACAAGGAGGTGACAAGGAGGAGAGAGGAGCAGCCGTATTCTGATCACCCAGAGAGATTTGATGTCTATCCACAGGTGTTGTGTAGAGAGGGTCTGTCTGGACGCTGTTACTGGGAGGTAGAGTGGAGTGGGAGAGGGGCTGGGATAGGAGTGACATATAAAGGAATCAACAGGAGAGGAGGGGTTGATGACTGTTGTCTTGGAGACAATGACAAATCCTGGAGTCTGAACTGTTATGATGACTGTTACTCTGCCAATCACAATGATATGAGAACTGTCATACCTGTCACCTCTTCAGACTCCCACATTTTTGAAGACGATTAACAACCAATTTTAGTGGACATGAATTGTCGCTGTCCCATGCTAAGGTAGCCTCCCCCCAGTCAACTTCAAAACCAGTGTCTTCCCTCAGTCCTTGTGCTCTAAAAGTTTCCCAATGATTACTTTGATGGTCTTGGGCAGACATATTCTTCTGGAAGCCCTTCTAATTCTGCATCTTTGGTGCTTGGTCTCCCTCATCTGGTTTACTATATGAGAAGAAATAGGCGGGGCTTAAATACAATGTCTGAATAATAACATACATAGGAGCATTACAATTTAGCTAGGGTATAGCAGCAACAACATTTTCTTGCTCTGTGCTTTCTGCTGGATCCCCACAGCCCACTGAGTACTCCAATAAATCATCATCATCCCTTCTGCTTGGTGAATATGAAGATTTAGATGCATACAGGTGATAGACATGCACCTTGATTTGACGACGACCAACTTGGACCACATTGGTCAGTGGTCCTCTTCGTTGCAGAATCGTCCCTGGAATCCACAGCTCCTTTGTATGTCTGAAATCCCAAACTAACATCCTCCCTCCCAGTTTGAACGTCCGGAGTGGCTTCGCTCACTTGTTGTGAGCCTGTTTCTGCTGTAGCCGATGCTTGAGCCCTACATGTCTGGCTACATTAATGACAGGCGAGTGCGTGGTTGTCACTTTAGAAACATTTCAGCCGGGGTGTGCTCAGTGACTGTGTGAGGAGTGTTTCTGTATGTGAACAGGAACCGAGCAAGCCGTTGCTGGGGTGACACAGACTGTGCTTCCAGTCGAGTCCAGGCTTTCTTGAATGTCTGCACAGCTCGCTCATTTGCTCCATTGGACGCGGGATGTTAGGGTGGCGATAGAACATGGCGGACGCCATTATTCTTGAGAAACTGCTCACACTCTGCTGATGTAAATGGAGGGCCATTGTCTGACACCAACACCTTTGGCATGTCATATGATGCAATTAGGCTTCTGAGAAGATGTGCATTCTTCTCAGCTGTTGTCTGCTGAGTAGGCAGGACTTCTAGCCACTTTTAATAAACATCTACTACCAGCAGATAGTGCTGCTTATTGATCTCAGCAAAATCAACATGTTTTCTTGGTGATGTATGGTGATGTAGCCCATGACCAAGGATGTAGGGGTGCTACTGCAGGCTTATTTAGTGTGATCTCACATGCAGCACACTGACCTACGAATTTCGCTATCTATTGATCTAGTCCAGGCCACCACAGGAAACTTCGGGCTACTGCCTACATTCGTGTTATCCCAGGATGTCCATAATATAAATCAGTACAGTCTCCGTCTGAACTTTGGTGGTATCACGACCCTTGACCCCCAGAGAATACATCCCTGGTTTGTAGACAACTGGTCCTTTCTAAGAAAAAATTATTTAAGATCTGAATCTGGCACAAACTTTGACCTTCCTGACAATGTCAGATCAAGAACTTTGGAAAGGATTGGGTCATGTCTTGTCTCTTATTCAATGTTTTTTGCTGAAACAAGCTGCTCATCCACATGTGAGACACAGAGTCTGATACCATCATGACCGTAACTTATAATCTACTACAGAGAGGACCTGACTTCCAGCCCCAGCCGGATCGTTAAGTCCCAACCGTATGTTGAGCTTTGCACACCAGCTAAACCTTTGCTGTATTGACCTAGTCCTGTTTTGCCTGTCTGCCTGTTTTCTGATTACCTACCTGTAACCCTGCTTTTTCCCCTGCCTAGACAAACCCGACAACTGCACGCACCTGTTTGTCACCCTGGACCTCGGAGCCACCCTGCACCTAGGTTCCACGCCATTTTTTTTTATTTTAGGTCCAAATGTGATGAGGTTAGGTACTACTGAGTGTAACACATTAGTATAAGTTGAAATACTAATTACATTCTTTCCTTTTTTTGTGTTATGTTGTGTTGAGTTTTTTGGGAAATACTGACCCAATACTTTCCTGTTTCTGTGATTTTCTTGTTACAGCTACTGCCATGATGAATGAAGCCCAGTCAATGTCATTGTCATTTATGCTAGAAACCATCTCATATATAATGAAAGAGAAATTAATTACTATGTGTTTGATTATTGACTGAAAGCACTGAGATTATGTTGGTTATAAACAATGTCACCCAGCGATTTAGGAGATAAAATAGCACCCAATACAACTGGATGACACATTTAGAGGCACAGGGCCTGGCATGAAGATGTGTTTAAGGTTTAAGTGCCTTGAGAACAGAGCCTAACATGGGTGGACCAGTAGATGCAAGGTTGCTGTTTCAACCCCTGGACAGAGGGGACCAGTTTTTGAAGATGTAATTTGTTTTTTGCAGTACACCCTTTTCACTTATTGCAATAATATATATTTTTGAAAACCCTCGTAGCACTACAGGGTTAATTATTTCATAATTTCTATACATGAACAAACTTGTTCTTTAAATTAGATACAATTGTCAGACTTTTACAATAAGTCACTCAACATTTCACCAGTGTTCTTGTCTACTCAAGAACAGTTACTTTTAATAGGAATCATAAATAATACGAATCAATGGGAATCATCAATAAACACGTATTTAAGACCACAAGAGGTTTTATTTGTCATAAAATAAGGATACACATTATAACCATTTAACAAAAACATTTCCATGTCATTTCCCTAAAAGCAATCAAGATAAGGGTAAATAAAGTAAAATAAATACAAAATAAAGGGATAAATATTAAATCACATGAAAGCAACAAAAGACTTGGTGCTTTGAATTCCCACACAGCTGTATATAGGGGTCAAGCTCCTAGAGCCTCACCATGCAATTCATCATGCAGAAATGTATTTTTTGATAGAGAAATTAACATTTGATTCTCTGGCAACAGCACTGGTGGATTTGCTTGCATTCAGCATGTCAGTTGGACACTTGTCTCTCAAAACTTGAGATATCTGTGGCATTGTGCTGTTTAACAAAACTGTGCGTTTTTATTGTCTCGAGCCCAAGGTGTACAAGTTTGATACAAGTTCTGTTTAATCACCTGTCAGGTCAATGGATTATCTTGGCAAATGAGAAATGCTCACTAAACGGGAAATACACATATTTATGCACAAAACCTATTTCAGCTCATGAAAAATGGGACCAACACTTTACTTTAGGGTGTCCTGTTGTGGAAAACACTTCAGATTTCCAGCAAAAAAGATGCAAAAACTCAGGAACTTGTGAATCCAAAATGTTATGAAGATTAAAAAACGTTCTGCAGAACAACTGACTTCCAAACCGTAAACACACATTTTTATACAGTATGGTTATACAATAATATTAGGTCCTCCTATTATGCTAATGTCTGAATGGATCCTTCTGGAATCTTCCATCAATGTTTTTCACAACCCTCTGGGATTTGCTCCCCCAGTCAGTACTCATCATGACTCAGCATATTCTCTGAAATGGAAGGATTTCCTTATCTATGGGCTCACTCATCCTCCCAAGGCATTCAAAGACAAGCAACTGGTCATTCTGACATCAAGATGAAATAAACCGTTGCTCCTAAGTCACATCAGTATAGTAAGAAGAGAAACTGAGCACAACTGTTGACCTTGACACACATAGAAATCCAAACTGTGTACCTTATTCTTCTCTCTTAACAATTAAATGTGGAAAAATCTAAGACAATTGGACTGTTTGGGGAAATTATATGAGCCCTGGTTAAATGTTTCATTAACACCCAATTGATTTGCAAAAGTTCACATGAGACGTTCTGTCTACTCTTCATCAGGTTAATGTGAAATAACATTTCATGAAAATATCCCTACAGTCCCTAATTCACAACAATAACAATGCTATATTTATCTGCTGGGAACATGTAGCTCAGATTGTCCAGGGAAATATGCCTGTGTGATGAGAAAAGTAATGTTTAACTGAGAAATATCAACCTGTGCTCATGCCTAGGCTTTAACTGAGCAGTCTAATTCTTTAGATGTGACTTGGCAGATCTGACTAACGTCCTGTTATGGCTAAACACTGTGATTAAAAGGACCATAAATTAACTGTGAATGTCAAACATGTTTTTTTGTGGAACTAACCTCTACCTGAAGATGGGACAGCCAGTAATTTGAGCTGTTGTGTTTCACCACTGGAAATTAACTTTTATGATGCCATGAACTTTCTTGATAAACCCATGTGTAGCAATTAGAGTGGATACCTGAATGTTACTGATGTTATTTAGCCAGTGGGTGGACTCCCAGAAATAGTGACTGAACAAAGTTTGTAGTTTAAAAAGATTTGTAGTTTAAGTGTGTTAGTAGCGGCTCTCCAAGTATCAGATCATTACAGCAGAATTAATTGGACATTTCAATTAAAAGATTTTTACACTGTGGTCTCCTTTCGTGGTTAATTCAACAATGTTCCCATTTATTGGATTAGATGAACTCTGGTCTTCCTCCCATATATCCTGTGTGACCGTGGAGAGAATGCAACATATTTTGCATCATGAGTTAGGACGTTTTAAAAGTTTTTTTTCTCACCAGTATTCTACAGTCAGAAAGAATAATGAGTAAATAATTATCAAAATCCTTTTCAGAAATAAAGACAGACAATAAAGTGTAGAACTTTAGTTTCTCTAGTTGGCTCGCTGGCTAGCAAGCCGAGCAACATTGGCCAAAAAGTTGAAGTCAGAGAGAGAGAGAGTGCGAGCAGCAAATGCTGAAATGGGGAAGAAGAGGAACTCATTTTACGAGAAACTATCTTGTTAGGCAAACCACAATTCCTCTGCCACAACATTAAGTAAAAAATTAAAGCCATCAGCATACAGTGAGGGAAAATATATTTGATCCTCGGCTGATTTTGTATGTTTGCCCACTGACAAACAAATTATCAGTCTAAAATTATAATGGTATATTTATTTGAACAGTGAGAGACTGAATAACAAAAATGTTAGAAATGTATTAGCATTTTAATGAGTGAATTAAGTATTTGGTCCCCTCTAAATCAGAAAGATTTCTGGCTCCCAGGTGTCTTTTATACAGGTAACAAGCTCAGATTAGAGCACACTCTTAAAGGGAGTGTAGGTCTACAAGATTGTAGTCCTACACAAGGCTGGAATGGGCTACATCACCTCGTAGATTTGCAATGATCATGAGAACGGGGAGGAATCAGCCCAGAACTAAACGGGAGGACCTTGTCAATGATCTCAAGGCAGTTGAGAAATTAGTCACCTAGAAAACAATTGGTAACACACTACGACGTGAAGGACTGAAATCCCCCTGCTCAAGAAACAAGGTCCCCCTGCTCAAGAAAGCTCATGTACAGGTCTGTCTGAAATTTTGCCAAGGAACATCTGAATGATTCAGAGGAGAACTGGGTGAAAGTGTTGTAGTCAGATGAGACCACAGTTGAGCTCTTTGGCATTAACTCAACTCGCTGTGTTTGGAGGAGGAGGAATGCTGCCTATGACCCCAAGAACACCCTCCCCACCGTCAAACATGGAGGTGGAAACATTATGCTTTGGGGGTGTTTTTCTGCTAAGGGGACAGGACAACTTCACCGCATTATGGGCCCATGTACCGTCAAATCTTGGGTGAGAACCTCCTTCCCTCAGCCAGGGCATTGAAAATGGATCGTGGATGGATATTCCAGCATGACAATGACCCAAACACACGGCCAAAGCAACAAAGGCGTGGCTCAAGAAGAAGCACATTAAGGTCCTGGAGTGGCCTAGCCAGTCTCCAGACCTTAACCTTTTCACGCGTGAGTTTCAAATATTCCTTACCGACCCCCCAGCGTGAGTTTTTTTGCACGTGACTTCGGTACTCTGCAGCATTTGAACTCACGCCAGCCTTTGAAAAGTCACCTTGCTAGGTAAGGAACACTACATGCATTGCATTGCAAGCTTCTCTCGTTGACTCGAATTCTAAGAGCTACAAAAGTTGGTTGATTTATTACTGTAGCTAGCTAGAAAACGTCAGCTAACCGCTAGCAAACGTCAGCTGCCCGCTAGCTAACAAATCGTGACCAGTTATTCAATGCAGTGAAAATGAATAAACTATATAAAATGCATACAACGGGGAACGTAACTTCTAGAAAGTTTTTGCAATGGTTTTGATCGGTAGTAGTCGCTAATATAATTCGTTTTTGTGCATTAGTGTTGGCTGTCTGTTGGTACGTAACTAACACTTCTTGTCCCGATTTGAATGCTTTCTACCTGGTTAATATCATAGTATGGTCTTGAAACAATTACAATCAGGAAATAAACTTATAAACACTGTTTGAGCTAAATGTGAGTAAATAATAGCGCGGTTTTACCAGCCATTGTTACGTTACTTGTAGCTAGGTATGCTAATGGTGCGTTCTAAACATGACGTTCTAATCACACCGGTGTGATCGTACGCTCCAGGGACCACTCTAGATTGATCACACTGGTGTGATCGTACGCACCAAAGGGTTAATCCCATAGAAAATCTGTGGAAGGAGCTGAAGGTTCGAGTTGCCAAACATCAGCCCTGAAACCTTAATGACTTGGAGAAGATCTGCAAAGAGGAGTGGGATCAAAATCCCTCCTGAGATGTGTGCAAACCTGGTGGCCAACTACAAAAAACGTCTGACCTCTGTGATTGCCAATAAGGGTTTTGCCACCAAGAACTAAGTCATGTTTTGCATAGGGGTCGAATACTTATTTCACTCAGTAAAATGCTTATCGATTTATAATACTTTTGACATGCGTTTTTCTAGATTTTTTAGTTGTTATTCTGTCTCTCACAGTTCAAATAAAACTACCATTAAAATTATAGACTGCTAATTTCTTTGTCAGTGGGCAAACATACAATATCAGCAGAGGATTACAAAAAAAATCCCTCACTGTACATATTGTTGTCTACCTCAGGGACCTCATTGCTGCTATCCAGTTGCACATGCTACTCTACTCCTTCAATTTGGCTCGATGGCACATTCAGAATGCCATTTAGAATTGCCATTTCTACCCGCACAACTATTTATCTCACTTGTAACATACACTATATTTAATACTTGTAAATGTTCTGCCCTCTTCTATAGGCCTTTATTGCAGATTTAGTATTGCTATTTGTTATTGCATTTGCCTTCATCGCACATCTATACATTTCACTTGTGTCACGGCTCCCTCTCCTGAGGCTCCCCCTCTGGTGTGCTGTGGCTCCTGCGGTCGGCGTCACCGGCTTTATCTCCGCTAGACACACCTGTTTCTTGTTTTGTCATTAATGTAGGTGTATATCTGTCTGTTGGTTAGGTTGGGGTTTTGATTGTCAACTTTATAGGACACAATTCTCTATTAGCCGGTGTTTCTGTTTTACCTACTTGGCCTATTGAGCATGCCTACAATAAACGTTGACAAGCCACCCTCCTGTGTTTGAATCCTGTCTTCTGCCTCAGAACGTGACAACATGCAATATACACATACTTAATACATGTACATTTTCTGCTCTCTTCTATTTGCACTTCTGGTTAGATGTGTGCAAGTAAATGTGACATGCTAGAAAATGTGTTGTCCTCTACAGTACATGCTCCTACATGCAAGACAATGGGCCCTCATGGGATGTCTATATGGTGGGAAATGCCCTCCTGGTGCCCCCTGTTTTTATATATATTTTAAAAAAACAGTTCAGTGGTAACATGATTTTACCTTCATAAAATTTCTGTTTGGAGTCAATAAACTCAACTAGACAGTTTTTAGAATCGTTAGCATGTAGAAGTTAAAAAGTTAGCATGGATGAGTTTATTGGTTCCAAAAATGTAGAAAATGAGGTAGAACCATCTCTTGGGTGGAGTACCCCTTTATTTTTGGTACAATCCTCAGACACACACTCAGCCACACCCCCTTTAGAATATCCAGGTGTTGTCGTGGAAAACCAAGTTCACAACGACTAAAACAAAAAGCACTTCAACTCAGGAACTTGTGAATCCAACAGACTTTAATGAAAATCATAGAAGAGTGACACACATTAAAGCCAGGCCCTTCTGCAGATACACCCAAATTCTAAGTTCAGGACCATGGCTTCTATACAGAATCTTCAAACATCACACCATATGATCATCACCTTTGGAAGTCCCCTTTAAGGCGGGGTTTATCTCTTGCCCCTGTATCTTTATACCTAATCTTCCAATATCACGCCATCTGACCAACCATCAAGCCATCTGACCATCCTTCTTTGGAAGTTCACCTTAGGGCGGAGTTTACCTCTTGCCCCTCATCATTTCCTGAGTGTCCTTAACTTAACTTGAAGATCTCATGGTTCATGTTGGGGTCACACTTTCATTGAACTCAAAAAGCCATGCATTTCAGGGCCATGAATATCTGGACACAGGATGCTGTTCTGCTGAATTGCACTATTACTGATAAACCCCTATGGAGCGTCAAGACCAATTGCCACAATCTCAAGGACATATGTTTTCTGAGGCCTTTCTGTCTGTGTGTGTGGGCTGCATCCTCTAAGAACTCATAGTGTTTTTTGGATCACTCGTTAATATATTCCCTAAAACGTGTGCTTATGCATGCATATTGATATATTCATAAAACGTGTGATTATATATGTAGTTTATTGAAAGTTCCCTCACAGGCTCAGTGGGTTAAGTGCAGTCTGAGCTGTAAAATTTACATCCCACTACAGTGTGTGAGGTTGGTTACATAGCAATATGTGTTACATTTAAACCAATGGAAAGATTGCAGCGTACTTAAGATTCATTACTATTGTGTGTAGACTGGGGTTGTTTTGGTTTTTAAGATGTATCCCATGTTAAACAGTATGCTCGAGGATGCCTTGATAGGTAGCTTAGCCATTTCTATGTTAAATGGCTGACTTGATCCAACTCAAATCAAACAGAAAGTGTAGTGATATCTTTAACTTTTATCAACTCTGATTCCACCACCCTGGCTCTCTCCCCAGCCTGACTATGCTCCTCAATGTACAGTTGAAGTGGTGGTTTTATATATACCTGAGCCAAATACATTTAAACTCAGTTGTTCACAATTCCTGACATTTAATCCTAATAAAAATTCCCTGTCTTAGGTCAGGTAGCATTACCACGCGGGAAGGGGTGTAGGAATTAATTAAAATGTACAGATAACACTGAAAAACAACAAATTACTAACAAGATTAAATAAAATGTACAGACAACACAGACAGAGAACACTGAAAAACCACAAATTACTAACAAGATTAAATAAAATGTACAGACAACACAGACAGATAACATAGAAAAACAACATAGTACTAACAAGATTAAATAAAAAGTACCGATAGGTAACATACAGTGCATATAAAAACTCTACATACCCCTGTTAAAATGTCAGGTTGTTGTGATGTAAAAGAACGATGTAAGACAACGATAAATCATGTCAGAAACCTTTCCACTTTTAATGTGACTTAATGTGAAAACTCAGAGGGGGAAAAATGAAAAATAAAAACCTTAGAATAACTTGGTTGCATAAGTGCACACCCTTTTATAACTGGGGATGTGGTTGTGTTCAGAATTTACCAATCACATTCAATTTAATGTTAAATAGAAGTCTTTACACACCTGCCATCATTTAAAGTGACTCATCACAAATAAAGTTCAGCTGTTCTCCTGACATTTTCTTAGTTGCATCTCAGAGCAAAAGCCATGGTCCGCATAGAGCTTCCACAGCATCAGAGGGATCTCACTGTTGAAACATAACAGTCAGGAGAAGGGTTCAAAATAATTTCCAAAGCAGTAGATATACCATGGAACACAGTGAAGACTGTCATCATCAAGTGGAGAAAATGTGGCACAACAGAGACATTACAAAGAACTGAACGTCCCTCCAAAATTGGTGAAAAGATGAGAAGAAAACTGGTCAGGGGAGGCTTCCAAGAGGCATACAGCAACATTAAAGGAACTGCAGGAATTTCTGGCAAGTTCTGGCTGTGTGCTACATGTGAGAACAATCTCCCGTATTCTTCATATGAATGGGCTATGGGGTAGGGTGGCAAGACAGAAGCCTTTTCTTACAAAGAAAAGCATCCAAGCCCGGCTGAAGTTTGCGAAAACAAACATCAAGTCTCCCAAAAGCACGTGGAAAAATGTGTTATTGTCTGATGAAACCAAGGTTGAACTATTTGGCTGTAATTCCAAAAGGTATGTTTGGCGCAAAAACAACACTGCACATCACCCAAAGAACACCAGCATGGGGGTGGCAGCATCATGCTTTGGGGCTGTATTTCTTCAGCTGGAACCGGGGTCAGAGTGGAGGGAATTATGAACAGTTCCAAACACCGGACAATTTTGGCATAAAACTTTCAGGCTTCCGTTAGAAAGATGAAGTTCACCTTTCAGCACGACAACGACCCAAAGCACACATCCAAATCCACAAAAGCATGGCTTCACCAGAAGATTAACATTTTGGAATGGCCCAGCCAGAGCCCAGACCTGAATCCAATTGAACATCTACAGTGGGGCAAAAAAGTGTTTAGTCAGCCGCCAATCGTGCAAGTTCTCCCACTTAAAAAGATGAGAGGCCTGTAATTTTCATCATAGGTACACTTCAACTATTAGCAACACACTACTTCCCCAGGGACTCAAATCCTGCAGTGCCAGACGTGTCCCCCTGCTTAAGCCGTGTCCAGGCCGGTCTGAGGTTTGCTAGAGAGCATTTGGATGGTCCAGAAGAGGATTGGGAGAATGTCATATGGTCAGATGAAACCAAAATATAACTTTTTGGTAAAACTCAACTCGTCGTGTTTGGGGGAGAAAGAATGCTGAGTTGCATCCAAAGAACACCATACCTACTGTGAAGCATGGGGATGGAAACATCATGCTTTGGGACTGCAAAGGGACCAGGATGACTGATCCGTGTAAAGGAAAGAATGAATGGGGCCATGTATCATGAGATTTTGAGTGAAAACCTCCTTCCATCAGCAAGGGCATTGAAGAAGAAACGGGGCTGGGTCTTTCAGCATGACAATGATCCCAAACACACCACCCGGGCAACGAAGGAGTGGCTTCGTAAGAAGCATTTCAAGGTTCTGGAGTGGCCTAGCCAGTCACCAGATCTCAACCCCATAGAAAATCTTTGGAGGGAGTTGAAAGTCTGTGTTGCCCAGCGACAGCCCCAAAACATCACTGCTCTAGAGGAGATCTGCATGGAGGAATGGGCCAAAATACCAACAACAGTGTGTGCAAACCTTGTAAAGACTTACAGAAAAAGTTTGACCTCTATCATTGTCAACAAAGTGTATATAACAAATTATTGAGATTAACTTTTGTGATTGACCAAATACTAATTTTCCACCATAATTTACCAATAAAATCATAAAAAAATCCTACAATGTGATTTTCTGGATTTCTTTTTCTCATTTTGTCTCTCATAGTTGAAGTGTACCTATGATGAAAATTACAGGCCTCTCTCATCTTTTTAAGTGGGAGAACTTGCACAATTGGTGGATAACTAAATACTTTTTTGCCCCACTGTATATTAACTAATGTATTTAGTTTCCTACATTAAAACCATGTTGAAATAATTAAGTATAAACATGTGTGCAAGTAGTCTTACTGTTTACAGATCCTCTATCATCCTCACTGGGTTCACTCAGTTGCTGTGTTACAAGTCTTGTTCTGGATCTCTTTCAACACTGAGGACAGCCATAGTGTCCGGAAGAAGCAGGCGGCTCCCACTGTCTGGTGATACACTGTCTGCAGAACCAGTGTCCACAGTTAATAGAGACTGGATCCCTCAGAACTAGCTCACACATTGAACACCTGGACTGATCCTCTGTCAGAGTTGACCGTCCACTATAGAGGATAAAGACACAGATCAATAGAGATAGTTAATTACAACAGGACTGATCCTCTGTCAGAGTTGACCATCCACTATATAGAATAAAAACACAGAGAACAATGTACTATCACTGGTCAGCTGTAGTAGCTCAATCTCAAGATAGAGTTGTGGTCAATCGAAGGGGCTTTTAAGTAATTTCTTGTCCCTCAAACCATCAAAACTCATGCGCTTGATAACGGTTAAGGGAATACTTATGTCACCGGGTCTCAATAAACGAAATACAGCTCCTGAAATGTTTTTGAGACCAATGCACCTTTTCTTTCCTTTCCAAAAAAAATAGAAAAGGAAAGTTTTGAGTGAAGAACAGAAGCATTCAATTTGTGGTCTGTACATTTTAACCTTTCTGTTCCTCACTCAAATACTTCCTTTTCGACTTTTTTGGAAAAGAAAGAAAAAGGTGCAGGGGTCTCTTAATTTTTTCCGGAGTTGTATATTATTCAAAATCTTTACTGTACAGTTGTGCTCAAAAGTTTGCATACCCTTGGAGAATTGGTAATATAAACTCACCTAAAGGATTATTAGGAACACCATACTAATACTGTGTTTGACCCCCTTTCGCCTTCAGAACTGCCTAAATTATAGCCTGCATTGATTCAACAAGGTGCTGAAAGCATTCTTTAGAAATGTTGGCCCATATTAAAAGGATAGCATCTTGCAGTTGATGGAGATTTGTGGGATGCACATCCAGGGCACGAAGCTCCCGTTCCACCACATCCCAAAAATGCTCTATTGGGATGAGATCTGGTGACTGTGGGGGCCATTTCAGTACAGTGAACTCATTGTCATGTTCAAGAAACCAATTTGAAATGATTCAAGCTTTGTGACATGGTGCATTATCCTGCTGGAAGTAGCCATCAGACGATGGGTACATGGTGGTCATAAAGGGATGGACATGGTCAGAAACAATGCTCAGGTAGGCCGTGGCATTTAAACAATGCCCAATTGGCACTAAGGGGCCTAAAGTGTGTAAAGAAAACATCCCCCACACCATTACACCACCACCACCGGCCTGCACAGTGGTAACAAGGCATGATGGATCCATGTTCTCATTCTGTTAACGCCAAATTCTGACTCTACCATCTGAATGTCTCAACAGAAATCGAGACTCATCAGACCAGGCAACATTCTTCCAGTCTTCAACTGTCCAATTTTGGTGAGCTCGTGCAAATTGTAGCCTCTTTTTCCTATTTGTAGTGGAGATGAGTGGTACCCGGTGGGGTCTTCTGCTGTTGTAGCCCATCTGCCTCAAGGTTGTGCATGTTGTGCCTTCACAAATGCTTTGGTCCATACCTCGGTTGTAACGAGTGGTTATTTCAGTCAAAGTTGCTCTTCTATCAGCTTGAATCAGTCGGCCCATTCTCCTCTGACCTCTAGCATCAACAAGGCATTTCCGCCCACAGGACTGCCGCATACTGGATGTTTTTCCCTTTTCACACCATTCTTTGTAAACCCTAGAAATGGTTGTGCGTGAAAATCCCAGTAACTAAGCAGATTGTGAAATACTCAGACCGGCCCGTCTGGCACAAACAACCATGCAACGCTGAAAATTGCTTAAATCACCTTTCTTTCCCATTCTGACATTCAGTTTGGAGTTCAGGAGATTGTCTTGACCAGGACCACACCCCTAAATGCATTGAAGCAACTGCCATATGATTGGTTGATTAGATAAGTGCATTAATGAGAAATTGAACAGGTGTTCCTAATAATCCTTTAGGTGAGTGTATGTACTATTTGTAAAATACATGTCTTTTATTTCTAATGGGATTCACATTCAACTGTGGGTCATAACAGAATGGCACCATCTTAAAACAAAACATGTCAACAAAGAAATAATGAACTGACCCCTGTTCAAAAATCTACACACCCTTAGTTCTTAATACTTTGTATTGCCCCCTTTAGCATCAAGGACAGCATGCAGTCTTTCGTAATAGTTGAATATGCAGGTGGTATAGCTGCCCATTCGTCTTGGCAAAATCCCTACAGGTCACGCAAAGTCTTTGGTCATCTTGCATGAACCGCACGTTTGAGATATCCCCAAATTGTCTAAAAGATATTAAGGTCAGGGGACTGTGATGGCCACTCCAAAACCTTCCCCTTTTTCTGCTGTAACCACTGGAGAGTCAACTTGGCCTTGTGCTTAGGGTTATTGTCGTGCTGGAAAGTCCAAGAGCATCCCATGCGCAGCTTTTGTGCAGGAGAATGCAAACAGTCTGCCAGTATTTTCTGATAACATGCTGCATTCATTGTGCCATAAATTTTCACAAGATTCTCTGTACCTTTAGAGCTCACACACCCCCAAAACATCAGTGAGCCACCACCAGTTTATTGTTCTTATTTTATCTTTAAAAAAACGCAAAAAAGAGTTGGCAAGTTTAGTAGAGGGGCTAGAGATTGAGTCATTGCAGGGCTGAAGTAATTTGCTGACACTAGAGAACAATGTCCGGGAGTTCGTACAGGAGCTGTTGATTTTGTTTAAGATGTAGGAGGACCTAGCAGCACTGAGGGCATCTCTGTAAGCTGAAAGGTGGTGTTTGTAGGCTTCAGTGTGGACAGTGAGCCCTGATTTTTCTCACCCAGGGTTCAAGGCGAAACTTGCTTCACGGTACGGAGCTCCGATGTAAACCAGGGGGATGAGGAGGTGAAAGAAACATCTAGTTTTTAGTGGTGCCAGAGCATTGAGCAAGTTCAAAAGGTTTATTTGTCATTTGCAATTACAAGTTATGGCAATGGAATGCTTGGTTTTCCTACTCCCGACAGTGCAGTTCAAATTTTAAAATTAACAGTAATTATAGCTTCAAAAAATTTGATAACACAATCAATCACTAATAACACTATACAAAAACACACATCAATAACTATTCAACTATACAACCGTAGTGCGATGTAAAAGTGACAGGTGTGCATGATATAAAGTGACAGGTGTGCATGGGACTATGGATGGAAGGGAGGAGGGGTTCCTGAATAGAGCAGCCTTACAGCCTGAGGAAAGAAACTGTCCCGTAGCCTGTTAGTTTTGGACTGAATACTCCTGTACCTTCTGCCTGACGGCAGCTTGGTAAACAGTCTGTGGCATGGGTGGCTGGGATCTGTAATGATCCGTTTGCTCCTCCTCCTACACCTCTCTGTGTAGAGATCCTGCAAGGATGGCAGGTCAGACCTTGTGATGCTCTCTGCTGTTTTAATCACCTTCTGAAGTGATTTGCGGTTGAGGTCAGTGCAGCTGCCATACCAGGCGGTGACACAGCCAGACAGGATACTCTCGATAGTGAGTCTGTAGAAGCTGGTGGGTATCCTGGAATCCATTCCACATCTCCTTAATCGGCGTAGGAATAAGAGCTGTTTCCTGGCCTCCTTCACCACGACGTTAGAGTGATGAGAGCAGGTCAAGTCATCACTGATGTTGACCCGGATGAATCTGATGTTGTGAACTCTCTCTACTGCAGACCCAATTGATCTGTAGGGGGGCGTGGTTTTCCCGCCACTGCTTCCTGTGATCTCCTTCATTTTGTTGATATTGAGCTGGAGGTTGTTTTCCTGACACCACAAAGTCAGTGACCTTACTTCGTCTCTATAGGCTGACTCGTCGCTGTCAGAGATCAGGCCTATGATGGTGGTGTCGTCAGCAAACTTAACGATGGTGTTGGAGACGTGAGTTGCCAGGCAGTCGTGGGTGAAGAGACAGACATAGTGGTGTTGAGCTAGTTAGCTTGTTCTTCAGGTGATTTGAGGGTGGAATCAATCAGAAGAGCAGAACAGATGGCGAAATTAATTATCTTGGGGTCAGACAACGGAAATGAAGATGGAGTTATATGAGTAATAGTAAGGAAATGAAGATGGAGTTATATGGGTAATGGGAAGGCCGACAGAGCAGACAAGATCATGTAGGATACAGTTTAAACAGTCCAGCACAGTGATGAAATCAGAGGTAAGTTTGGAGCTAGTTGAGTCAAAGTGAATATTCATGTGGCCAAGCAGGAGAATGTGAGGGGAGAGTGATGCAGCAATGATGAGTAGTTCAGCTAAGTCAGAGAGGAATGAGTCATTATGATGAGTAGTTCAGCTAAGTCAGAGAGAAATGGGTCATTAGTTTCGGAGGATGATAAGTAAGGATGATGGTCAGGGAGTTTGTTGATTTACAGGAAATTTAGTACATCAAGGCCACCACCACGAACTGTGAGGCCTATTGGGACAGATAGATATAACCATTGGGAGCTGCTTGATTTAATATGAAAAAAGGAGCAGACGGAAGTCATCAGACAGATACATGGCAGCGAGAATAAATCAGTAGTAGTTCAATTAAAGTCACAGGAGAATCAGCTCTGCCAACCGGACATTCAATCAGCCCACAACGCAGTCAAACCATGTTATGGACAAAAACCCTGACCAACAAAGAAAACCAAAGAGAAAGTGGAGACTTATTCAGTGTAATTGACGGCTGGGGCCCAGGCGATGGGAAACGAGTAGAGACCTGCCTGCCGGCGCGAGTGCCAGAGGGAATTGAATAGTGGAGATGTCGTTGAGCTAGATAGCCATTTGGCATGTGCAGTAGTGGGGTAGTAGACAAGAGACTTCAAAACGAGATGGAGAATTCACATAAGCAGTCCAATAATGGTATTCCAGAGAAGGAGATGTGGATGTCCAACAGTAGTATATTCCAGGACCCTGTGCTTCACAGTTGGGATGTTGTTCTTTGGCTTGCAATCCTACCCCTTTTTCCTCCAAACCAATTATGACCAAACAGGACAGGGCTGAGAGGGTAGACAGGATCAGAATGTGTAGTGTCGCGATCAGGTGAGTTATCAAATTGGTGGTAATCACAGCAACCCATTCGAGACACAGAAGATTATCAGATAACAGACGCACCGGCAGTAGGCAATACAAAACAAAAAAACAGTAAAACGAGTGAACGATGAGAGGTAGAAACAGTTGAACACAGTTAGACAGTTCCAGTGAGAAGCGGCAATGCAGCACAATGCCAGCAGATACTCCCAACTGGACACAGAGACGAGACACGAGACGCTTGTAACATGCTTTAGACTCTTCATGGTTGCTATGGATAGAAGAAGACCTAGGTCCGCATGCCCTGTTCCTAGAAGTGATTATGGCCACAACCGAGGCGCCAGGTCTCATACCTATATTATCTATGGCCCTGTACAGATGGCTCCAAGGTGAAGTTGCCTGTGTCTTCTATGTATCTTTCAGTTTGGGCCGGACAAAGGTCAGGGGTAGCTCAGATCAGGAGGTCCGTTAACTCTGACCTAGAACAATGGTTGCCATGACAGTGTAGGGTCCTATCTTGTTTTACTATTAGTATGACGACGTGTTTTTGTATGTATCTTATAGCATAAGAGATAATATTTTGTGGGCTGACAAGGAGGGGGATAAAAAGGTGAAAGCAATAATGTATGATCAGAACAATTGTTATGACACTACTCTCTTGGTCTCTGTACTTATACTCTTTTTTGTAAAAATTATTGTTCCTGTGGATCCACAAATTAAATTGAAATAATCATGGGTGACTGGTCATTCGGGGCAGGTGGGGCCCCGAATGACCAATAATCCTATTTCTCGAAGATTACTTCCTATAATTTATTATCTATGAATATAGCATCTTCCTAAAGTGCATATCATTTGTGTTAGGATTTTATTTAATGTTCATTGGTCCCAGCTTTGCTGCTTCAGACTGCATTCTGCAGATTTGAGTTCGCAGTAGTAGGCCATAGGCTAAGCATGAATGTGGGGCTAGCCCCTCTCTCACAATGCACTGTACATTGTACGTGTGAACATATTAGGAAGAGCAAGCAGGGTAGATTGTCTTAGCTATCTTGTTAGCATCACAAACGCCAGATAACTTGAGAAATAGAATAAAGTGGATTTCTTACTCGAGCACCGGTTTGAATCCCTTAATTTGGGGGAGAAAAGTAAAGCGACTTGGTGCCCATCAGCCACGGGATATTGTCATTACTCAAACTGCTGGTCAAAGTAACCGCGGGTTTAACATGAAGTGGTTTTTGAAGGAAAAGTGGCTAACGGTTAGCATACAAAAGAAGGCACTCTTCTGTATTCCATGTCTGCTATTTGGTGGAGATGGTACTTGGTCGAGGATGTGTTACAAAGATTTGAAACGTCTTACTGAGAGGATTGCAAAACATGAGAGCAGCGGGAGTCATCTGGACAATGCTGTGGAATTGGGCTTACTTGGAAGGGTAAATGTCACATCCCAAGTTGACAGTGCATAAGGGTGCTCCATTGAGCAGCATAACAAACAGGTGGAGGAAAACAGGTTCATTCTCAGTAGGATCATAACTTGTTTTAAACTGTGTGCAAAATGTGAAACCGCACTGCAGGGGCACGACAAGTCGGTGGACTCCTGGAATCCTGGAATATTCAGATGCATTTGCGAGACTATGTGTGAGGGCGATTCGAAACTTCAGAGGCACTATGACGTTCAGCCCATCTTCAAAGGGACATCCAGCACTGTAAAAAACTAACTGTATATATGAAGTGTACAGGGAGGAGATAGCCAAGCAAGTGATCGAGACATCATTTGTTGCCATACAGGCAGATGAGACAACTGATCCTGTAAATCACAAATGGTGGTTGTGTTGTGATACATTTTGCCTGACAATACAGTGACAGAGAGGTTTTTGGAGTTTGTGGAAGTCAAAGATAAAACTGGACTCGGCCACTCAGACTTATGATGGTGCGGCTGTAATGAGTGGAAACGTTCGAGGGGTACAGACACTAATGAAAGAGACATACCAACACGCCCAGTTTGTTCACTGTGTGATGGTAATTCCATCGATCGACACTCTTAAAGGAGTAAGAAACAGAGACAAAATTATCTTGGCACAATTAACAGTTTATTAATTATTTGCAAATAAAAAAGACACGTCAAACGCTTACAAACGTAATCGTCCGAGGAGTCTCTGACTCGATACAGGTCAGTCAACAATATATATTACATAGAAAAGGGGTGTGCTAAGTTGTTGCCCATCTGTCTTGTGTCAGGTTTTACCCAAAGGGCGGGCTGTCCCCCCACCTTATCCTTCTCAGCTCCTGAGGAGACAATGTCCGGATTAACAACAGAGACACTAAATTGTTATACAGATCTACTGATTTACGAGTAACCCTCTAATCCGCTGATGCCGGTCAAGGATGTCTCTTAGTCAAACACCAGATCCCTCTTGGCATCTTTAACTAGTACCTCATTCATACATGTATAGGACGACCAAGTATACATCAATGCAATAATTTCCACAACAACTGCTATGCTCACCAGCTGAACCTGAACTTGCAGCAACTTTGTTCAGCAAGGATGAGCATCCTGAAGGTGTTTCTTTGCAGATTTAACTGCTTTTGCCATCTTTTCCTCTGGTGCTCCAAAATGTGTTGCGGCACTTGCTGAGGCAACACAGAGACGCATTCCAAGGCCACCTGCTGTACGATGGAACTTTAGAAGTAGAACTGTCAATCCAGTTTAGGAAAACCGTGCTGCGCTGCTCCTGTGTATGGAGGACATACGCACACAACCAGGATGGGATGAGGCCACCATAAGTGAGGCATACAGCCTGTCAAAAATAACTCTGGGACCGAGCCTTTCTGCAGCTGCTGGAATTTTTCTTCCTTATGCCAGAAGTTGATGTTTTATACAACACTCTGCAAAAACAGAGCATCGGTACATCTGGGATTAGCAATGCGCTCACCCATTTCAAGGAGAATGTCCAGAATATGCGGAAGCAAACTGATGAATGGGCCGCCACCGTTCACGATGGAACAGACGAGCCAGGCCGATGATTAACCAAAACAGCGCCCGTGATGAAGGAGGCATGCGACACAGTCATCTCCCCGGTGGAGCAGAGGTTTTCACAAAGTGAGTAGTGGCGCAAGTGAGCGGCTTCTCCCTAAATCTCGCCCTGTAGCCTGCAGGTTTTCTAGCAGTTACTCTTGTGCACGCTCTATTCCCTTTCCCTTTCAGTGTAGTGGTAAGAGCTATGCTAACAATTTACAGGGTAGTGTGTTTTCTCAGGGAGTTATAGGTATAACTACTCTATACTCTCTACCCGCCACCTCCCATAGACTTAAGTGCCGGCTAGCGGGTTCAGATACGTCTCTCACTCTGCTGCCGGGCGGTCTCAAATGTAGTCCCTCTAAGAGTACAGCCTGGCGTTGCCAGTCTGCATATTCAAATGCCGGGTTCCACTCTTTCCCGCCCTTCACGGGCTACAGAGCATTCTGGAATTTCAGTGGAGGTTATAGACATAACCGTGGAGGCTCTTCAATCCGCTTGTTATGACAGGCTCAAACACCAGGTAACATTGTCGGCTCTTGCCCCCGTCTCGCTGCCT
Organism: Esox lucius; assembly: GCF_011004845.1. NCBI lineage: Eukaryota > Metazoa > Chordata > Actinopteri > Esociformes > Esocidae > Esox > Esox lucius. The sequence continues at coordinate 9,670,375 of NC_047579.1, forward strand.
GTTTTCACTGAGTCCCTGATTTCTGTCATTTTTTTTATTTGCCTTTCAGGGCAAGGTCTGCGAGTATATGAGGATTCCATTCGGCTATGCTCCGGGTCCGTTCACCTTCTCCAAATGCTTGAAGACAGCGCTAGAGCCCCTATGCAGGGAGGGCATCAGGATCTTAACCTATCTGGACGATCTCCTGATTTTAGAGTACACACTTTCAGAGTGGTGCCCTTCTCACGTGTGATTAGGGCTCGCTGTGAATTGGAAAAAGAGTGTTCCGAAACCAGCCCAGCAGGTTTCTTACCTGGGTCTGGTCATGGACACGCACATTTCGGACGCTCAGGCACTCAATCTACTCTCTGCCCTGAACCTGTGCCACCCACCCAGCAGGCATTCGGTTTGGGCCGTCATGTCCCTTTTGGGCATGATGGCAGCAGCGCACGCAGTGGTCCCTCTGGGTCTACTGCACATACGCAGCCTGCAGGCCTGGTTCACCTCACCCCAACCCTAACGGGCGCCATCGGAACCAGACCTTATATCTGCCAGCACACTTACAGGGGGACCTGGAAAATGGGAGAGACCCTGTGGTGCTCTCTCAGGGCGCACCCCTGGGCAGGGTGTCAGAGTGCAGTTTTTTATGGACGCCTCTCTCCACGCATGCGGTGGAGTGTGTCAGGGTCAGGCTGTCGGAGGCGTGTGGCCTCCTGGCCCTCGCCCCATCAACCTGCTGGAACTGGACACAGTCTAACTGATGCTGACGCACTTCTCAGACAGGTCAGGGGCCACGATTTCCTGATTCGCTCAGACAATCCGGCCACGGTCGCTTACATCAATTGCCAAGGGGGGATCAGATATCCTGCTCTCCACCGGTCGGCGATTCGTCTTTGGGCGCATGTCCACCTTCACTCTTTAGCGGCCGCCCACATTTCGGGCCGTCCGATTGTGTGCACGGACCTGATGTCTTTGTGTTTATCAGTTATTCAGATTCCCGGGTGGGTCATCCACTTTCTAAGCATCACTTTGGCCTACGAAATGTTCTGGAGGGTATCCATGCACACTCCATGTGTGGTGTAACAGCCTCCTCTGCCCTTTTTCATGGGATCAGGGTAGATGACATTTGCACCTGGCGTCGTGGTCATCGCCTTTGGCGTTTGTCCATTTCTATATACTGGATGTCTCCCCCACGTATTTTGTTCATTTGGTTCTTGGCGCGGCTGCCCGAGACCAAACTATCCTATTGAATCTTGTGCTTTCCTTGATTCTATTACTGCTTTAGACACTACAGAATTCAGTTTCTTAACTGAACTTGGCGAGTCATGCTGGTTCGTCCAGCAGGGAGTACTTCTTTGGCTCGCTCGCTCTGCCGTATGGCCTTGTATGGACAAGGTGTGAGGGGCTCATTAATAACGGGCCCAGCACCACATACCATCTATTGTCCTTTGCTCAGAGTTAGTCAGCTCATATGCATTGTGTTAAGGCCCTCATGCACATATTCTAACACCTGGGATTACATTTTAAGCCAACTTTTCTTTCAGTACAACATAATTACTATAATTTCATAATATTTGTGAACACATTGATGGCCAATACAAAGCTAACCGAAATGTATTTGCCGTTGTTTACAAATAAAAGTGAATTGATTGAATGAGCCACTGAATTTAAATAATTTGGGAAGGGGAAACACAGCTAGTAGTAGCCCAGGTGTAAAGTAGGCAGCAGGGCTAGAGAGTATGGGACGTTACAGCTTTTATTTAAAGTCTTTCTGAAAAAATTAAGCCAAAATCGCTTATAATGGCAACCCTGCCAAAAAAGGGAGAAGTATAGGACCACTTAACGTTTAAGATTTCAATAAAAACTATTGGCTGAAAAAGTTGCAAGGCAGAACTCTCATGACATGGCAGCACGACATCAATGCTTGAGTATTTTAAGAGAAAACACGTTGTAGCTTTGATGACAGAAGATGAAGAGGGCTCTGCACGGAATGTTTATATAATGCAAATTCCTGATTTATTTTAGTTTGTATTCATGGAGTTAAGTTTTTAATTGAGAAATAGTTACTCCTGAATGCATTGCTGAGTTAACGTTAACGTCAAGTCAACATGAGCACGTTGAGTTTGTGTGTAGTTGAGCAGCTCCGGCTAGCTAAGCAATCGCCACGTTACTGAAGAATTAACCCATTACTGTCATATTCGGTGAGTTCTACATTAATCCACAATAGAAACGTTGAGGAATTTAAATGCATTACAATTTGCATTAACATTTTCAGTCACAGTCAGACATTTCTCAACTAGCTTCATGAGTACCTTGGAAAGCATTTCTAACATTTTCTAACAGTCTTGAAAATAACATTCAGTTGTCGCAGGTGTTTATTTTTGCTTTATAGTCTCTATGGTTGTTTTAATGAAGGTACTGTAAAAGAATAAGAAAAACGCTGAAAACTAAAATGTATCTTAAATAAAACACTTGCATTTCATTCAGGAATTTGTATTTTTTCTATCTGAAAAAAGTGATTGACAGATTAATCGATTATCAAAATAGTTGCGGCCCTATTCTCCCACCCTACTAGGTTGTCAAATGTGCAGTGTTCATTGTGTACAACACTACAGTCCAAGAAGAACATCTCACTTAAAGTCTGACCTCCCCCCATTGCATTTGCACTGCACAAACAGGACAAACAACAAAAACAATTAATACCTACTGTAGATGTAGTGATTGTATGAGTTAGTGAACTGTTGTAAGATGTTGTAACCAATGTAGATGTATTGATTAAATAAGTTAGTGAACTGTTATAAGCTGTTGTAACCAATGAAACAAAATATTAAATGTCTGTAATATGAGCTGAAACTGAAGGAGCAAGTAGGAGAATAGGACACCCTGTTTAAGCAGTTGCCGGGGAGAGAAAGATTTAGTATGTCTGTTTTGTGAGAAACAGGACACAGGTTAGAGACACACACACACATAGTCTGACAGGCCAGACAGATACCAGGAGGAGACAAGAAGATGTTTGCGTTTATCCTTATAAGGAATAGAACTGGAACTGGACCAATAGCACACTTGTTCTGTGAATTTAACGACTCTATCTTTTGGGCGTAGTAGAAGTATAAAAATGATGTTTTGACTGTTGATCCTTAGACATTGTGCGGCGACACGTGTCTCCAGAAGCTTCTGTAATAAATGGACATATGATACGGTAATTGACCTGACTCCTGGTGTTTTATTCTCCTTTCCAACAAACCAACTCGGGGAAGTGTTAGACTTTAACACTACATACAGTAATAATTTGATGATGTACATTATTAAGAAACAGAAGGTTTATAATTAAGAGACCTCTGCAAATTGAACGCTTCTATTCCTCCCTCAAAACTCTCTTTTTCAACTTTTTAGGAAGGAAAGAAAAAGGTGCAGTGGTCTCTGAATTTTTTCCAGAGCTGTATGTATTTATGTATATAAGAATATACCACATTTAGACTTGCATATTAATTGAGTGTAACACATTGATTACACCAAAAACTCTTTTGCATATACAGTATCTCACAAATGTGAGTGCACTCCTCACATTTTTGTAAATATTTGAGTTTATCTTTTCATGTGACAACACTGAGGAAATGACACTTTGCTACAATGTAAAGTAGTGAGTGTACAGCTTGTATAACAGTGTAAATTTGCTGTCCCCTCAAAATAAATCAACACACAGCCATTGATGTCTAAACCGCTGGCAACAAAAGTGAGTACACCCCTAAGTGAAAATGTCCAAATTGGGCCCAAATGGTAATCCACATCACATCATCATCTTTTATTCCGCTTTTAAAACTGCCAAATAAAACTATTTTATTTATTTCTACCTCCCTGGTGATCGTCTAAATCTCCACGTCAGAGAAGTTTCTCTTTTTTGCCGTCTTCCGTGTGTCCATGGCGTAAAATGAGGGCGTGGGGGAAGTGGAGACTTGAATATATAGGGGCGTGTTATTCCAATGACGATCATTTTCAGCCGCGGCATTTATCAAGGGCAGGTATTGCGTACACCTGGATTTTAAAGGTACGCACAGCTTCATAAATCAGGCGGTGAGAGGAGTGTAAGCAAAATCTTACGCCAACATATACGCCCGTTTCTACGCAAGAATGATAAATGAGGGCCAATGGCCAATGGCCCTCATTTATCAAAAGTGCGTACACCAAATTTCGAGCGTACACCCAAAACCACGGTGACTTTGAGATTTATCAATATGGACGTTGGCGTACGGCACTCTCAAATCCTACGCCAGCTCAGGAGGTGGTGTACGCACGTTTTGAGTTAGTGCGGAAATGCGCAGAAAAAAAAATCCTAACGCACTGACAAACTTAAATATATGATATATTATGACCCACTGTAAAAAAACAACAACATAATAATTACAAACTTCAATGTTTATTTTTGTGCAACATGAACTTCAATGTTTAATTTGTGTGACTTTACCAAGATTATATGATTTATATGTATTCCTTCAGATGCGAGCCTGTGCGCTTTACATGACGTTTCAGGGTTAGGCCCGGCAGTTGCGCAGTTACGCCCGTTTCTACGCAATAATGATAAATGAGGGCCACTGTGATTAATATGTTCGATAAATCCAAGACATGCACCTCAGAGAACACTCAGTAGACACTCCAATTGTCTCTGGAGCCCAATGCTACAAGGCAAAAGCACTATTCTGGTGAATCAAAACACAATGAAGTTTATAAACAATTCTTGATCTGAATTGTGGTATTTATGTTTTATTAAATTGTTAATGTGCAAGATAGTGCCACTTTCATGGGTTGAATCAGAACCTGTATGGGATGATTGTGGTGTGGTTACAGCAGGTGTTTGCTGACATCTAGTGGAAGGTAAAAATTCAACACTTATCAATGTGTGTTGTGGGAAGACAGCTGAAGTGAAATCGAAAGTAAAATTTTTTGTTGTTCCAGGCTCCATTTTGAGACATCGCAGCAAAAACAGAAGGGATGATACATTAATAACGTAAGTATTTCAAGCACAAATAATATTTTTGAAAATGAAAATTTTAGAAAATGAAAATTGAATAACAGAAGTGAGATATCACTAATTATTTTACTTGGGCTTTAAAAGTAATGATGGTGTAGGCCTAACTGCCTATGTCAGCAGACGAATAATTACTGTCGTGTACTCTCATTTGATCTCTTTTATGAGTAAAATGTAGAAAAGGTGCAAAATGCCCCTCCATATGGGGTAATATTTATCAAAATCATTCTATCAATGTAATCTACAGTATCTCACAAAAGTGAGTACACCCCTCACATTTTTGTAAATATTTGATTATATCTTTTTATGTGAAAACACTGAAGAAATGACACTTTGCTAGAATGTAAAGTAGTGAGTGTACAGCTTGTATAACAGTGTAAATTTGCTGTCCCCTCAAAATAAGTGAGTACACCCTTAAGTGAAAATGTCCATGTTTGTTAACAATCAGGCCCGTCGCGACAAGGCAAGCAAACCAAGCAATTGCTTGGGGCCTCGAGCTGGCCTGGGGCCCCAAGACAACGACTGGTTGAGAATAAATGCAACGACAAACTGTGCCCCTTTGATAGTCAATGCAATGCAGTAAAGTGCAATGACACTGTTATTATTGGGATCCCCCTCAAGGGGGCCCCTCTCACTACTAGTCGCTGACAGCAGCCAGCCAACCACGTGATCTCTGCTGCCGGCAAAATACAAAACCTCGGCAGTCATCATGAAGCGGATTTATGCTTCTGGAAGCCAGAAACGAAAGAAGAGAAAGGAAGAGGAGGATAAGAAAAAACAAGATAGTGGTAAGTAATAATTTACACTGGATAACATAGCTCTACTTGTCTTGTGCAAATGATGTAATTTTTTAAGCGTTGGTAGTTGTGAAAGCAGCTGCATCCTAAATATCAAAATATGGAAATGCTATTGCTTACATATCTTTTCGGTAACACTTTATAATAACCATCATTAATAGATGGTAAATTGTTAGTTATTTAATCTTTAGTTTGTCATTTAACTGTTAGCAAACCGATCGTTTTACTTAATAAATACTTTGTAAATCATCTACACGTTATTTACCAGAAAGAGGCAGAGGAACATGATTTTTTCATAGCTTATCTTAATGTGCTAGGCTTTGGGTGCGTGTGGGGGGGCCTCCATGTCCATTTTGCTTGGGGCCCCCAAATTCCTTCAAACGGCCCTGTTAACAATGTGAAAGTATTAAGTTAAAAACATTAAATCAATAATATTCAGCAATTCATTCAATATCAGTGCCAATTGACAGGCCTATTATTTTAGCTGTTAATATATGCTCAGTAAACTAGCCATTAAACTAAAAACTACTTATACTAAGCTATATCTTGAACTTCTGTTATATTTCAGCACATTTTGTGCTACAATTTTGTTATAATTTTCTCCATGGTAAAATACTCCCCAGAGCATTTTGTCCCAAGAGAGAGGGGGCGTTTAGCCCCAAACATGATCACCACAAAAACCAGCATTACTATAAAAAAAGTTTCCTTTTTTTCTCTGACCAATTGGATTACTCATCCTAAGATTTTCCTACAAACATAACAAAAATCAGTTTAGAGATCTAACTTCATCACATCACATGACAATGTTTTCTAAAAAACGTTTGGTGGTTTGGGTGGAGAATTACGGGGGTTTAACCCAGGGAGATGTTTAACCCCAAGCCACCTTATGTGTTTACTCTAACTGGTCTAGATATTGTGTATCACTAGAGTTTACAGTCTTGATCTAGGAAATGTGTTTCCGTGATGTTTTCAGGTCTAAGCAAAGAGAAGAGAGAGTCTATGCCTCCAAAATTAGAAAAGGGCACTCAGTCTAAAATGAGTCTGTTGCGGGTTCTGAGATGTTGCCTGGTTCTTGTTCGGAGTCGTAGTGGTTGGATGAAACGTTGCTTTACGTTTAAGTATTGATCTACGGATAATGCGGGTAGTGTATATTCTATTAATAGATTCAGAATGTTAATAGCTGTTTTCTTTATGTCACTTTGTTTACATTCCAACGAAGCGATTCGAATAAAACTTGTTTCAGATCTGTGAGCAGCATTAAAGAAACACTTCCGGGTCACGAAAATTAGGACATTTTAGGATAGTATCTTGCAGTGGATGGAGATTTGTGGGATGCACATCCAGGGCATGAAGATCCTGTTCCACCACATCCCAAAGATGCTCTATTGGGTTGAGATCTGGTGACTGTGGGGGCCATTTCAGTACAGTGAACTCATTGTCATGTTCAAGAAACCAATTTGAAATGATTCGAGCTTTGTGACATGGTGCATTATCCTGCTGGAAGTAGCCATCAGAGGATGGGTACATGGTGGTCATAAAGGGATGGACATGGTCAGAAACAATGCTCAGGTAGGCCGTGGCATTTAAACAATGCCCAATTGGCACTAAGGGGCCTAAAGTGTGCCAAGAAAACATCCCCCACACCATTACACCACCACCACCAGCCTGCACAGTGGTAACAAGGCATGATGGATCCATGTTAGGGGTGTAACGATTCATTTTAACAACGATTTGATTCGTATCACGATTTGTGGTTGTCGATACGATTCAATGCCGATATTGGTTCATTTAGAACAATACGATCCGAAACGATTCAGTGACTTGAAATTGTTTCAGTAACTTTTTAGCCAAAAATTCAACCAGTGTGACTGAAATAAATACCTGGATACTGGACAGTGCAGGTGAAGTTTCCTAGATTCCTGTTGTTTCTTGTAAGGGAATCAGGTATCAATTAATTATGGATATAAACAAACAAGTAAACAACAATTAATGGCAAATGCATTCACATTTTATTTGAATAAAGTGCAACCAACACTTTAGGTTGAATTAACAGGAAGTTAAAATGTTCTGCTCTCATTTTCAATATTCAATACATTTTGAATAAGTACAGTAAGTGCAACCAACATTTCAACAGTAGGTTTACCTGCTACTTCTGCTTTTGTTTTTCAACATAAAAATACTACTATATTAATATCAAAAATAAAATGCAACCAACATTTCTTCAGGTTGAATTAACAGTAGGTTTACCTCCTACTTTTGCTGTTGTTTATCAACATAGAAATAATACAGTATTAATATCAAGAATGAAGTGCAACCAACACTTTCCACACACTGAACCGCAATGGTGGCTTGATAATTTCTCGCTCGTCGGCTTCTCCTCTGCCATCTGCCATGCTATATTTTGTTGTCTTTGCGCTACTGCTGGCGCGGGGAGATGACGTCACGGATAGGCAGACTGAATCGAGTAACGTCTATCAAGTAAAGTTTAAAAGTGTTAAGAAAAAACATTAATATAAAGTCTGACGTGCTTAAATCCAATGGGTTATTTCCTAGTATCGATACAATCGATTGATTACATTTTAAAACAATGTTAGATCGATATATGTCGTCCGGAAGGCCAACTTGCTGAGCACAGATCGATGTAGTTGGATCATAGGAATATAAATTGATACATCGATGTAGTAGATGGATCGTTACACCCCTAATCCATGTTCTCATTCTGTTTACGCCAAATTCTGACTCTACCATCTGAATGTCTCAAAAGAAATCAAGACTCTTTAGACCAGGCAACATTCTTCCAGTCTTCAACAGTCCAATGTTGGTGAGCTTGTGCAAATTGTAGCCTCTTTTTCCTATTTGTAGTGGAGATGAGTGGTTCCCGGTGGGGTCTTCTGCTGTTGTAGCCCATCCGCCTCATGGTTGTGCGTGTTGTGCCTTCACAAATGCTTTGCTGCATACCTCGGTTGTAACGAGTGGTTATTTCAGTCAAAGTTGCTCTTCTATCAGCTTGAATCAGTCGGCCCATTCTCCTCTGACCTCTAGCATCAACAAGGCATTTTTGCCCACAGGACTGCCGCATACTGGATGTTTTTCCCTTTTCACACCATTCTTTGTAAACCCTAGAAATGGTTGTGCGTGAAAATCCCAGTAACTGAGCAGATTGTGAAATACTCAGACCGGCCCGTCTGGCACCAACAACCATGCCACGTAAAAAATTGCTTCAATCACCTTTCTTTCCCATTCTGACATTCAGTTTGGAGTTCAGGAGATTGTCTTGACCAGGACCACACCCCTAAATGCATTGAAGCAACTGCCATGTGATTGGTTGATTAGATAATTGCATTAATGAGAAATTGAACAGGTCTTCCTAATAATCCTTTAGGTGAGTGTATGTTCACAGCATTTGTTTATCTTGTGCTTATACCCAAAATAAAGCCAAAGGAGTTAGACTGCCTCCAAGGGGGATGTGTATTGCAATGAGTGAAAATGTATAACTATTCTGACCTAGCCTGCTGCTACTCAACAAGGAGCACCAGACCAGTGCCCCAGAGCTCCTGTCCAAGAGAACGAAGGCTCTCCACCACAAGGATTCCACCCATGGCAGAGTTAAAAGACAGGGATGGTGACATGAACATTTTGTGGTAAGAACATCACTTGCATGCCCTCTGGTTTATTGGTGGTTTACCAATAGTACAAAAAACTCTAGTACAATAGTACCAATAGTACAAAAATTGTACTATTGATTTACCTTTTGGGGTAAATAACGGTTATTAGATTGACCTTTTGGGGTAAATAACGGTTATTAGAATGATCCCAAAATGTTTTAATTAAAGCAAAACTTCATATGGTTTACCCTGCTTTTTATCAAACAAACAAAAAAAATTCCTTTTTATCCCACACTGTCATATAGGTTTCTCACACGTTTGTTGTGATGTATTCTTAATTGTAGCTGAGTGTGCTGATTTCAGAGACATAAAACACGTCATGATACACATTACAGAAATGCCTGTAGAAGACAAAATGTCAAAGTAGTGAAATACGGTCAAAAAACTCTTAGATCTGAGAGTGTTTTAAAAGGAAAGGTTTCTGGCCTCTCAGGACTCCTCTGACGCTCTGCGGTTCTGACAGCTGGGGTCCTGGCTTGGCTTTTTTTTTTTGCTGCTTCTGGGTCTTGATAGTCTGGGGGAGGAAAGGAAAAACCTCAGAGCGAGCAGAGGCACCAGGAGGCTGAGAGACCAAGGGGTAGCAGATGGCACTTTCCTGTGCTCTGCTTGTTTTTGGCAGGGATTCTTGGGTCCCTCTCGGATCTGTTTATCTTTGGAGACCTTAAAGCCAGCAGTCTGTTTTCTGGTCAGGCTATCAGTTCCTCTCTTGGGGCCTCATTGTAAGCTTCATAGGAAAAAGGAGTTTGACCGGAGGAGCATTTAATCACCCTCTTAAAACAACGTTAGTATTTCCACCAAACCGTAATAGTAATTAGGCAAAAATACATGCATATGCAAGTTACAAGCATGAAATGATCACACACAAAGACAAGGGGAGCAGAGGGAACATACAGTATCTCACAAAAGTGAGTACACCCCTCACATTTTTGCTAATATTTTATTATATCTTTTCATGTGACAACACTGAAGAAATGACACTTTGCTACAATGTGAAGTAGTGAGTGTACAGCTTGTATCAATCAGTGTAAATTTGCTGTCCCCTCAAAATAACTCAACACACAGCCATTAATGTCTAAACCACTGGCAAAAGTGAGTACACTCCTAAGTGAAAATGTCCAAATTGGGCCCAATTAGCCGTTTTCCCTCCCCAGTGTCATATGACTCGTTAGTGTTACAAGATCTCAGGTGTGAATGGGGAGCAGTTGTGTTACATTTTATGTCATCGCTCTCACACTCCCTCATACTGGTCACTGGAAGTTCAACATGGCACCTCATGGCAAAGAACTCTCTGAAGATCTGAAAAAAAGAATTGTTGCTCTACATAACCGCTGTATGGCCTAGGCTATAAGAAGATTGCCAAGACCCTGAAACTGAGCTGCAGCACGGTGGCCAAGACCATACAACGGTTTAACAGGACAGGTTCCACTCAGAACATGCCCCCTAGTCATGGTCGACCAAAGAAGTTGAGTGCACATGCTCAGCGTCATATCCAGAGGTTGTCTTTGGGAAATAGACGTATGAGTGCTGCAAGCATTGCTGCAGATTTTGAAGGGGTGGGGGATCAGCCTGTCAGTGCTCAGACCATACGCCGCACACTCCATCAAGACCAGTGCCCTGCATGGCTGTCGTCCCAGAAGGAAGCCTCTTCTAAAGATGATGCACAAGAAAGCCCGCAAACAGTTTGTTGAAGACAAGCAGACAAAGGACATGGATTACTGGAACCATCTCCTGTGGTCTGATGAGACCAAGATAAACTTATTTGGTTCAGATGGTGTCAAGAGTGTGTGACGGCAACCAGGTGAGGAGTACAAAGACAAGTGTGTCTTCCCTACAGTCAAGCATGGTGGTGGGAGTGTCATGGTTTGGGGCTGCATGAGTGCTGCCGGCACTGGGGAGCTACAGTTCATTGAGGGAACCATGAATGCCAACATGTACTGTGACATACTGAAGTAGAGCATGATCCCTTCCCTTTGGAGACCGGGCTGCAGGGCAGTATGCCAACATGATAACGACCCCAAACACACCTCCAAGACGACCACTGCCTTGCTAAAGAAACTGAGGGTAAAGGTGATGGACTGGCCAAGCATGTCTCTAGACCTAAACCCTATTGAGCATATGTGGGGCATCCTCAAATGGAAGGTGGAGGAGCGCAAGGTCTCTAACATCCACCAGGTCAGTGATGTTGTCATGGAGGAGTGGAAGAGGACTCCAGTGGCAACCTGTGATGCTCTGGTGAACTCCACGCTCAAGAGGGTTAAGGCAGTGCTGGAAAATAATGGTGGCCACACAAAATATTGAGAATTCGGGCCAAATGTGGACATTTTCACTTAGGGGTGTACTCACTTTTGTTGCCAGCGGTTTAGACAATTAATGGCTGTGTGTTGAGTTATTTTGAGGGTACAGCAAATTTACACTGTTTTACAAGCTGTACACTCACTACTTTACATTGTAGCAAAGTGTCATTTCTTCAGTGTTTTCACATGTTTACACTGCACCTTTTTCTTTCCTTTCCAAAAAAGTTGAAAAGGAAAGTTTTTAGTGAGGAACAGAAGCGTTCAATTTGCAGTGGTCTCTTAATTTTAACCCTTCTGTTCCTCACGCAAAACTTCCCTTTTTTGACTTATTTGAAAAGGAAAGAAAAAGGTGCAGTGGTCTCAATTTTTTCAGGAGCTGTATATATACATGACTGTCATGATGACGATGAGAATCAGGTATGTGCAATTAACGAGACAGGAGTACAGGATGATATGATGAACTGGGTGGTGGTGGCCTGTGATGTCGCCCGCTGCAGGGGGGGACCAGGCAGCAGATGGAGCAGTCTTCATACTCCTGTATCAACCTTGCATACATTTCTAACTCAATTCTGGCATACTTGGATATCCTACAAAATGCGTGCGCACACAATTATTGGGATTTATAAGTTTGGCGTATGCAACACATTGCAACACATGTCCCCCCCACCCAACGCAAAATGTTGGCAAAATAAGCTCAATCGTTTGTGCTCTGTTTGTGCTGGTTTGTGCTGTTAACATTTTTGTTTGTGCTGCTATCGTTTTATAGATATTAAAGAATATTTTATAGGTCATTCTGCCCCCCAACATCCTCCAAAATCAATCAAAATAGTCTCATTTGTTTGTACTTTGTTTGTGCCAGTTTGTGTTGTTTTTTTTGTGCTGCTTCCGTATTTTATATATTAGACATTTAATTATTTGTGATGACGTCACTCAGCCCCCCAACATGCTACAAATTGAGTCAAATAAGTTTCCTTTGTTTGTGCTGGTTTGTGCAGTTAAAATATTAGTTTGTGCTGATGCAGCGTTTTATATATTCAACATTTCATTTTAGATGTCAACATCCCCCGAGCTCCAAACTGCCTCAAAATAGGCTCAAGCGAAGTACGCATTATGAATTATTCCAAATAGACGAAAACTTCACAGGCTAAGCCGTTAGTATCTACATTATAGTAAGCCTGAACAGTTTATGGTTATATTGCGACTGTTTCTGCTGGATTTTCGAAGTACGCATTTGGGCATGTGTTTTAGGTCAGGATAGACAAACAGGTGCTGGCTTAACAACGTAGTTACGTTATAGTAAGCCTTAACTGAAACTGTATACGGTTATATTGCGACTGTTCAGGATAGAGACAAGAGGCTATACTGACACCTGGCAAATGTGGTGTAATGGTTAACATCACAACCTTTCACGTGGGCAACATTTTCTATTGCAGGCTGGCTGAACTAGGCTTGCCCTGGTTTTTTGTTTTATTATAAGGTAAGTTGTCACCAGCCCCCCAACATCCTCAAGAAGTAAAGAAGTAAGGTAATGTGGCATAACAAAACTTTGTTTTTACTAAAGGAATTTTGATAATAACAAGATTACAGTGAGCGAAAAAATTATTTCATCCTCTGCTGATTTTGTACGTTTGCCCACTGACAAAGAAATTATCAGTCTATAATTTTAATGGTAGGTTTATTTGAAAAGTGAGAGACAGAATAACAACAACAAAATCCAGAAAAACGCCTGTCAAAAATTTTATAAATTGATTTGCATTTTAATTAGTGAAATAAGTATTTGATCCCCTCTCAATCAGAAAGATTTCTGGCTCCCAGGTGTCTTTTATACTGGTAAAGAGCTGAGATTAGAAGCACACTCTTAAAGGGAATGCTCCTAATCTCAGCCGGTTACCTGTATAAAAGACACCTGTCCACAGAAGCAACCAATCAATCAGATTCCAAACTCTCCACCATGGCCAAGACCAAAGAGCTGTCCAAGGATGTCAGAGACAAGATTGTAGACCTACACAATGCTGGAATGGGCTACAAGACCATCGCCAAGCAGTTGGTGAGAAGGGGACAACAGTTGGTGCGATTATTTGCAAATGAAAGAAACACAAAAGAACTGTCAATCTCCCTCGTTCTGGGGTTCCATGCAAGAGTTGCAATGATCATGAGAACGGTGAGGAATCAGCCCAGAACTACACAGAAGGATCTTGTCAATGATCTGAAGGCAGCTGGGACTATAGTCACCAAGAAAACAATTGGTAACACACAACGCCATGAAGGACTGAAATCCTGCAGCGCCCACAAGATCCCCCTGCTCAAGAAAGCACATTTACAGGCCCGTCTGAAGTTTGCCAATAAACATCAGAATGATTCAGAGGAGAACTGGTTGAAAGTGTTGTGGTCAGATAAGACCAAAATCGAGCTCTTTGGCATCAACTCGCCGTGTTTGGAGGATGAGGAATGCTGCCAATGACCCCAAGAATACCATCCCCACCGTCAAACATCGAGGGAGAAACATTATGCTTTGGGGGTGTTTTTCTGCTAAGGGGACAGGACAACTTCACCGCATCAAAGGGACGATGGACGGGGCCATGTACCATCAAATCTTGGCTGAAAACCTCCTTCCCTCAGCCAGGGCATTGAAAATGGGTCGTGGATGGGTATTCCAGCAGGACAATGACCCAAAACACACAGCCAAGGCAACAAAGGAGTGGCCAAATGTCACCATCGGAACCATAAAGACTTAGAGAAGATCTGCAAAGAGGAGTGGGACAAAATCCTGAGATGTGTGCAAACCTGGTGTCCAACTACAAGAAACGTCTGACCTCTGTGATTGCCAACAAGGGTTTTGCCACCAAGTAACAAGTCAAGTTTTGCAGAGGGGTCGAATACTCATTAAAATGCAAATCAATTTATAATATTATTGACATGCGTTTTTCTGGATTTTTATGAGAGACAGAATAACAACACTGTTCAAATAAACCTACCATTAAAATTATAGTCTGATCATTTCTGTCAGTGGGCAAATCCCCATTATTTTGTCATTTGCATTATGATTAAAGAAACACAAAATAAGTGTCAATGTCCTTCTGTCTGAGGCTCCATACAAGATCTCGCCTTGTGGTGTTGCAACGATCATGAGAACGGTGAGGAATCAGCCCAGAACTACACGGTAGAATCTTGTCAATGATCTTAAGGCAGCTGGGACCATAGTCACCAAGAAAACAATTGGTCACACACTACGCCGTGAAGGACTGAAATCCTGCAGCACCCGCAAGGTCCCCCTGCTCAAGCACATGTACAGACACATCAGAAGTTTGCCAATGAACGTCTGAATGATTCAGAGGAGAACTGGGTGAATGTTTTGTGGTCAGATGAGCCCAAAATCAAGCTCTTTGGCATCAACTCAACTAGCAGTGTTTGGAGGAGGAGGAATGCTGCCAATGACCCCAAGAACACCCAAAACACATGGCCAATGCAACAAAGGAGTGGCTCAAGAAGAAGCACATTAAGGTCCTGGCGTGGCCTAGCCAGTCTCCAGAACTTAATCCCATAGAAAATCTGTGGAGGGAGCTGAAGGTTCGAGTTGCCAAATGTCAGACCCGGAACCTTAATGACTTGGAGAAGATCTGCAAAGAGTAGTGGGACAAAATCCCTCCTGATATGTGTGCAAACCTGGTGGTCAACTACAAGAAACGTCTGACCTCTGTGATTGCCAACAAGGGTTTTGCCACCAAGTACTAAGTCATGTTTTGCAGAGAGGTCGAATACTTATTTCACTCATTAAAATACAAATCAATTTATAACATTTTTGACATGTGTTTTTCTGGATTTTTTTTGTTGTTCTGTCTCTCACTGTTCAATTAAACCTACCATAAAAATTATAGACTGATCGTTTCTTTGTCAGTGGGCAAACGTACATAATCATCAGGGGATAAAAAAAAAAATCCTCACTGTAATTGATATCCAGTTTTACTTCCAAAAGCGAAATACATGTCTTCCTCAAACAAACAAGCAAGATTATATTACCTTTTAAAGAGAATCAACATTTTTGCTGCTTTTTAAAATAAGCTATACTAGTGGCTTTTGTTAAGGAACGTGGTAACATATTCCATTGAGTGGTGGTCCTGTACCAAACAATTATATGTATTGCACAAGTTCTAGGTGAAGGAACTACTATGTTACCATGTGTCACCTGTCTGGTAATTTGATTGTGTCTGTCATTAACATATACAATCTTAGGGTATAAGCTTTTAGGCCTAGCTTGAGTACAAATGTTTCTAAAGATAACTAGGAGATTACTTAGAAAGTTGTACTCTACTCTTAGCCAGGAAAGAACATTATGCATGCCCTCAACACTCACACTGGATGAACAGCTTTATTCTGCATAAGTTGAAGCTTCTCTTCAACAATGCAACAATGCATCTCTTTGTTGCACTCGACCAAACCACCAAATAATAGTCCAGATGAGACAAGACCAGCACCTGTACAGTTGTGGCCAAGAGTTTTGAGACTGACACAAACATTAATTTTCACAACGTCTGCTGCTTCAGTGTTTTTATGTCATTTTTGTCAGATGTTACTATGGTATAACCCATTTTTGCATAATCATTGCTTGGAGTTTGTCAGAATTTGTGGGTTTTTGTTTGTGCACCTGCCTCTTGAGGATTGACCACAAGTTCTCATTGGGATTAAGGTCTGGGGAGTTTCCTGGCCATGGACCAACATTTTTGATGTTTTGTTCCCTTAACCACTTATCACTTTTGCCTTATGGCAAGGTTTTCCATCATGGTGGAAAAGGCATTGTTCGTCACCAAAATGTTCTAGGATGGTTGGGAGAAGTTGCTTGTGGAGGATGTGTTGGCACCATTCCTTATTCATGGCTGTGTTGTTCTGAGGCAAAATTGTGAGTGAGCCCACTCCCTTGGCAGAGAAGCAACCCCACACATGACTGATGGTAGCACTCACCTGGTCTTCTCCGGACAAAAAAAATTCTGGGTTGCCCCAAACAATCCGAAAGGGGATTCATCAGACAAAATGAGTTCACTCCAATCCTCAGCAGTCCAATCCCTGTACCTTTTGCAGAATATCAGTCTGTCCCTGATGTTTTTCCGGGAGAGAAGTGGCTTCTTTGCTGCCCTTCTTGACACCAGGCCATCCTCCAAAAGTCTTTGTCTCCCTGTGCGTGCAGATGCACTCACACCTACCTGCTGCCATTCCTGAACAAGCTCTGGACTGGTGGTGCCCCCCGATCCCGCGGCTAAATCAACTTTAGGAGACAGTCCTGGCGTTTGCTGGACTTTCTTGGGCGTGCTGAAGCCTCCTTTTTTGGGATTAAGTAAATTAATTTGCAATTAATTGCAGTTCATTGGATCACTCTTCATAACATTCTGATGTATATGTGAATTGCCATCATAAAAACTGAGGCAGCAGACTTGTAATTCTCAAACCTTTGGCCACGACTGCATAACCTGTCTTAATGAGTGATCAGTCACGAAATGAGCACGCCTCCTAGTGACAGATCGTGCCCTTCCCATTTTAACTACAATCTTATCAATATAACTAGACCAGGTAAGCTGTTCGTCCAGGGTGACACCTAAAAACTTCTTGGACCTGCTCCAGAGCCATACCCTTCAGTGACAACTCACTCCTCAATGCATAAGATGAACCAAAGATAAAACACTTAGTTTTAGATGTATTTAGCACAAGCTTATTATTTTCCCCCCAATTAGAGACACATTCCAGTTCACTTTGCAGAACTTCATTTAGTTAATCTTGACTGTCAGTGAACTTATAATAAATGTTGAATCATCAGCGTACATTTTCACATCTGCTCTGTTCAAAACAATTTAGAGCATTAGTAAAAACTGTGAAGAGGAGAGGACCCAGGCAACTTCCTTGGGAACCCCACATTCTAAATTCCCTAGCTGAAAAACTACTATTAAACACACTGTATACTGTTAGTCAAGTAACTATTCATCCAGGTAACTGCATTTGCAGTATGCCTGATGTGTGTTCAGTAATAGTTCATGGTCAGTGACATAAAGTCAAGCACTAAAGTCAAGCAAGACCGCACCAACCAATTTTTATGTATCGAAAATATATCAGATATCAGCAGCAGAATAAATCTGTCGTGTACAGAAACATATTTCCTGCTTAAACACGAGCAAAGGCCCTAACGGTGCTTCAACATATAACATGTAATGACCAGAAACTTACTGGCATAGCAACTGAATAGAGTGCCTCTTGGTTTTATAAGTGAATAATTTGGTCTCTGCTATGAGTAAAATGTTTAATAGGAGAAAGGGATTTGTTTTTGGTAGGTATGTGTTTACTCAATGTATTGTCATTATTTTCAGTTTGTGTCTGATCCAGATACTGTGTCTCTCTGTAGTCTACAGTGTTGATTCGGGAAGTGTTTCCATGATGTGTTTACAGCTCTAAGCGGAGAGAGGAGACTTTCTAAGCCTCTAAAATCTGGGGAGGGCACCGCCTAAAACATGAGGAGATAAAGAAGAGGAACCGTGCCTCTAAAATTATCCTCTCTGTGAATCATGACAGCAAAGCCAAAGCCAATATTTGTCTCTATTCTTTTCAAGCCCAATTCAACAAGAGGGACCAGACTCCCCTGCACCCAGCTGTGTGTCCATGAAGACGGACAAGTCTATGGAGGAGCCCAATAACTTCAGAGAGGGATACTTTTCTACTGAACAAAGGTAAGAAGTCATGGATCATGGTCACTGATTGTCAACATTGTCTCTTATATGTTTAACTGGTTGCCCATTATCTGACGCCATGACATCAGGTAGGGTCATGACCTGTTCTGAGGCACAATGCATAGTAGCAGTTATGTTAGAAGATGTGCATGAACATGAGAACATGAGCCACTTTAGGTTCTTTGTAACAAGTGAGTGTTGTTGGTCTCGTCTCAACCAGCAGGGGAAGCTACAAGCTTTAGTGGCTGCTCCACATGCTAATTTCACACACTGTAAAGTGTAGATTAATGTCATGTTTTGTCCACAGAGACCCACAGGAGAGATCAGAGTCTGGGAGTCATCAAAAACACCTTTCCTCCATATTCAGTGTATGTGGTCCTCTTATGTACATTTGTTAATTTACTTCAAGTAAAGTTAAACTGAAAATCATTCATGAATTGGTTAAAATTGTTTTGCTATTTAATTAACTTTGATTCACTATGATATGAACATTTTCACTTTGCCTCTTTCAGTTACTTGAACAAAATATAATGACCTTTTTGAAGAAGGAGTTGAAGAGTTTCCAGACAATGCTGAGTACAGATTTCCCAGAAGGCTTTGAGAGTAAGAAGAAGGATGAGGATGGTGTGGACCCTGAAGATGAGAAGGAGAGCAGTGCCAAAGAGTGGGTTCGGAAGATTATACTGAATTTCCTGAGGAACATGAACCAGAAGGACCTTGCTGACAGACTAGAGATAAGTAAGTTGTCTGAATGTTTCACTGTTGAATTTTTCATTATGAGGGACATGTAAAAGCTATATGTAGCTGTTTAACTCAATATTAATGTAGCAACCTTAAGACAACCCCTGGGGACCTCTTCTAGTAATGATGTGTTGAATAATTTAACATAGATGACAGAAAGGGTGAAAAGACAGAATATTATAATACAATTGTATAACACTGTCATTGTTTAAAAAAACAATTATTTATATTATTTCCTCATTCAGTTCAGATTGCTGGGATATGTCCTGAACTCAAATTTAACCTGAAGAAGAAGTATCAGTGCCTATTTGAGGGTATTGCTAAACAAGGGAAACCAACACCTCTCCATAAGATCTACACAGAGCTCTACATCACAGAGGGTGGAAAGGGAGATGTCAATAATGAACATGAGGTGAGACAGATTGAGACAGCAACTAAGAAAAAAGCAAGACCAGAAAAAGCAATCAAATGTAATGACATCTTCAAACCGCTACCTGGACAAGACAAACCTATCAGAACTGTGCTGACAAAGGGAATCGCAGGAATTGGAAAAACAGTCTCTGTGCAGAAGTTCGTACTGGATTGGGCTGAAGGAAAAGCCAATCAGGATGTCCAATTTGTATTTTCCCTCCCTTTTAGGGAGCTGAATTTGATGAAAGGGGAAGAACTCAGTTTGATTAAACTCATCAACCATTTCTCAATCGAAACCACAAAAGCAAGAATCTCTAAATACAGCGAATACAAAGTTCTGTTCATCTTTGATGGTCTGGATGAGTGTCGGCTGCCCCTTGACTTCCAGAACAACAAGAGCTGTTGTGATGTGACAGAGTCAACCTCAGTGGATGTGCTGCTGACAAACCTCATCAAGGGAAATCTGCTTCCCTCTGCTCTCCTCTGGATAACTACCAGACCTGCAGCAGCCAATGAGATCCCTTCAGGGTGTGTTGACCAGGTGACAGAGGTGAGAGGGTTCAATGACCCACAGAAAGAGAAGTACTTCAGGAAGAGATTCAGAGATGAGGAATTGGCCAGCAGAATCATCTCACACATAAAGACATCAAGGAGCCTCCACATCATGTGTCACATACCAGTCTTCTGTTGGATCGTTGCTACAATCCTTGAGTACATGTTGACTACAGATGATAAAGTAGAGCTGCCAAAGACCCTAACAGACATGTACTCACACTTCCTTGTGTTTCAGTCCAAACAAAGGAATGTAAAGTATGATGGGAAAAAAGAGACAGATCCACACTGGAGTAAAGAGAGAATTCTAACACTGGGAAAACTGGCTTTTCAACAGCTACAGAAAGGCAATCAGATTTTCTATGAAGAAGACCTGAAAGAGTGTGGCATTGATATCAATGAAGCATCAGTGTACTCAGGAGTCTGTACACAGATCTTTAAAGAGGAATGTGGGCTGAACCAGGACAAGGTGTTCTGTTTTGTCCATCTTAGCATTCAGGAGTTTCTAGCTGCGGTATATGTGTTTCTCTCATTCAACAACAACAATGAGAACCTAATGGATGAACAACAATCAACAGACAGGAATGTTTCTGAGCAGTTAAGAGACCAAGTCACATTCTACAAGACTGCTGTGGATAAAGCCTTACAGAGTAAGACTGGACACCTGGACCTATTTCTCCGCTTCCTTCTGGGTCTCTCACTGGAGTCAAATCAGAAGAATTTACGAGGTCTACTGACAAAGACCAGAAACAGCTCACAGAGCCATGAAGAAACCGTCAGGAACATCAAGGAGAAAATCAGAGATAATCCCTCTTCAGAGAGGTGCATCAATCTGTTCCACTGTCTAAATGAACTGAATGACCATTCTCTAGTGGAGGAAATCCAAAGATATCTGAGTACAGGAAGTGTCTCTGCAGTAGGACTTTCATCTGCACAGTGGTCAGCTCTTGCCTTTGTGTTACTGACTTCAGAAGAGGAGATTGATGTGTTTGACCTGAAAAAATACTCCACATCAGAGGAAGGTCTTCTGGGGTTGCTGCCAGTTATCAAAACCTGCAGAATTGCTCTGTAAGTACAGTTATGTACAAACATACACACATTAACAATCTAACATCTACCGTATATTTACTGACTGACAACATTAATGATTTTCTGTACAGGACTTCTAGTATTCTAGCGTCATATATAGGCATCTTCAGTTTAAAAAAAAGAGTTGACATGACAATGATGTTATTCTGAACTTTTCTTCTGTTTGTGACATCATGATATTCTCTCTCCAGACTGTCAGGTTGTGGAATCACTGAGGAAGGCTGTTCTTCACTGGTCTCAGCTCTGAAGTCAAACCCCTCACACCTGAAAGAACTGGATCTGAGTCACAATGACTTGATGGATACGGGAGTGGAGAAGCTCTCTGCTCTGCTGAAGGACCCAGGATGTAGACTGGAGACTCTGAGGTGAGTGAAAATAAATATCAACTGAACTAACAACATAACAGAGGGGCAACACAACCAAAGGGAAATCCACCTGTTCCCACCTCCACCTTGTCTGAGCTACCCACAGGTCCAAGCCTTGAACTTCCCCATCTTCAGGAATTGCCTGGTTGCAGTCTAGTGTTGCAGATTATTCTTTTCTACTTCTCTGGTTCGTGGGTCCGCTTGATTCTAATTTCTCAAATATACATACTCCAGGAAATCAGCACTTTAATTCTAAATAGTTTATTACAAGCTTGTAGATGATACACAGACAAAGTACACTCTCCAAAGTGCACTTTCCTTGGTGTGACAAAGAAACACATTTTGATGGGCCCCTTACATTTTCTTCTAACATCTGGTTCTCATCTTACTGGTACAAGTTTTAGGAACATAAGAGGCATAAGCTAAATAACATCCATATATGGGTCTGGGTCCAAATGGAGAAAAAGGTATAGCTGGTAAGAGTTCTGGTGAAGAGGGGAACAAGGTATAGCTGTAATTGGTCCCAAGTCCCCAGATGTCCTTTCCACATGTTCCCCCAACTCCTAGCAAGCAAGTTTATTTATATAGCACAATTCATACATACAGTGGGGAGAACAAATATTTGATACACTACCGATTTTGCAGGTTTTACCACTTACAAAGCATATAGAAGTCTGTAATTTTTATCATAGGTACTTTTCAACTGTGAGTGACGGAATCACATTTTATGATTTTTAAGTAATTAATTTGCATTTTATTGCATGACATAAGTATTTGATACATCAGAAAAGCAGAACTTAATATTTGGTACAGAAACCTTTGTTTGCAATTAAAGAGAACCTATGTTTCCTGTAGCTCTTGACCAGGTTTGCACACACTGCAGCAGGGATTTTGGCCCAATACTCCATACAGACACCAACATAGAACCGGAGTGATGTGCTCTGTTGTCTTGGTCCTGGTTAACATTCTAACTGCAGCATTCTGAATGAGCTGCAGTTGTTTTACAGTCTTTTTGGGGAGTCCAGTTAAGAGGCCATTACAGTAGTCAACCCTACTAGAGATAAAATCATGGATGAGCTTCTCTCGGCCTTTTTGGGGCACCTTAGAGGAACGACAACAGAACAAGAAAACCAGAGACAAGAAAACTATTGTTATTAGCAACACACTCCTTCAGATGAAGAAGTCAGAGAACCAGCAGCACAAGTGGAGGACAATTATGAATGCACATAACAAATTAAAGACATCAAAAGATGCTACCTCATCAACAGCCCCACCACCACCTTAGGCAACTTAGCTTACATCAGGCATTTGTCTGTGTAGAATTTTACTCCACATGGTCAACAAGTGAGGCTGAGGGAGCAACTGCACATCTGGAGGGACAGATGATATTCAAGGTGGATGGAAAATGAAGTCTTATCCTCAGTTGCCATCCCAGTTTTTTCCATTGGTGCTTTTCCACTGCATGGTACCGGCTTGACTCAACTCACCTCGCCTTGCCTTGTTTACAGTAGGCTACTACCAGTGTAAACGCTGCCTTGTGTACAGTAGGTTACTACCGGTATAAACGCTGCCTTGTTTACAGTAGGCTACTACCGGTATAAATGCTGCCTTGTGTACAGTAGGCTACTCTTGAGTCAGTCGACAGGGTATTATAGACGGCAATTAACAACTATTTTTATTCTTCACCTCAGAATTGCAATAAAACAAGTTAACACAGTCCCACTTCTATCTAACCTGCTTTGGTTCAATATCCAAACTAGTCTACACTCAGCCCAGAGTGGATCAGCAAACCCTTTTCACTAATTCACTATTCACTAAGCATTCAGTACATCCAAATAATAGCCTAAATTATAAAACAGATGGCTGTTGACCACAAGAATTGAGGACCCATAACTCAATCAATTCTGTTGCATTTCACATAGTCATTCACGATTCTCTGATCCGTTATTTTTCAATTTTATCAACGACCATTAACTAATGTTATTCTCCCTATCCAAACAATGTCAGCATTTCCACACACTCACACACACACACACACCTCCAAAACCCCTTTTTTTTACCTTTGTCAATCAATCTCACCTAGCCGGAGCTGGACTTGGTTAAAGGAAGAATATCTGTATTCTTTTAAAGAGCGGCTGATAGTTACAGTTTAGTTTGCCATACAGAGGTACCTTTTATTTACATTTTAGTCAAATTTTTATACAGCTCTGGAAAAAGTTAAGAGACCACTGCACCTTTTTCTTTCCTTTCCAAATCAGTTGAAAAGGAAAGTTGTGAGTGAGGAACAGAAGCATTCATTTTGCAGTAGTCTCTTAATTTTAACCCTTCTGTTCCTTACTGAAAACCGTCCTTCTCTACTTTTTTGGAAAGGAAAGAAAAAGGGGCAGAGGTCTCTCCGGAGCTGTATTATTAAAATATCCTAACAGTTCACCTTATTCTAGAAACATCAGCCATGACATAACACACAACAGGACACAATTACGACTAACACAAACAGTACAGTTCCAGTGGCTCAAAGAGGCCACTATTTACACACACATACAATTTCAATGCTTAATCGAGCGTTGTCACACTGGTTACTTTAGCTGCATCTACCAGACAGCGCCGCACAAACAGGCAGTACATGTAACTGTATCCACCAGACAATTCTCTTCTTTTGTTTTTGTATATTTTAATGATTTTAACTTCATCTACCGGGCAGCTCTATTGTTAGGGTATAGCTGGAGTTGGTCCCAAGTCCCCATATGTCCTAACCACATGTTCCCCATACTCCTAGACAGAGCAAAGTATCCATTCTGTATAACATATACACAAAACTACATACTTAATAAAACTGAATTTATGCAAATAGAATATACAGTTGTGCTCAAAAGTTTGCATACCCTTTGAGAATTGATAATATATGTACCGTTTCTAAAGAAAACATGAGTGAGCAGGCAAAACACATGTCCTTTATTTCATATGGGATTCATATTCAACTTTAGGTTATAACAGAATGGCACAATCATAAAACAACAAAACATGAACTGAGTCCTGTTCAAAATGTGCATACCCTTAGTTCTTAATATTGTGTAGTGCTCCCTTTAGCATCATTGACAGTCTTTTGTAATAGTTGTCGATGAAACCCGAATTCTTGCAAGTGGTAGAGCTGCCCATTTGTCTTGGCAAAATGCCTCCAGGTCATGCAAAGTATTTGGTCGTCTTACAGGAACCGCACGTTTGAGATCTACCCAGAGTGGCTTGATGACATTAAGGTCAGGAGACTGTGACGGCCACTCCAGAATCTTCACTTTTTCCTGCTGTAACCATTGAAGGGTCAACTTGGCCTTGTGCTTAGGGTCATTGTCATGCTGGAAATTCCAAGAGCGTCCCATGCACAGCTTTCGTGCAGAAGAATGCAAATTGTCTGACAGAATTTTTTGATAACATGCTGCATTCATCTTGCCATCAATTTTCACAAGATTCCCCTTGCCTTTAGATCTCACCCCCCCCCCCCCCCCCCCAAAACATCAGTGAGCCACCACCATGCTTCACAGTGGGGATGGTATTCCCCTATAGGGTTTTCACCATAGGCCTTGTTGACAACTCTCCAAACATAGCCCTTATGGTTGTGACCATAAAGCTTTATTTTGCTTTATCACTCCAAATTACAGCTGTCAGGTGTGTCAAGGTGTTGTCGGGCATATTGTAACCAGGCTTTTTTGTGGCTTTGGTGCAGTAGAGGCTTCTTTCTGGCAATTCGACCATGCAGCTCATTTTTGTTCAAGTATCGTCATATTGTGCTCCTTGAAACAACCACACCATCTTTTTCCAAAGCTGCCTGTATTTCTCCTGAGGTTACCTTTGGGTTTTTCTTTGTGTCCTGAATAATTCTTCTGGCAGTTTTGGCAGAAATCTTTCTTGGTCTACCTGAAATTGACTCGGTATCAAGAGATCCCACTTCTTAATAAGTGATTGAACAGTACTGACTGGCATTTGCAAGGCTTTGGATATCTTTTTATATCCTTTTCCATCTTAAAGTTCCATTACCTTGTTACACAGGTCTTTTAACTGTTCTTTTTCTGCTCCCCATGGATCAGTATCTAGCCTGCTCAGTGCATCCACTTTGCATACATTTTTTCATGACAAGTCATATTTTCCAAATCAATGCCAACATTTCACAATTTCTGTCAGGGTATGCACATTAATGAGCACAACTGTATTTATGCATCATTAATATGAAATATACATAAACAGTATCTCACAGAAATGAGTACAACCTTCACATTTTTGTAAATATTTGATTATATCTTTTCATGTGACAACTCTGAAGAAATTACACTTTGCTACAATGTAAAGTAGGGAGTGTACAGCTTGTATCACAGTGTAAATTTGCTGTTCCCTCAAAATAACACAACACACAGCCATTAATGTCTAAACCGCTGGCAACAAAAGTGAGTACACTCCTAAGTGAAAATGTCCAAATGGGATGTTGCTCTCTAGCGACTGCTTGTTGCTCTCTAGCGACTGCTTGTTGCTCTCTAGCGACTCTTGTAATGTCAGTCATGGTTGTAAAGCAGGGGAGTGTGTTACCCTCAAGCACACATGTATGAGCTAAACACTTCCTGATTCAGTGACGGCTTGGTGAAACATGCTTAAGGGAAATTTCTCAATCTTTTGACTATCTGTAACTTAGATGGAATATTTAAGGAAAGGTCATTACAGAGAATTGTTTTATTGAGAAATTGGGATGGATATATTTTTTTTGAAAAATAGATACAAATTGGTTGAAAAAATCACAATGATATTTGCTATTGACTGACCTTAATATTAATAACTTTATTTGTATAGTACTTTTCAAGTACAGTTACACAAAGTGCTTTACACACAATTAGATTAGAAATACATTAAAATATCTAAATATTAAAAAATCCTTGTATTAAGAATTGCGGGCGGCTGCAGGTGAAGAAACAGCTAATCCACCCACACCCCATTACTGTCTAGGGGTTTTATATTGAGGTGTGACATTAAACAGATTTTATGGGGCCCTACACAAGACAGATTTGTTATGGCAGAAGCAGTATTTTAAATCATGTTTGACTCTCTACAGGCTGTCAGGCTGTCTGGTCACAGAGGGAGGCTGTGCATCTCTGGTCTCAGCTCTGAAGTCAAACCCCTCAACCCTGAAAGAACTGGATCTGAGTAACAATGACCTGAAGGATACAGGTGTTGAGTGTCTCTCTGATATGCTAAAGGATCCACAATGTAAACTGGAGACTCTGAGGTGAGTAGACTAATAGTTTGTATTTGTAACACCAGTCCAGAACCCCAAATGTGTTATCACTGGTTTCACTTCGGGTGATGATGTCTGATAGTGATTTACACTCACCTAAAGGATTATTAGGAACACCTGTTCAATTTCTCATTAATCCAATTATCTAATCAACCAATCACATGGCAGTTGCTTCAATGCATTTAGGGGTGTGGTCCTGGTCAAGAAAATCTCATGAACTCCAAACTGAATGTCAGAATGGGAAAGAAAGGTGATTTAAGCAATTTTGAGCGTGGCATGGTTGTTGGTGCCAGACGGGCCATGCTGAGTATTTCACAATCTGCTTAGTTACTGGGATTTTCACACACAACTATTTCTAGGGTTTACAAAGAATGGTGGAAAAGGGAAAAACATCCAGTATGCGGCAGTCCTGTGGGCGAAAATGCCTTGTTGATGCTAGAGGTCAGAGGAGAATGGGCTGACTGATTCAAGCTGATAGAAGAGCAACTTTGACTGAAATAACCACTCGTTACAACCGAGGTATGCAGCAAAGCATTTGTGAAACCACAACATGCACAACCTTGAGGCGGATGGGCTACAACAGCAGAAGACCCCACGGGGTACCACTCATCTCCACTACAAATAGGAAAAAGAGGCTACAATTTGCACGACCTCACCAAAATTGGACAGTTGAAGACTGGAAGAATGTTGCCTGGTCTAATGAGTCTCGATTTCTGTTGAGACATTCAGATGTTAGAGTCAGAATTTGGCGTAAACAGAATGAGAACATGGATCCATCATGCCTTGTTACCACTGTGCAGGCTGGTGGTGGTGGTGTAATGGTGTGGGGGATGTTTTCTTGGCACACTTTAGGCCCCTTAGTGCCAATTGGGCATCGTTTAAATGCCACGGCCTACCTGAGCATTGTTTCTGACCATGTCCATCCCTTTATGACCACCATGTACCCATCCTCTGATGGCTACTTCCAGCAGGATAATGCACCATGTCACAAAGCTCGAATCATTTCAAATTGGTTTCTTGAAAATGACAATGAGTTCACTGTACTGAAATGGCCCCCACAGTCACCAGATCTCAACCCAATAGAGCATCTTTGGGATGTGGTGGAACGGGAGCTTCGTGCCCTGGATGTGCATCCCACAAATCTCCATCAACTGCAAGATGCTATCCTATCAATATGGGCCAACATTTCTAAAGAATGCTTTCAGCACCTTGTTGAATCAATGCCACGTTGAATTAAGGCAGTTCTGAAGGCGAAAGGGGGTCAAACACAGTATTAGTATGGTGTCCCTAATAATCCTTTAGGTGAGTGTATTTTGGTCCCAAGTTGGTGCTGTTTGCCTTTTAATAATTTTCTGACCTTTAAGGTACCTAGTCTGAACTTTGTGCCGCCCACTGTTGTGACTTTAAATTAATTAACTGCATATTGTTTACAAACCTATCACGTATTGTCATTTTGTACGTTTGATAAGGCACTAAATTACACACAGACAGGTAGTGTGTATCTAAAAAAGAAAATGTGTACAGGGCCGTCACAATATTCGTCACAATATTCATTCCACAAGTCCCAATCCAGCTCCTATCCCTTACACACTTTCTCTGAGTGTTTCTTCATGGTGACGTGTGGCTAACAACTCAGAGGGTGACTTCCACAGAGTGGATAGGTGGTTAATAAACAGATCAATATTGGGACATCATGACATGATGCAATACATGGTCCAATTCTAATTAATGAAGTGGGCCTGAAATTAAAATGTACTAATTCCTCTTATTGTTTTAGAATAAATGAACCTCATTAACAACTGAACCTAAAATGTAAGAGCTTTTTTTTGTTTGGTATGTGTCCAGTCTCAAAACAAGACAAATGCACATGTCATAAAAAGGCCTTTTGTTCAGCTCAAAAATAACAGTCTCATATCCACTTCTCTTGTCGAGGTTGTATCGTTGGACACTCACTGGAAAGGGCCACTTAAGGGTCTAATTAGTTCTGCATCCTTGCCAATTTTCTCTCCCTCAGCTTTGTGAAACCAGTGCAAATGGCAGAAATTCACGTAAACACACAATTTAAAATCCATTTTGCATTCCTTATTTTTCATATTCTTAATTTTCATATTCTTTCATATTCATACAAATGCTAGAAATCATGGAAGTACTGATGGGACAGTAAAAACTTAATGGACGTATTGATGGGACAGTAAAAACTTAATGGATGTACTGATGGGACAGTAAAAACTTAATGGACGTACTGATGGGACAGTAAAAACTTAATGGACGTACTGATGGGACAGTAAAAACTTAATGGACGTACTGATGGGACAGTAAAAACTTAATGGACGTACTGATGGGACAGTAAAAACTTCATGGACGTACTGATGGGACAGTAAAAACTTAATGGACGTACTGATGGGACAGTAAAAACTTAATGGACGTACTGATGGGACAGTAAAAACATTAATGGACGTACTGATGGGACAGTAAAAACTTAATGGACGTATTGATGGGACAGTAAAAACTTAATGGACGTACTGATGGGACAGTAAAAACTTAATGGACGTATTGATGGGACAGTAAAAACTTAATGGACGTACTGATGGGACAGTAAAAACTTAATGGACGTACTGATGGGACAGTAAAAACTTAATGGACGTACTGATGGGACAGTAAAAACATTAATGGACGTACTGATGGGACAGTAAAAACTTAATGGACGTACTGATGGGACAGTCAGGTGCACCGTTCAGTTTTCAAAGCACTACTCATTCAGTACAGTTTTATTGAGTCATGTTTCAGAGTAACAATAATACGTGAATCAGGACGTTAGAGGTTTCTGACATCACGTCAACATCTGACGGGGGTTGGAAAGGGTAGTTAAAAATATTTGTGTGTATATATTACAAATAAACACTACCCTAATAAATAGCTTTAGTTTGACTTTCATGTGCCTAAGACCTTTGGAGAGGACTGTATATCCCTATCGCAGAAAACCTTCCATAACCTCATATAAATAACAACATTTTACACTTTACCTTTGCTCAAGCATATCACTAAACATCTATAGATCTACTGGTTGGGACTCTTTCTGTGTATTTTCATTTTTGGAAATTGTTTGAAAGCCTGGCTTCTTTTAAATTGAGTGTAAATTAGGATGGGTTAGGTTGTTTAATTTACACTTCGATTTCAAACATGTGGTTTCAAAATGTGAAGGTACAGCTTCAGATTTACACAACCTTGTGATGAATGACGTCTGAATCTTTGTTTGATCACATGCCTTTTTCAAATCTTATTGCAAAATACAGGCTCCCACTTGTCTATTTGTTGCCAAGTTGCTTTCAGTCACCAACCTCAACTTAACACCTAGTTTATGTGCAGGGTACAACAGATTGGTCAAACAGGTAGTGTTGGGACTTGTAATGAGTTACAGGAAGTGACATGAGATCATCATACTGTAATAGAACCCTCCTGTCCAACCGTAAGTGGAACAACAGGATAGAGTCGCTGCCACCACTTTTATTAAACCCGGTTTGGTTGGGTATAGGAGACTACTTTTCCCCACACACACCAGCAGGCCGAGAACAACAATGGAATAACAGTGGTCTTTATGGGTACATAATAACTTTTACAATAAATAGATTCATAAAAACCTCCTGGGGGATATCAGAGAAACTACTTGATTCTAGTAGTAGAAGTGCTGTGTTTATACCCACTACCATTTTGTGATACACTCCTAGGAAGGGTACACCCTATGAACTACACAGCCTAGGGCACACCCTATGAACTACACAGCCTAGGGCACACCCTATGAACTACACAGCCTAGGGCACACCCTATGAACTACACAGCCTAGGGCACACCCTATGAACTACACAGCCTAGGGCACACCCTATGAACTACACAGCCTAGGGCACACCCTATGAACTACACAGCCTAGGGCACACCCTATGAACTACACAGCCTAGGGCACACCCTATGAACTACACAGCCTAATAAACAGGCATATATTCTGACAGCAATACCACACTAGCTCATAACACATCATTCCATGTGATTCAGTCTACACAATCAATCATTGTGCCCTGATATCTGCCCAATTTTCAGGCTAATCCCCCTCAATACATTTAAAACCCCCAGACAAAATAGCACCAAATAATAAGTCTTGTTTTTTATCTACCTAATGAAAATATACTTTTTAAGCACCAAAGAATAACAATTATTGGGAAATCATGTTAAACTCTCTACAGGCTGTCAGGCTGTCTGGTTACAGAGGAAGGCTGTGCTTCTCTGGTCTCAGCTCTGAAGTCAAACCCCTCACACCTGAAAGAACTGGATCTGAGCTACAATCACCCAGGAGACTCAGGAGTCAGACTGCTCTCTGCTGGACTGGAGGATCCACACTGGAGACTGGAGAAACTCAAGTAAGTCCTGTAGATGCTTTCTTTATTAGTAATAAGTAATGTGTGTGTTGGCAATTTCATCTTTTAGAACTCTTTCTAAGGCAGATAAGACAGAGATCAAAGTACTCTTCAACACAAAACAGTTTAACAACTAATATTTGCAAACAGAGAGATACACAGAGATATACACAAGGTCAGTGAGATCATGTTGCTCAGTGGAGGTGGTTTTCCACAAGGGCTATTCTTTCACCCTGATTTCAGCACAGCAAAGGGTATTATGATAAAAAAACAATGGCCAAAGTAGGTACATCCCGTGGACTTATATACAAAGGGTTGGACAAAAATATTGTATGAATTAAATCGGTACAATGGGTGATATTTTGATTTTTTGCTAGATACTATTTAGTTGACATTGAAGTGATAAACATCTATATTTGTTTTGTAATCAATGGTAACTACACTGAGCTTGAGGTAGTGTAGAAGTCAGTAGAGAGCACTACAGTATAGTTCAGTACATTTGGTAACTTTAACCCTTTGAATATTACAGAATGTCATTCTAAAAATATACATGCATATATATACACATACAGGAACTGAAATGTTCACCTTTTTCCTTGAGGTGATGTCTGAGGGACATTGAGGAACATCTGGTAGAGTTACTATGTTGACACAAACTACAGTAGGAGGGAAAAAAAAAAAGAAATACAAAAACATTAAGGGTTATTCATGATAAGAAATATCCAATATTGCATTTCATTACTTATAGCATCTTGAGAACCATTCTCAATGTACCTGTAAGAGCCAAAAGTGCACTGAGTGTTCTGCAGTAGATACAGTTTCATCTCTGATTGGATGTGATGAAAGGTTGACAAGTGGCCACCAATATTTGCCAAATAAAAGTATATACACATCTAAGAAACTATAGTTGTAGATGGACCATGATGGTGGTGTACTGTCCCTCTGTATTTACACACACAATAATTCTAAGGAATGACACATGCATACAGTTTTCAATTCATAACCATTAATGTAAGGCAACAGTTGTAAATGTTGAACAATTGTGAATATTTCTGAATTGTACAAACCCGATTCCAAAAAAGTTGGGACCCTGTACAAATTGTGAGTAAAAAAGGAATGGAATAATTTACAAATCTCATAAACTTATATTTTATTCACAATATAATATAGATTTCATTGTTCTGGGGTTATTTTTATGTATTTAAAATGAATAGTCTTTCTGGAGGCAAATAAGCCGGCTCTTTCAGGTGAACAAACGCAGAAGCGTCGGCTCACTGAAAATCCCTGACCAAGACTGGCGTTATTGCAATGTTTATGGACCTCCCGCATTAAAAAAAACAGATGACTGACGAACAACGCCTGTCCACTTTAGTTACAGATGTCATTCAAAACATTTTAGAAATCAAAGAAGTTTGTGATTAAAATGTTGCCCATTTCTATATCACAATTTAATTCATACTTTGGGTATGTGTGTGTGTGTGATTGGGGGTTGTGTTTAATGAGTGTGTGGGTGTTTGTGTTGCAGGTATGTAAGGTGTGTGTGTGTGTGTGTGTAAGACAGGTTGTGTGTCACTGAATTACTGTCTGCTCCTCTGCTTCTTCCACAGTGTGGATCATGGTGGAGAGTGGAGGTTGAAATCAGGACTGAAGAAATGTAAGTGATTTATTATACAGAATAGTGTTTAAGTATATGTGTAATATATGTATGTGTATTTATGTGTAAGTTTGTTTCATTCTGCTTGTGTGTGTGTTTCTAGGTGTTTTGTCTGAGTGTCTTAAAATCCAGTATATGACAATAAAGAAGTAAAATATGTGTTTGGGTGTATAATATGAATGCTGATTATGTGTAATATTGTGTCTTGGTCTCATCCATCAGATGTCTGTGATCTCACACTGGACCCAAACACAGTACACAGAAACCTCTCTCTGTCTGAGGAGAACAGAAAGGTGACAAGGAAGAGAGAGGAGCAGCCGTATCCTGATCACCCAGAGAGATTTGAGGTTTATCCACAGGTGTTGTGTAGAGAGGGTCTGTCTGGACGCTGTTACTGGGAGGTAGAGTGGAGTGGGGGAGGGTCTTGGAGAGGAGTGACATATAAAGGAATCAGCAGGAGAGGAGTGGGTGTTGAGTGTTCTCTTGGAGACAATGACAAGTCCTGGATTCTGAACTGTGATAATGACCGTTACTCTGTCAGGCACAATAATAAGAGAACTGTCATACCTGTCACCGCCTCAGACTCCCACAGAGTAGGAGTGTATCTGGACTGGCCAGCCGGCACTCTGTCCTTCTACAGGGTCTCCTCTGACAAACTGACCCACCTGTACACATTCAACACCACATTCACTGAGCCCCTCTATCCAGGGTTTGGGGTTTATTATGACTCCTCAGTGTCTCTGTGTCAGATGGACCCTGTGTCAAACACAACATGATGTTTCACTCTAATCATGGTCATGTTCAGTAGGACACCGTAGTAAAACACTGACAATACCGTATTTTCAACCACAGCAGTTAATATGTCGGTGCGGCTAATACACAAGTTAATTATGTTTTTTACTATTTCCAGCTGCAAATGTTTTCACAGATGATTGCTTGACAATTTTGATATCTCAGAAACTGGTGTAGCAAAAATGATACAGTTGGCAGTACAGGTTTTCAAAAACATATTTTATTCTTCAACAATTATATTTTCGTTCAGTAGCGCCCTATGACAGATGTTTAATATTAATGTACAATGTATAGGTGCCGGTCATAAAATGTGAATATCATCAAAAAGTTGATTTATTCCAGTAATTCCATTCAAAAAGTGAAACTTGTATAATGTATACATTCATTCCACACAGACTGATATATTTCAAGTGTTTATTTCTTTTAATTTTGATGATTATAACTGACAACTAATGAAAACCCCAAATTCAGTATCTCAGAAAATTTGAATATTGTGAAAAGGTTCAATATTGAAGACACTTGGTGCAACACTCTAATCAGCTAATTAACTCAAAACACCTGCAAAGGCCTTTAAATGGTCTCTCAGTCTAGTTCTGTAGGCAACACAATCATGGGGAAGACTGCTGACTTGACAGCTGTCCAAAAGACGACCATTGACACCTTGCACAAGGAGGGCAAGACACAAAAGGTCATAGCTAAAGAGGCTGGCTGTTCATAGAGCTCTGTGTCCAAGCACATTAATAGAGAGGCGAAGGGAAGGAAAAGATGTGGTAGAAAAAAGTTTACAAGCAATAGGGATAACCACACCCTGGAGAGGATTGTGAAACAAAACCCATTCAAAAATGTGGGGGTCAACGCAGCCGTCTACCAGGAAGTTTTTGAGCACTTCATGCTTCCTGCTACTGACCAACTTTATGGAGATGCAGATTTCATTTTCCAACAGGACTTGGCACCTGCACACAGTGCCAAAGCTACCAGTACCTGGTTTAAGGACCATGGTATCACTGTTCTTAATTGGCCAGCAAACTCGCCTGACCTTAACCCTATAGAAAATCTATGGGGTATTGTGAAGAGGAAGATGCGATACGCCAGACCCAACAATGCAGAAGAGCTGAAGGCCACTATCAGAGCAACCTGGGCTCACAATTAAAAGAAATAAACATTTGAAATATATCAGTCTGTGTGTAATGAATGAATATAATATACAAGTTTCACTTTTTGAATGGAATTACTGAAATAAATGATATTCTAATTTTATGACCAGCACCTGTATGTACGAGTCATAATTGACCTTTAGCAAAAGCCCCACCTATTCTTGTTACTGTTGCACCGCCTATCAAGCTGTGCTTTTTTGTAAGCGGCAGCTACTGTAAACAGCCAAGCACGGAGGGGACAAGTTGCATATTACCGGTCAGTGTAAGTGATTCTTTTTAGAGTAATACCTCTGCGATATCTGCCAGATCGAGGCATTGCAATATGCAGTGGTAGAATATGTTCACAATATACAGATAAACGTTTGTAAACGACAATGATAAACATTAAGTTGTGGACCACAGCTCAACATTCAACTCTATTGTGCTTGTCAAGCTCGTTCCACACATAGCTCCAACGTCATACTTAAGTTTGCGAATGACCGCAAGACCAAGGAGATGGTCTTGGACTTCAGGAAGAGACAGAGGGGGATCACACTCCCATACACATTGATAGAGCTGACATGGAAAGTGTCTCTGACTTCAAGTTCCTCTGTGTGTTCATCAAAAATGACCTCACTTGGTCCAGGCAAGGGAACTCGGGAGTAAAAGCAGCCCAAAAACACCAATACTTCCTGAGGAGACAAAAGAAGTTTGGCATATCTGCAAAAACTCTCACCAACTTCTACAGGTGCACCATTGAGAGCCTCCTCGCAGCATTACTCCCTGGTATGGCAGCTGCTTCTGCTGCAGACCGCAAATACCTCCAGAGGGTGGTGAAGTCAGCAGAGCGCATCTTCAGCAGCCATCTCCCTTCCGTGGAAGGCATCTGCCATACACGATGCCTTAGGAAAGCACGGAACATCATCAAAGATCACAGCCACCCAGGCTTTGGTCTGTTCACACTGCTACTGTCTGGTAGATGCTACCGGAGCATCAGGACACGTGCTTCCAGACTCACAAGCAGTTTTTACCCCCAGACCATTAGGCTCCTCAACAAGCAACACTGATCTATTGATCACATGAACACTTCATATGCTCGGGTCACTTTCTATGTACATTAGCTCATTTTAATGTATCCATTAGTAGGCACTACAACACTTATAATATTTAAAATGTCTATTCATATTGTCCATATTCCCATTTCTACATTATTGCTGGACCATGTAAGCAGAGCCGGCCTAGAAGAGCGATTGTCTGTCTGCTAAGTGGTTGAGTGAGTGAGTAAGTGACAGACTACCCCTTGTTCAATAGCGTAGTGGTTAGAGACGCGCACTACGGAACAACAGGTCCTGCGTTTGACTCCCATCACAATCAGAACCTATTATGCCTTAGGATTTGTTCAGGAGAGAAAAGTTACAACCTAGTAGTTAATTTATGCAAATTACGCAAATTTGAATATGTAAAATCAAAGAACGTTTCCTAATTTGAAGGAGGGATGGCCTAAACTGGTAAAACATTAAGTTGGTTTCGTGTTTGTAGCTTGAATGGTTCAAAAGATACAGTGTAATAGTTAATTCACGCTAATTACACTATGTAGCATACGTT
The DNA here is from genome assembly GCF_011004845.1 of Esox lucius. NCBI lineage: Eukaryota > Metazoa > Chordata > Actinopteri > Esociformes > Esocidae > Esox > Esox lucius. The sequence continues at coordinate 9,706,857 of NC_047579.1, forward strand.
AAGTCAATAAACATGTCATTGCATTAAATGGGAACATTAAAAACTCTTGAATGAGAATCAGTTGCATGTCTGTAGCTTGAACAGTTGAAAAGATACAGCCTAATGGCTAATTATTGCTAACTATGTAAATTTTGCAAAATCAATAAATGTTTCCTAATTTGAAGTAGGGATAGCCTAAACCGATGTAGCAAAGTTGGTTTCTTGTCTGTAGCTCAAACGGTTCAAAAGATACAGCGTAATAGTTTATTCATGCTAATTATGCTAATTTGCATGGGTAAAATCAAATAACTTTTCCTAATTTACAGCCTAATAGTTAATTAACGGTAATTACACTACATCCATCCATCTTCTTCCGCTTATCCGGGGCCGGGTCGTGGGGGCAGCAGTCTAAGCAGAGATGCCCAGACTTCCCTCTCCCCAGACACTTCCTCTAGCTCTTCCGGGGGGACACCGAGGCGTTCCCAGGCCGACACCGAGGCGTTCCCAGGCCGACACCGAGGCGTTCCCAGGCCAGCCGGGAGACATAGTCCTAGGTCTTCCCCGGGGTCTCCTCCCGGTGGGACGGGACCGGAACACCTTCCCAGGAAGGCGTTCAGGAGGCATCCGAAACAGATGCCCAAGCCACCTCAGCTGACCCCTCTCGATGTGGAGGAACAGCGGCTCTACTCTGAGCTCCTCCCGGGTGACCAAGCTTCTCACCCTATCTCTAAGGGATTGCCCAGCCACCCTGCGGAGAAAGCTCTTTTCGGCCGCCTGTATCCGGAATCTTGTCCTTTCGGTCATGACCCAAAGCTCATGATCATAGGTGAGAGTAGGAACGTAGATTGACCGGTAAATCGAGAGCTTCGCCTTGCGGCTCAGCTCTTTCTTCACCACGACAGACCAATACATCGACCGCATTACTGCAGAAGCTGCACCGATCCGTCTGTCAATCTCCCGTTCCATCCTTCCCTCACTCGTGAACAAGACCCCTAGATACTTAAACTCCTCCACTTGAGGCAGGCACTCTCCACCAACCTGAAGTGGGCAAGCCACCCTTTTCCGACTGAGGACTAATTAGCATTCATAAAATCAATTAATGTTTCATTATATGAACTGGGGATAGTCTAAACTAATTTTTTCTGTATCTCGAACGGTTCAAAAGATACAGCCTAATAACAAATTAATGTTGAATACGTTAATCAGTATAGGTAAAGATACAGCCTAAGAGTTAAACAACACTAATTATGCTAATTACACTAATTTTTATCTGTAAAATCAATAAAGGTTTCATCATATGAACTGGGCATATGCTAAACGTGTGAAACAAAGTTGGTTTCGTGTAAGTAGCTCGAACGGGTCAAAATATACAGACTAGTAGTTAATATAAACTAATAACACTAATTAGCATATGTAAAATCGCTAACCATTTCTTAATTTGCAAAGGGGATAGCTTAAACAGGTGAAAAAAAAGTTAGTTTTGTGTCTGTAGCACGAATGATTCAAAGGATACATTCCAATAGTTAATTAACGGTAATTACGCCGATTAGCATACGTAAAATCAATAGAGGTTTCATCATATGAACTGGGGATAGTCTAAACTTTTGAATGAGAGTCAGTTTTGTGTCTGTAGCTTGAACGGTTCAAAAGATACAGCCTAATAACAAATTAATGCTGAATACGCTGATCAGCATAGGTAAACATACAGCCTAATAGTTAATCAACACTAATTATGCTAATTAGCATCTGTAAAATCAATAAACATTTCATCATATGAACTGGGCATAGGCTAAACATGTCAAACACAGTTGGTTTCATGTTTGTAGCACGAACGGTTCAATAGTCATTCTCATATCTTAACGATGTAAATAAGCAATTATACAGTTTTAAACATGTAATAGAATTCTTATTTAGAATAGTCACAAACCTATCAAAGTTTGATAGGCCCTAAAGCAAGAACATTTTCAATTGAAACCTCTGTATTACTTTGGCTGTCATTGAAACACATGTTAATTTATGCAAGATTTGAATGTTAATAATTACAAAAGTAAACATAGTATCAAAAATCTGAATACAAGCAACTCAAGTTGGGCCAGACTGAACATCTTGGTGTTGGGTTTGGACTTGATAGCTTAATTTTTTTTGGAGGAGATGCATCTAGAATATCTGACTTTATTACCATGCAAGTCTATGGACACTTTTTCCCCATAGAAATACATTGGTGGCTCATTTAAATATTGATAAAAATATATAAAAAGTATAACAGCTATCAAAAAGATCTGCTCAAGCAACCCATGTTCGAGCATTTGGGACTTTTTGAAGTTGGTTTCGTGTTTATAGCTTTTACCGTTTAGTCTGTAGAGCTGGAGGAATAATAATAATAAGAAGAAGAATTATGGGAGAACCTTATAGAGTTGGTTTGCCTTTGGCAACCACACATAATAAGAAACGTTAGTCAGTTTAACACAATGGTTAATGGTGTCTAATGAAATATTCAAACTTGGCGTAATGTTAATTTGTGACAGAATGATATAATGTCAAGAGGCTACCGACACCGGGCAGATGCATGTCTCTATGATGTAGTGGTTAAAGACACCTTTCATGTGTGCAACCCGGGTTTCCAGAGGGCAACAATGATCAACACTTTGTTGCGGGCCGCCTGAACTAGGATTGCCTGGTTTCTTGTTTGAATTTTCTTCTAGTCACTATTGTTATGTATATTTTGTACTTTGTTATAATTTTTGCTTTATATATTTCATAATTACTACATAGATGTCGAGTGTCATGCCACAAAAGTGTCATTTTTCAGAAGGACACGTTATTTGGTGCACTTGACAAAGACAATTCTTGGACTTGGTAGAATTATTTTAATGGTTGAGAAAACATTCCTGCTACTGTAAATGAATAACAATGTCCCAGATTTGACAGAATAAATAAAGGAAAACAGATTATTCAAGATTGTGTTGAAAATATAATGTGTGTGTGTGTGTGTGTGTGTGTGTGACACAGATAGAATGCTGTAACTAGTTTACTAATCACAGACCACCAAAGCCATTGGATTGATGTGACAGTTGACCATCCAACAACAGAAACTTAGTGAACCTCCTCCTGTTAACTGATCTACTAACCATGAAGAAAGAGAACCATGTAGCACACCAGGTGAACAGAACCTGATAGAAACATGGATAGAAAACACACACACATCTTCTCCTGTGTTTCAGGGTGTCTCTGTCCCCTCTGATCCAGTGTCTCCTCTCTACCTCCCTCTCCTGTCCCCTCTGATCCAGTGTCTCCTCTCTATCTCCCTCTCCTGTCCCCTCTGATCCAGTGTCTCCTCTCTATCTCCCTCTCCTGTCCCCCTCTGATCCAGTGTCTCCTCTCTACCTCCCTCTCCTGTCCCCTCTGATCCAGTGTCTCCTCTCTACCTCCCTCTCCTGTCCCCTCTGATCCAGTGTCTCCTCTCTACCTCCCTCTCCTGTCCCCCTCTCCTTTTCTCTTCCTCTTCTCTTTCACTATCTTGGTCTCTCCCGCTCTTCCTCTGCTTCTCTCTTCCTTGCACCCTCTACTCTTTTCCTCTCTTCTATCCTTGCTCCTCTCCCCATTTTCTCCTTTATTTAACTCCTGTCTTCCTCTTCCTCTCCCCATCCCTTTTTTCTACCCTTTACTCTCTTCTTCTCCCCATCTCCTCCTCGTCTCCTCTCCCCTTTCCTCCTCTCCTGTTTCCCTCTTATCCTGTCTTTTCTCCAATCTTTCTATTCTCCTTACTCCCTCTCCTTTCTTCCTCCTCTACTCTCATTTCCTACTCCCTTCCTCTCCCTCTCTCCTTCTGTCTTCTTTTTTCTCCTTAACCTCTCTTATCCTCCTCTTTCTTCTCTTCCTTGTCCATCACCCCTCTACCTCCATTCCTCTCCATATCTCCTTTCCAATACACTTCCCCTCCGGGTCCCTCTCCCCTGCTCTCCCCCTCTCATCCTCTCCCCTCCTATATTCCTCTCCCAATGTCTACTTCTCCTCTCTCACTCTCCTCTTTTCCTTTTGCTCTCCTCTCCTCTTTCTTTCTATCCTGCGCTCCCCCTTTCCTCCTTTATTCAACTCCCCCTCTGCTCTTCTATCTTTGTCTCTCCCTCGCCTCTGCTCCTCTCTTCCTATCCTTCTTCCTCTTCCTCTATGCAGGCTTCCCACTTGTCATGGAATTTCTGGAATATCATGGGATTTTAAAAAGTATATTCCAGACATGGAAAGTCAGGGGATTTTATATTTGTTCAGTCTGAATCATGGAATATCCGGGAATTCATCAAAAATATGTTCCATGCAGTATTCTTCTTTATCAGGTTATTTCACACATTTCCTGTATTGCATATTGTTATGGTTAGGCAATTTAATTTTCAGCCATTTATCCCCTCTTCAATTGGCAATTACTTCAGTCAAGATTTGCGGTCTCTTGTACCTGCTAACAAAGGCAAATATGACAGGAAAATGTACATTTCAAGAGCTTTGGCTACATAATGATGACTTCAAAGACTGGGTGTTAAAAGTAGATGACAGCAAATTTAAATGTAAAGTTTGTAAAACTACTATCGATCTATCAAATATGGGAGACGGAGCACTTCACAGCCACGCAAACAGTCAGAAGCATGAAGCTGACTGGAGCATCATCTTAATGATGATCATAATTGTGCATTACACCGATCAGCCATAACATTATGACCACCTGCCTAATATACAGGTGCTGATCATAAAATTTGAATATCATCAAAAAAGTTGATTTATTTCAGTAATTCCATTCAAAAAGTGAAACTTGTATATTATATTAATTCATTACACACAGACTGAAATATTTCTAATGTTTAAAAAAGGTGCAATGATAACATGATTATCAGGGTTATTCACTTCACCTGTCAGTGGTCATAATGTGATGGCTGATGGGTGTATATATTTATATAGATTATCAGTGTTATTCACTTCACCTGTCAGTGGTCATAATGTGATGGCTGATGGGTGTATATATTTATATAGATTATCAGTGTTATTCACTTCACCTGTCAGTGGTCATAATGTGATGGCTGATGGGTGTATATATTTATATAGATTATCAGTGTTATTCACTTCACCTGTCAGTGGTCATAATGTGATGGCTGATGGGTGTATATATTTATATAGATTATCAGTGTTATTCACTTCACCTGTCAGTGGTCATAATGTTATGGCTGATGGGTGTATATATTTATATAGATTATCAGTGTTATTCACTTCACCTGTCAGTGGTCATAATGTGATGGCTGATGGGTGTATATATTTATATAGATTATCAGTGTTATTCACTTCACCTGTCAGTGGTCATAATGTTATGGCTGATGGGTGTATATATTTATATAGATTATCAGTGTTATTCACTTCACCTGTCAGTGGTCATAATGTTATGGCTGATGGGTGTATATATTTATATAGATTATCAGTGTTATTCACTTCACCTGTCAGTGGTCATAATGTGATGGCTGATGGGTGTATATATTTATATAGATTATCAGTGTTATTCACTTCACCTGTCAGTGGTCATAATGTGATGGCTGATGGGTGTATATATTTATATAGATTATCAGTGTTATTCACTTCACCTGTCAGTGGTCATAATGTGATGGCTGATGGGTGTATATATTTATATAGATTATCAGTGTTATTCACTTCACCTGTCAGTGGTCATAATATGATGGCTGATGGGTGTATATATTTATATAGATTATCAGTGTTATTCACTTCACCTGTCAGTGGTCATAATGTGATGGCTGATGGGTGTATATATTTATATAGATTATCAGTGTTATTCACTTCACCTGTCAGTGGTCATAATATGATGGCTGATCGGTGTATATATTTATATAGATTATCAGTGTTATTCACTTCACCTGTCAGTGGTCATAATGTGATGGCTGATCGGTGTATATATTTATATAGATTATCAGTGTTATTCACTTCACCTGTCAGTGGTCATAATGTGATGGCTGATCGTGTATGTTTAAGCAGTGAAAACTTTAGTACTGAAAATTAGTCAATGAAGCTCACAAACTGATGGGTTTAAAATACTGTGTGCTGTTTTATGTCTGCTCAGTATTCTGTACAAAGGCTGCTTGTTTTTCCGTTCATTATAGGTCATGGAAATGCAGCTTTTTAGTCAATGAAAGTCAGGGAATTTGACAATTGAGTGGGAACCCTGCTTATGCTCCTCTTTCCCTTTCCTCCGCTCCCTCTCTCCTCTTCTCAACATCTGCTGTTATATTTCTACTTTCCCTTTTCCTCTTCTGCTCTCTCTCTTCTCTGCACCTCATCCTCCCACCTCCTCACTTCCTCTCCTCTCTCCTTCTCTTGTCCTCCTCCTTTTCCCTTCTCTTCCTCTCACCTCATCCTCACTTCATCTCAGCATGTGCTTTCCCCATCTGCTCCACTCATTCTAGCCCACGCTCCTGTTTCCTTCTAATTTTGTTTATACAGAGGCGTTTGTATAAACAAGTTGTGTTCTGGAGGCCCACTCCTGTTCTGAAGAGGGCAGGGAGCCTTTGGGGTGTAGGCATTGTCTAGTAAAATGATCTAGAAGGACTGTCTAGTAAATTATCTAGTGGGACAGGTGAAGGGACTGTCTAGTAAATTATCTAGTGGGACAGGTGAAGGGACTGTCTAGTAAAATGATCTAGTGGGACAGGTGAAGGGACTGTCTAGTAAATTATCTAGTGGGACAGGTGAAGGGACTGTCTAGTAAAATGATCTAGTGGGACAGGTGAAGGGACTGTCTAGTAAATTATCTAGTGGGACAGGTGAAGGGACTGTCTAGTAAATTATCTAGTGGGACAGGTGAAGGAACTGTCTAGTAAATTATCTAGTGGGACAGGTGAAGGGACTGTCTAGTAAATTATCTAGTGGGACAGGTGAAGGAACTGTCTAGTAAATTATCTAGTGGGACAGGTGAAGGGACTGTCTAGTAAATTATCTAGTGGGACAGGTGAAGGAACTGTCTAGTAAATTATCTAGTGGGACAGGTGAAGGGACTGTCTAGTAAATTATCTAGTGGGACAGGTGAAGGGACTGTCTAGTAAATTATCTAGTGGGACAGGTGAAGGGACTGTCTAGTAAATTATCTAGTGGGACAGGTGAAGGAACTGTCTAGTAAATTATCTAGTGGGACAGGTGAAGGGACTGTCTAGTAAATTATCTAGTGGGACAGGTGAAGGGACTGTCTAGTAAATTATCTAGTGGGACAGGTGAAGGGACTGTCTAGTATATTATCTAGTGGGACAGGTGAAGGGACTGTCTAGTAAATTATCAAGTGGGACAGGTGAAGGGACTGTCTAGTATATTATCTAGTGGGACAGGTGAAGGGACTGTCTAGTATATTATCTAGTGGGACAGGTGAAGGGACTGTCTAGTATATTATCTAGTGGGACAGGTGAAGGGGCTGTCTAGTAAATTATCTAGTGGGACAGGTGAAGGGACTGTCTAGTAAATTATCTAGTGGGACAGGTGAAGGGACTGTCTAGTAAATTATCAAGTGGGACAGGTGAAGGGACTGTCTAGTATATTATCTAGTGGGACAGGTGAAGGGACTGTCTAGTATATTATCTAGTGGGACAGGTGAAGGGACTGTCTAGTATATTATCTAGTGGGACAGGTGAAGGGGCTGTCTAGTAAATTATCTAGTGGGACAGGTGAAGGGACTGTCTAGTAAATTATCTAGTGGGACAGGTGAAGGGACTGTCTAGTAAATTATCTAGTGGGACAGGTGAAGGAACTGTCTAGTAAATTATCTAGTGGGACAGGTGAAGGGACTGTCTAGTATATTATCTAGTGGGACAGGTGAAGGGACTGTCTAGTATATTATCTAGTGGGACAGGTGAAGGGGCTGTCTAGTAAATTATCTAGTGGGACAGGTGAAGGGACTGTCTAGTAAATTATCTAGTGGGACAGGTGAAGGGACTGTCTAGTAAATTATCTAGTGGGACAGGTGAAGGAACTGTCTAGTAAATTATCTAGTGGGACAGGTGAAGGGACTGTCTAGTAAATTATCTAGTGGGACAGGTGAAGGGACTGTCTAGTAAATTATCTAGTGGGACAGGTGAAGGAACTGTCTAGTGAATTATCTAGTGGGACAGGTGAAGGGACTGTCTAGTAAATTATCTAGTGGGACAGGTGAAGGGACTGTCTAGTAAATTATCTAGTGGGACAGGTGAAGGGACTGTCTAGTAAATTATCTAGTGGGACAGGTGAAGGGACTGTCTAGTAAATTATCTAGTGGGACAGGTGAAGGGACTGTCTAGTATATTATCTAGTGGGACAGGTGAAGGGACTGTCTAGTAAATTATCTAGTGGGACAGGTGAAGGGACTGTCTAGTATATTATCTAGTGGGACAGGTGAAGGGACTGTCTAGTATATTATCTAGTGGGACAGGTGAAGGGACTGTCTAGTATATTATCTAGTGGGACAGGTGAAGGGACTGTCTAGTAAATTATCTAGTGGGACAGGTGAAGGGGCTGTCTAGTAAATTATCTAGTGGGACAGGTGAAGGGACTGTCTAGTAAATTATCTAGTGGGACAGGTGAAGGGACTGTCTAGTAAATTATCTAGTGGGACAGGTGAAGGGACTGTCTAGTAAATTATCTAGTGGGACAGGTAAAGGGACTGTCTAGTAAATTATCCAGTGGGACAGGTGAAGGGACTGTCTAGTAAATAATCTAGTGGGACAGGTGAAGGGACTGTCTAGTAAAATGATCTAGTGGGACAGGTGAAGGGACTGTCTAGTAAATTATCTAGTGGGACAGGTGAAGGAACTGTCTAGTAAATTATCTAGTGGGACAGGTGAAGGGACTGTCTAGTAAATTATCTAGTGGGACAGGTGAAGGGACAGTCTAGTAAATTATCTAGTGGGACAGGTGAAGGGACTGTCTAGTAAATTATCTAGTGGGACAGGTGAAGGGACTGTCTAGTAAATTATCTAGTGGGACAGGTGAAGGGACTGTCTAGTAAATTATCTATAGGGTTAGGTGAAGGGACTGTCTAGTATATTATCTAGTGGGACAGGTGAAGGAACTGTCTAGTAAATTATCTAATGGGACAGGTGAAGGGACTGTCTAGTAAATTATCTAGTGGGACAGGTGAAGGGACTGTATAGTAAATTATCTAGTGGGACAGGTGAAGGGACTGTCTAGTAAATTATCTAGTGGGACAGGTGAAGGGACTGTCTAGTAAATAATCTAGTGGGACAGGTGAAGGGACTGTCTAGTAAATTATCTAGTGGGACAGGTGAAGGGACTGTCTAGTAAATTATCTAGTGGGACAGGTGAAGGGACTGTATAGTAAATTATCTAGTGGGACAGGTGAAGGGACTGTCTAGTAAATTATCTATATGGACAGGTGAAAGGACTGTCTAGTAAATTATCTAGTGGGACAGGTGAAGGGACTGTCTAGTAAATTATCTAATGGGACAGTTGAAGGGACTGTCTACTTTGACTTATATGTTTTCCTTCAGATGCGAGCCTGTGCGCTTTACATGACGTTTCAGGGTTAGGCCCGGCAGTTGCGCATGGACTGGGTTCAGTAATAAAAGGCTTTGAATTACCAAAATATAATTCAGACTGACAAAATAATAAAAATGACATTCTTCTTCTTTTAGACAATAATAGAAATAATAATAATAACGACATTCTTCTTCTAAATAACAATAAACGTCATTGATGAATATCATAAAATAATAAGACGAATATTACAAATTGTCATGCAGTTATTAATGTGAATGAATGGTACTCCACATCACATCATCATCTTTTATTCCGCTTTTTAAACTGCCAAATGAAACAATTTTATTTCTTTCCACCTCCCTGGTGATCGTCTCAATCTCCACGTCAGAGAAGTTTCTTTTTTTTGCCGTCTTCCGTGTGTCCATGGCGTAAAATGAGGGCGTGGGGGAAGCGGAGACTTGAATATATAGGGGCGTGTTATTCTAATGACGATCGTTTCAGCCGCGGCATTTATCAAGGGAAGGTATTGCGTACACCTGGATTTTAAAGGTACGCACAGTTTTATAAATCAGGCGATGAGAGGAGTGTAAGCAAAATCTTACGCCAACATATACGCCCGTTTCTACGCAATAATGATAAATGAGGGCCACTGTCTCTGGGCCACAGACCAGCTGTCACACACAAAAGCCCAGGCCTGGATGTTGACCTGTTTAAAAAATGCCTTTCCTGTCCACTATGTTTTTGGTCACACTCAGACATTCAAATATTCAACGTTACAACTTTACGTTTACACCACACGCACTCACACACACACCTTAGAAAACACAGTCTTATATTTGGCACTAGAGTGTCTGTTGCTGGCATTATTCTACATCCAGGGTCAAGGGTCAAACCATTTTCAACATGAACATTTATGTTTGAAAAAACATTCACCCATTTTACTTGGGCCTGAGACTGGAAAAAACACTTAAACGTCTACATCCTAAGATGGCATCCAATCCTCTAGCCTGAAACAACTGCACTAGAAAGGAAAGAGGTGATTTGGGAAATGATCCACCAGCTTGTTGCCTTGAGTTAGGAAAGACTAATTATTGATACTAACATTAAAGTCTGCCCTTCTGAAACACTCAAGCCTGACGTTTCAACAATAAACAATGAACTAGCAGGCGAATAGACTTTAAAAAAAATATATATTTATATATCACAAACTGTGTAAACAAATATGGTTATGGTCAATTACCCCCTACTATATTTGTTATAAGCTGTATTTGTGCATCTATTACGATAAAAAGAGCTTGTTGTGTCACCTTCTGTGGTTGTCATGGTGACTGCCCTGCCCTTCTACTCAGACGTACCCTCAGAAAGAAAGAAAAGTTACAAACTAAGGTACAAAGATTACACTTTGGCAAATACCTGTTATATTACATGTCTGATATAGACAACAACTACAGTTTACATATGACCCATTGTGTCAGAGGGAACAGTGAGCGGACAGTACCAACTCCCAGAAGCATAGAACCTGTGTTACATTTCTATTACACTGGGTGTAAAGGACCCCACCCCCCCTAAGACTGACCCCACCCCCCCAAAGACTGACCCCACCCCCCCTAAGACTGACCCCACCCCCCCTAAGACTGACCCCACCCCCCTAAGACTGACCCCACCCCCCCTAAGACTGACCCCACCCCCCTAAGACTGACCCCACCCCCCTAAGACTGACCCCACCGGCCCCAAGACTGACCCCACCCCCTCTAAGACTGACCCACCCCCCTAAGACTGACCCACCCCCCTAAGACTGACCCCACCCCCCTAAGACTGACCCCACCCCCCTAAGACTGACCCCCACCCCCCTAAGACTGACCCCACCCCCCTAAGACTGACCCCACCCCGTCAAATACTTTCTGAACACTAACAGACACACAGTTTTAAAAAAGGTCTGAGTTTCCATCCCCGAACCCCCTCCCCAAGAAGACCATTCCGTACATGTCAAATCAAACTAATCCAGAACAGTTACAGACTAAAAGCAGAGACATGTACTCTGTTTGTGGGGATGTAAACGTATTAATTACAAATGATGAAAATAAAGCAGATTTGGAAGGAGAATGAGGACTAAAGGAATGAGTGGGAGGGGGATCAGACAGAGAGGGGGGGGGGTGAAGGACCAGAGGGTCTCAGACAGAGAGGGGAGGATGAAGGACCAGAGGGTCTCAGACAGAGAGGGGAGGATGAAGGACCAGAGGGTCTCAGACAGAGAGGGGAGGATGAAGGACCAGAAGGCCTCAGACAGAGAGGGGAGGATGAAGGACCAGAGGGTCTCAGACAGAGAGGGGAGGATGAAGGACCAGAGGGTCTCAGACAGAGAGGGGAGGATGAAGGACCAGAGGGTCTCAGACAGAGAGGGGAGGATGAAGGACCAGAGAGTCTCAGACAGAGAGGGAGACAAAGCTGTTGTACTGCTGGATGTTTCTCTTCAGGATGTCTGAGCAGGGTCCCAGGACGCGTTCGAAACGCGGTCGATCCAGCTTGACACACTTCAGGGGTCCTCTAGAGACCACGGTGGCAGCACGGGGGCGGTTCATCAACAACGCGATCTCACCTGTGTTAGAAATCAGCCGTTTCGTATAGTGGTTGTAATAATTATCTACACCTACAATGAAACGTACATTCACATTGTAATTGTTAATGCTCAGATTCCACACCTGGAAGTGAACAGGAAGAAAACACAAGGATACACAACAACTTCCTGTCACTTACTGACATGTCAAACACTGACATTTCAAAGACTGAAAGTCAATGGGATTGGGAGCCCCAGACACATCTGACAGGGTTAGTAGCAGAGATGGGGACAAGTCACACATGGTCAAGTCCAAGCAAGTCTCAAGTCTAAACCATCAAGTCTCGAGTCAAGTCTCAAGTCACAGTTCAGATAAATCAAGCAAGTCAAGTCAAGGGTTCACCCTAAGCAAGTCAAGTCGAGTCCTTATAAGTTTCAAGTCAAGTCACAGTACTAAAGAGATGAGCACACACACACACTGTCCTCTGTTTCTGACGTGCGCTCGGTGCGAAGCTCGATTTCAAAATCAAATATTTTTCTCCTCCGCGGTACAATTTTTTGGGGGGACGAAGCGGAGGGATCTTGAATCAGCCTGAAGGGGTTGTATTCGCTATAACAACCGCCTCGCTATACCTTATCCCGCTTATTACATGGCTACCTACCAAATAAATCTATAATTTGACACAAAATATTGATTTCAAAAGGAATTTCTTGATTTAAAAACGATTGTATTGCTTCCTCTAAAGAAAATAGTCTGTTCCGTCTCTGGTTAGAATCCTGCTGCGTCCATAGCAACGCACTGTTTTTCATGGAAACGGTCTGTTATCAAGAAATAACACGCATTCTGCACTGGAATTCAGCCAATCCATGTAATAAGGGCTAATAATAACAACCATATAAACTAATTATTGTGACTGAAAAACTGCCTAATATGTAATTACGCTGTAATTATTCTTGTCTGTATGAGTAAAAAAAAAAAACTCTTCGAAATGTTTAGGTGTGTCACGTCCTGGCTGTGCCCCTAGCCATCTCTGCGCTGGGCTCAGGGCATAGCCAGGACAGGACAGGAGGTGGCCTTTAGCCACCTCTAATCCTTTTTTTTTTCAAGTCATTGTCGAGTCTTCCACTTCAAGGCAAGTCTAAAGTAACTTGTTCTCAAGTCAAAGTCAAGTCAAGTCATTTTCATACTTTAATCAAGCAAGTCCTGAGAATTGTGACTCGAGTCAAACTTTATTTTAGCTGGTAGCAACAAGAAGCACAACCACATCTAGAAGAGCGGAAAAACAACCTGCCAATGGACTTGTCTCAGGATGTACCTCAACCTGATGTTGTGAGTGTTTGCAAATGGAATGTCAAACAAATGAGACCAGCCTATTTCTTGTTTTGAACAAATGAGGGCATCATGTGGGTTGTTATATTGACTCCTTTATCTTGGTGGTACCTAGAAAGGTATATGATGGTGTTAGTAGTCTAAGAGCCCAATATTATTTGAGGTGGTACTCTGTGTAAAAAGTTTGAGAACTACTGGCTATCTCACTTGCTCTGTCGCTCATACACTTAAATGAATAAACGTGTGAACATTGAAACTTAACCCAGGGGTAGGCAACCTTTACAATCAAAAGAGCCAATTTTGTCCAGAGCCACAAAACATATTTTTGCTTTATAAGTGGACAAGCCTTTACAATTTTCTTGTATGCTGTTGTGTTTTCTATTGGAGGACCTTAACTTGTATTTAGCCTATAATTTATATATTTGTATATTTTGGCAAAACAACAGGGAGCCACTGGAGAGTTTGAGCCGCAAGCGGCAGGCCACTGACCACTTGTATTCATTGCCTGCTTGCCCTAAGGCAATAAAGGCCAAACTTGAAAAAGCCTCAGCAAGAGTGAGGAAACTGCAGCGGGAGAAGAGTAATTCCTTGAGGAGAGAAAAGAGGGCCAAGATGAACATGCAGGCTCTTCTGGAGGAACTGAAGGAGAAAAATCTCATCAACGAAGAGCTGAAAGACAACCTTGAATGCTACTTGGGTAAAATAAATATATTACATTGAATATTTTGTGTATTTAATGTTCTTTGTTGACTTCCTAGTTACTATTAAAAGGATACCTATTGAATTACTTTTGCAAATTGAATTTCAGATCTTCTGGTTCATCTCCTGTCGAGGCAGGGCATAGAGTACACCAAGGCCCAGAGAGATTTTGCCCTTACGCTCCATCTGCATGGTCCAAAGGCATATCAATACCTGAGAGAGACCCTGCATATTCACCTGCCACATCCCAGTTCATTGCAAAGGTATTCTTTATGATGTCTAATTTTATACTGAATCACATTAAGCACACCAGACAATATTATCATGAATGGTTAAACTTACTGATCTAACAGCTCATGTCTCATGCTGATACATGTTGATATTATAGCAATTTTTTGTCTGTCCAGTGTCCACAATAGGGATGCTTGGGTTAGTGGTTAAATGGCTACGTGGTTAAATGGCTACTTTTTAATTTAACTAAGGTGGCTGAGCTCTCTTGATGCCAGACCTGGTCTCAATAAAATGATGTTGGACATGCTGGAAAGACGGCGTCAGGAAGATGAGGTCAAGTACGGATGTGTCACTCTGATGCTGGATGCAATGTCCATCAAAAATCACGTCCAGTATGATCCTCAGACACAAACAATGTTTGGATATGTGGACATGGGGGATCGATTGAATGAGACTGACGTGGCTTCTGATGTTCATGTGTTTATGGTGGTTGGGCTTCAAGGTTATTGGAAGGCTCCAATTGTGTATTATTTGACCAGGTCCCTCACACCACAATCACAGACAGCCTTAGTAGAGCATGCATTAGAAGAGCTTCATCGTCGTCAGATAAGAGTGGTGTGCATGACAATGGATGGTCATGCATCAAATGTCAGTATGTGCACTCAACTTGGGTGCAATCTAAAAGCAGACCCCTGTGAGCCCTTGAAGACCCATTTCCCACATCCAGTAACCCGTGAAGATGTTTTTGTTATGATGGACGCTTGCCACATGCTGAAACTGACACGCAATATGTTGCAGGTACATGCTCATTGTTGCCTACACTATTGCGCATATTTGCTCTGGTTGACTCTGTTCAGCTTTTTATACATTTTGATTGTATTTACATAATTGTGCAGAATATGGTGCTTTTTAAATTTGACGTGTACAGTGAAAATATAAATCTGATTCTGCAGGCATACAGCCCAATTAGAAGCATAACGGGCAGTATCAATTGGAAGTACATAGTTCATCTGAACAATGTCCAAAAGAAAAGTGGACTACATGCAGCCAACAGAGTCACAGATAAGCATGTGAACTTTGCTAATCAGAAGATGAAGGTATGTTTGTATGATGATTTATGCATATAGGGTCGCAATAGTAATGGGCTCTAGTGCTTTTTTCTGTTTTTATACTTTTTGATGATGTTTGTTGTATCTTGTAGCGCCAATGTGCACTTCATTTCTCCTTATAAACTCAATCAAGGTCTCCCTGGCCGATCAGACTTTGAGTAGCTCTGTGGCAGTGGCGCTCCGCACGTTGCAGGAGTTGGGCTATGCAGAGTTCAAGGATTGTGAGGCTACTTCGGAATTCATTAAGGTAATGCAGCTAGAGATTTGCATCATTGACCAAGATCATTTCCAACATTTGAGTGATTAATTGCTTTAACACCCACCCTCCCTTTGAAGTTGGTCTGTTGGTCAGCAACCCCAAAGGGTGTTAAAATGTGAATACCACCAGGATTAACCCTTCATCTTTTTTCTTTTTTTTAATATGGGCAATCGGGAACGATTAAATAATTTCACAGTATGCTAGAACTTGGATAAAACTGTTTATACCTACCTCATACTCACCTCAGAAGCACCCTTATTGTCACATCTCAGATTCACAGGTTTAAAGCAGTGCAGCAATTTAATTTTAAAAAGCATAGCCACAGAGGAAGTGAAAAGAAATCAAACTGTCTCATACTTGGTGTTTACTATCTGATACCTGTTGACACTTAGTTATAGTGATGATTTCAATGCTTCCTGTTAATTTAGATATTTGTTTATAGATAACAGACATCTTGAACAGTCGCAATCCCAGAGCCAAAGGGTTCAAAACCCCCCTTGGTTTTAGGAATTGGACAAGCACCAGGGAGTTCTTGTCAAAAGCCAGGGGATACTTGCTCACTTTGAAGATGGAAGATGGCAAACCCCTTTACCGAACAAAGAGGTCTTTTAAAATAGTGACTGTTGTATTAGTGATGCAGTGACACCATTTGTAGTTAATTTTAAGGATCCTAAACCTCACACTGATGATACTTTTAAGGTCAGGGATGCAAACTAGTCAGCTTTACTAGTCACCCTATACCATTAGTTTGCATTCCTGCTTTCTTGAGTCCTGTTTTGGCAGGATCATCATAGTAACACAGTATTTTCTTTTGAAGGTTCCTCTCTGTCCTGGGCTTCATCATAAACATTGACACGTTGATGTCGATGGTTCCTGTGCTGCTTGAAAGACAGTGATATGTCCTGACTTACAGGTTCAGCCAGGACCACTTGGAGCTTCTCTTCAACTCCATCAGAGCATCTGGTAGGGTTCATAATTTATATTTACCAGCCGCAACACTAAGTGTCACCGTGTCAGCAAATGCACCGTGTCAGTAAAATGTGTTTTCTGAAGACATACACCCTAAGACATACACAGTACCTGGAAGTGTCACAAACCATTTTGAGTATTTAGAAAAACGCCTGTGTGTTTGACTATTTGTTTGCAGAACTTATCATCACTGATAGTCTGAATTGTATGATAATGTCATTCAACTTATTCTATGTGGAAAGATCATTCAGGGGTGGCTAGTTTCTTTTTTTTTTAAGCATAAACATTTTAAAGCATGTATTGAATATCTGTGTACTATACTCGTATATCTTGTTATTTTTATTTGATTTTTTTAAGGTGGCTGGAATAACAACCCTAATGCCAGCCAGTTCAAGTACATCTTTAGGCAGCTGATGGCCCGGTGTGGGGTTATTAAACCATGCAGAGGCAATGTGACGGCACAGGGTGACACAGAGTCCCTACCAGCTGTCATCGACACCTCTACAAGCCTGTCAGCTGTAGATGTGTCCTCTGTAGCAGGAGGAGAAGATCTTCCATCCCCGTTTGCTGACATTCCTGCCCTAGTACATGATCACAGCTACCTTCCCGTCCACTTCGATGGTCTTGTAGACAACGCTCTCATGTACATTTCAGGTGAAGGCTAACTGAAAGTCGATTTTCCCTATAACCAAAAGTGCCAATAGTCACAATCTGGGGAAAAACAATCTCACGATTGTCCAAAAAGGGAAGTGTTCCCTTAATTTCCCCATGCTTATTAATGATTATTGTTATAAGTTATGATATTAACTCAAATTTCAGGATTTGTTGTGCGACAGGCTCTGAAGAAGCTGTCATGTGATGTCTGCCGTGCCAGCCTGGTGACATGCTGCATCTGCCATCAAGGACCAGAGCTACCATCTGCTGACTTTAAAAAACAATGGAGGTCTGGTGATTCCATCAGAGGGAACCGTGAGTGTCGTCAGGGCAGCAGAGTGGGTCATTCGGCAGTCATCAGGCAGTACCAGACGATCACAGCCCATCACACTGCTTGAGGTTGTTTACATTGTCCGAAAAAGGATTGGTTCAGAGGATGTGTTTGTGTTAGGGGAGCACATCGGTGAGACGCAGTATGGGATAGACAGCCACCACCATATGCTGTTAAAATTAATTGTGACCCTGTTTTTTAAGTCAAGGCTGCATCACATTGCCAGTATTACAAACCTCACCTTACAGAGCAACAACATGCGACAGAAACTTAATAAAACTGTCCTTTTCAAAGGGCACTAGCCCAAGGTATGAATATTTTCAAGGTACTGTCCTCTTTTAGTTCAATAGTAGTGTAGTTCTCTACAGCATTTTTTTTTTGGATATTTGTAAAGGGGAATCATGTACCTATTTTTTATTTTTTTGGTGTGCAAATAAATGTCACTTTTATAATAGTTTAAAAATAGAGACTTTTGTGTAATTATTCCATATTTTTTGTGGTCATTCTATATCAGAACCCCTGACATACAATCCAAATGGTCTACAAGTAACATCAGTGTTACCTTTCATTTGATTTAATTTCATTATGCTTCTACACGAAGAGGTTGCCCCACAGTAAGCATTTTATTGTCAGCATTTTGTCTAACCAAAAGTCCTATGGGGAGTTTCCATAGGGCATTTTACAATACGCATGACCATACCTTGGCAAATAATGGTCTAAAGTACTCAATTTCATTTTATATTGATCTGCTTTTGCACACAGCTTCACAAGACCTGGTGCTAGGGCTCAGTTGTTTCTAAAGTCATATCAAGTGACCTAGAGGGCTGAAATGTGGTCAGTTCAGAGATGCTTGTTATCCGGCAGAAAGAAAAAACATGTAATAATTATGTTATTGTAATAGTAATGTTATTATAATAGTACGAAAGTGTGTGTGTATATGTCATGTTGCCAATCTGAGTTTTAGTAGCCTATTTATTGATTTAACATAATTACCTTGTGTTTGTATATTCATTACACCTATCTGGTTCTGTTCAAGGATATTTTCATATGGAAGTCCATGGTTTTAATGGTTCGTGTGTATGCAGTGTCATAACTACATCTCTGACGTTTATAACAAACCAAACCGTTTGAAAATCGGTAGAAAATTGAGCAAGTTATGGTTATTTAGAAAGTACATGCATCATAAAACACAATGTTACGAGTGAGCGAGCGGCCTGTGGCAAGATGGCCGCCATTTGCGGACGTCGACCTCCATTGACCGACAGCGAGGACAAGGTATCTAGTCTTTATATATGATGTCTATGGTGTTTTCTCGTGATACGAAGTTAGCAACGTCCTTGCTCTTTGAAAGCGATAATGATGTCATGGTTACATGAGTTACAAATACACTGCGGATATATATTTGCTGTTTTCTATATTTGATGCTGTGAAATGTTGGTAATATATTTTACATAGAAAAAGTCTGTTCTATTACCTATGGAAATAGTAACCCTGTCGTGATAACTGATAGGCCAGCGCATCAGCTGTGGAGCTCGCATGTTTGCTACCTCAGTCTAGTTATTGAAGACGTTGCAGTATTTAGCTGTGTAATCCAATAAGGTATATCTGCAGACCGCAAATCGGGGGCGTTACTTAATATGGGGGTTCCTGAATATTAAGTTACACCCACTGATCTTCGCCATTGGTCAGTTTGGGGACATCTTGGTTTGACACACGTTTCAACGCTAGGTGTCATGTATGGATATGACGTCATTACGTTGAGTGTACTAATGGAGGTAGAGTAAGCTAAAGTTACAACTTTATCTCAGAGTCCATGTGATTTAATTCAATATCATTTGTCAAGATATAACACTAGGTTCAAGGTTCAAGCACTCATATAGAAAACAAACGTCTATTTGCTTTGACTACATGTTGAAAAAGCACTCTAGTCTGATTATACTTGTACCAATTATGTAAAACAAAATTGTCTTTTCCAGTACCGTTTCATTGCATTTTGTTTCAGGATTAACATTTATTGTTAACATACAACTAAAATATATAAATTTGAAGACTGAAGTGCCTCTAAAAAGTTTTCAATGTTTTGGTTACAGTCAAGAATGAGACACTGGTGGTTTAAAGAGTACAGTTATAATACAGACACATGCATACATACACATGCACAGTCATACTCACTATGCCTGCCATGGTCAGTTTTTCTTTAAGTAGCCATTGCTTGGTTATATGTGATACAGTAGATGGCCATCATTAGGATGTTGATGGTTGAGAATGCTGCTTATTGCAGTTAAAATATAGTTGATCTGAGCTCTTCGTGTTACAAAGTGAAACAGGCCTCCTTTTGCACAAGTTTTTACAGTATTACCATTTATGCATTTTCCATAGATTGTAAGGTACATTGTGCGGTGGACCTGTTAGCAATAACGTCAGTGACAGCTAAACTGTTCTGAAGGTCCTTTGCCGAGACCTGTGGGATCTGCTGTGTAGATCTGACCAGTTTTCATACAAATCATTGTAATGGTTTCTCCTTCCTCTGACTTGCACTGTTCAATTTAACAGCAATCTTCTAGAACGTTGAAATTGGTAACTGGAAGTTATAGCCTTTTGCAGAAAGGTGGCAAGTTTCAATTTGCATCATGTAGCGGTCAGGTCAACATCTGTTTACAGAACAATACATTTTTCCAGGGGTGTCTGGAACAAGCAAATGTTTTATTATATAGTAATGACGTGGTTATGGACTTAAAACATTGTTGGGAGGAATATAAGTGTTACATCTAATTTAACCCTTATCCTAAAAGTTGATTCAACAGCATAAATTACAAGTAGAACAGGTCCAAAAGAGCACAACATACATTATTGAAAGTCAATTAATATAGCCCAAAATCTTAAAGTTAATGGCATAACCTAAAAATACAAAATTAAATGATATGCCAATTAAACATTTAATTACCCCATTAAATATTCAAAACATTACATTCCAACACTGTCAAAACTAAACTGTTTCTTTATGTACTGTGTATTCAGCTTTGCCCAGATTCTGTATGCTTTGGATTCATCCTATCATGTTGTATGGCCAGGTGAACACTTCCAAAACACTGTACAGTTAACTCTTGCTAAATAAATGATGTTCCTTGTCTCTTTGTCTCGTCAAATTGTATTGTGTTTTCTGGAATCTTAAAATTTTTGTTGTGTGGTAACCAGCATTAGATGATGGTTTAAATACAGCTAATAGGTAACCTCATAAACAAAAATAATTAACAGAGAAGCTCAAAATTATCACTAAGTCCTCTTTTGTCTGTTTCGTTCATGAATGTTTCAGTGTCTTCAAAATTATTACGGTAAACAAAAACATGAATGGGGAGAGAGCTTCTTGTTCTTCCTCTAGAGTTGAGGCCTCTCTGAGCATCTGCAGAGCACCCTGTATTTCCTCATCATTCAGGGGTGAGGACTCAGAAGAGGCCCATGTTGGCATTTACCCAGGCAACAGCATCCCCCAGCTCAACAACACATCTTTGGAACTGAAATGAAAGATCACAACAATCACATAGAAGTAGAGGTGTACAAAGTACAAAGTAAAAGTACTCAACTGGGTTTGGCTGTGTTCACCACTTTAGGGAAGTATCTAATTAAGATCTAAGTAACCAGGTAAAGCAAGCAAGTTTATTTATGTAGCACCATTCATACATCGAAGCAATTCAATGTGCTTTACAAAGAAAAAAAAGAATATATAAATACAATAACATAAAACAAATACGCAAATGAAAACATCAAAACAAATGAAAACATCATAATAAGAAAAATTTGAGTAAGAAAATATAAAAAGAATAAAAATGGGATAAAAACATAGGAAGCTATAGGCTTAACATTGTGGTTAAGTTAAGGAGCTCAGTCATAGGCACGTGAAAGAGAAGTGATTTTAACCTGGATTTAAAAATGTATGTTTGGTGCACGTCTCTGATCTTCTGGTAGTTTATTCCAGTTGTGTACAGCATAAGTGCTAAATGCAGCTTCTGCATGTTTAGTTTGGACTCTGGGCTCTACTAGCTGACATGTGTTCATGGATCTAAGAGCCCTGCTCGGTTTATATTCTTCAAACATATCAGAAATGTATTTGGGTCCTAAACCATTCAGAGATTTATAAACTAAAAGCACCACTTTGAAAATCTATTCTGTAACTGTCTGGAAGCCAATGCAAAGATTTAAGAACCGGAGTGATGTGCTCTGTTCTCTTGGTCCTGGTTCACATTCTAGCAGCAGCATTCTGAATGAGCTGCAGTTGTTTTACAGTCTGTTTTTGGGAGTCCAGTTAAGAGGCCATTACAGTAGTCAACCCTACTAAAGATAAAAACTTAGATGAGCTTCCCTTGGTCTTTTTGGGGCACCAAGCCTTTGATTCTGGCTATATTTTTTAGATGATAGAATGTTGTTTTGGTGATCGTTTTGATGACTGTTAAATGTGAGGTCTGAGTCTATCAGAACACCAAGATTAAGCACTTGATCCCTGGTTTTAAGGGCCTGAGAATCCAGCTCTTTACTAATACTTGTTCTTTTATTTTTGTTGCTAACCACAATAATCTCAGTTTTATCTTGGTTTAATTGTAGACAATTTTGAGAGTTCAAAACTAACCACCCCTCCTTTAGAGCCCGAGCTGGCTGTGCATTTCCTGCCTTTCTGGGGCTGGTCGGGGAAGAAGCCCCCCCTGCCATCCACCAAGGACCGCTATTCGGGGCAGCTGCGGGATAAGGTTTACGTTCTGGGATCACAGGCCCTGGCCGTGGCGAACAACGTTGCTCTCCTCGTGTCAGCGGCCTCCCATATTTTAGACCGTTCTCCTACTCCGTCATCACGTGATGTCGAAGAGGTAGCGGCTAATGTGATGGCAATTTCATCGATCAGAACTCTTAAAGGAGGAAGTACAGAGACAAAATACTCTCGGCACAATTTAACAATTTATTTGCAAATAGAGAGACGCGTCAAACGCTTACAAACATAATAATCTGAAGAGTCTCTAACTTAATACATGAACAGTTTGTATTTGGCGTCTGCTCTACTGTCAGAGGTGAGCAAAGGAGCAATCTCCGAGGTCCCGGAGGATCTCAGGCAGGACGGCTTTTACTCCCGTTACTTCCTGGTTCCCAAGAGGACGGGAGGAGTGAGGCCAATCTTGGATTTGCACAATTTGAATGCGCACGTACCCAAACGACCGTTCCGAATGCTCACCACCAGTCGCCTGCTGGAAGCCTTCCTACCGGGAGATTTTTGTTCGATCATAGACCTCAAGGATGCTTACTTCCATATCCCGATCGTTTGCAGGCATAGGAAGTTTTTTCGATTCGCCTTTCGGGGCATGGTATACAAGTATACAAGGATCCCATTCGGCAACACTCTGGCTCCACGCACCTTCTCCAAATGTCTGGAGGCAGCGCTGGATCCCCTACGCAGAGAGGGCATCAGGATTCTGGCCTATCTAGACGACCTCCTGATTTTTGCGTTGTCCCTGGAATTGGCCCGGACACACACTGTGTGGTGTCCCTTATCACGCAACTGGGTCTCGCGGTGAATTAGAAGAAGAGCACGCCGAGGCCAGCCAGGTTTCTTACGTGGGTCTGGTCATGGACATGCGCACGATGAAAGTGCGCATTTCGGACACGCAGGCTCTCGATCTGCGCTCTGCCCTCAACGCCACAGCGCACAAAGTAGTTCCCCTGGGCCTGCTGCACATGCGCAGCCTATAGGCCTGGTTTGCTTGCTAGCGGGTCGACCCGGTGCGTCATTGAAACTGGACTTTGTCTCTGCCAGTTCGCCTACAAGGGGATCTGACCTATTGGAGGGATCCCTTGGTTCTCTCTCAGGGCGCTCCGCTGGGCAGGGTGTCAGAGTGCGTTCAGGTTTTCACAGACGCATCTTAGGGGCATATGGTCTCCCGGCCCTCGCCACATCAACCTGCTGGAACTGGACACGGTCTTATTGGTGCTGATGCATTTCTCAGACCTAGTTGAGGGCCGCAATGTCCTGATTGGCTCAGACAATCGGGCCACGGTCGCGTACATCAATAGCCAAGGGGTGGATCAGGTCTCCTCTCTCCACCGGTCGGCGACGCATCTTTGGCTGTGGGCTCATGCCCATCTCTGCTCCCTGACTGCGTCTCACATTCCGGGCCATCTGAATGTGTGCGCGGACATGATGTCTCGGGGCGGCCTCCATCACGACAAATGGCGTCTCCACCCAGATATCGTCTCCCACATCTGGCAGAGGTTTGGGGAAAACCAGGTGGATCTATTCGCGTCCAGACGGAATGCACACTGTCGCCTGTGGTTCTCCTTGTCCCAGATGGATCGCCCCCCTCTGGAGGTGGACGCGTTCGCGCACCACTCCTGGCCTCAGGGCCTCCTGTACACTTTTCCTCTGCAGCGCTGCATAGCGCGTCTACTGGCTCGGATCAAAGTGGAAGGGCTTCGGGTCATCCTGGTGGCACAAGATCACCCTGCGGCTATCTGGTATACAGAGATGATCCATTTGCTGGCGGACCGTCGGTGGTCGGTTCCGCCCAGGCAGGATGCACTGTCCCAAGCGGAGGGCTCGATTCTACACCCTTCATCGCTCTAAGGAGCTCTCAGGGTCTGGCTCCTGATCGGGACAGGCTTTTGAACAGAGGTTTGTCCGCTGCCGTTGTGCGCACCATCCAGGGCGCTAGGGCAGCGTCAACGTCCAAATTGTTTCACTGGAACATGTTTGTGTCGTGGTGCACGCAGAGGTCCTCGGACCCTTCGTGTTGGCCTGTGGTGGAGATTCTGTCATTTTTGCATTATCTCTTTGATATGGATAGGTCCCCTTAGACCATCCGCGGATATGCATCGGCCATCTCTGCGTGTCATGTGGTTTTTGCTGGAAACGCGGTTAACAGCCACCCTCTCCTTCGCCATTTTCCTTTGGGTACGCGCTGTTTGCGCCCAGCGGCCAGACTGAGCGCTTCACAATGGGACCTTGCTAAGGTGCTGGGCGCTCTCTGTGAACCCCCATTCGAGCCCTTACAGCAGTGTTCTGTCAAGTTGCTCTCCCTTAAGTCTGCCTTGCTTATCGCTCTGTGCTCTGCTAAGCAAGTGAGTAATCTCTGCACACTCTCGGTACGCCCGGGGTGCCTGGCTATCAGAGAGGACTTGGGTTGCGCTACGCTGAGACCTAATCTGTCCTTCGTACCCAAGGTTATCACCAGTTCTTTTCGGTAGAGGACTATCGAATTACAGGCCTTCTTCCCTCCTCTGCACATCCGTGAGGAGGACGAGAGGCTCCACTGTCTGTGCCCGGTGCGCGCTCTCGCCCTCTACGTAGAGCGCACCAGGTCTATCAGACCGACTCCCCAGCTGTTTATTTGCTATTCGGATTCCCGGTTGGGTCGTCCGCTTTCTAAGCAGCGTCTCTCCCACTGGTTTTGTGACTGCATCACTTTGGCCTACCGGGCGTCTGGTTCTGTTGTTCCGGAGGATCTCTGTGCACATTTCACGCAGGGTGTTGCTGCCTCCTCTGCCCTTTTCCACAGGGTCAGAGTGGATGACATTTGCGCCGCGGCATCATGGCCGTCGCCTTCGGAGTTCGTGCGTTTCTATCTACTAGAGGTGTCTCTGCCTTCCCTTGTTCATTCGGTCCTCTGTGCGGCTGCGTTTCCCTCTCGCTTGAGCTCAACATCCTTTCTCCCTGGGTTGGCCTATGTTTCATGGGCCTACACTAAGGGGGATTCCATCATTATGCATTCGATCATCCCTTTCTGACCTTGTCAGCTGTCGGGGATGTTTTTGTCTTGGGGTTTTTGGGGAAAGTTTTTACTGAACCCTGTGAGCTTACTGGTTTTCCGGCAGGGAGTACATCTTTGGCTCGTTCGCTCCGCCGTAAACCATTAGGAGCTAAAGCCCCTCTAGGGGGTGGAGCTCCACGACATATAACGTTAGTTCCCGGGAATGTAACTCTGGTTATATGAGTGGAGCGGCGCCCCCAGACCTGTTGCCCTGCCGTCCCGAGTTATGCTGAATAATCTCGGGAGGGTGTTCTCTGGGCTCACGGGTACTATATAGGGGCAGGCGTGCCCTGATTGGCTGTTGCATCTTGCATAATGAGTTTTCAGTATGGACGCGGACGCGGCCAGGGTAAACCACTAAGAGCTAAAGCCCCTCTAGGGGGCTCTGCTCCACTCATATAACCTGAGTTACATTCCCGGTAACTAACGATTATTTTCAGTTACACAGTTCGATATTTGGCTAGCACCGAACATATGCATAATCGTTTGGATCGGAAAAGCCGACCTGTTGCATCCAAAGCCAAGTCGGCAATACCCCTTAACAGTTCCATAAATCGCAAATTATTTTACAGAAAACATACAAACATTTTATGAATACATTTTGTAACTGTATTTTACCCCACGATCGTTTCTCAACTCACCAACAGACATTCCCTCTAGTTCTGAGGTAAATTTCCCAGAATTCCAGATTTTTGCTGCTAGCTGTATAATTACATTAAAAAGCCAGGAGATGGCGAAAGCCCCCCATTTTATGAAGGAATTTAACAGAAATGATTTACATAGTTACATATATAGTGTATAGAAATAGACCCCTTTAACTTCTGTTTCCTATTTCTCTTCTCAACACTCATTTTTTAGGATGAGAGTGTTAGAAACACAATGTCATACCTGAACAAGACAGGCAGTTTGAGTGTTGGCCGCGCTGTTGTTTCCCAGTGACCTCACCCTGTGTCAATCGATGGCACTGAAAATACATTTGTAGTGTTTTGTGAGTATGCCAAACAAAAAACCCGGAATGCAAAATAAACAAACCATACCACTCAATGCACAAAGAATAATTTAAACAATTGACACCAACACCATACAAATACATGGTTACTTATAAAACAGAGCAGATGAGAGAGAATGTATTATTTGGAAATACAACATTATGGACATTTGATATATGCATTGTGATATATTATCAGTAGGCACACAAATGTAGGAAAATGCATTAACATCTTGTCCGTTTATCACCCCATTCTATTACACACAGCTCATATTAGCCTGGTACAAGAACTATTTAAAGTTGTCCTTGGTGGTATATTGACCATAAGTTCAACAGTATTGTTTAAAGGTACTTGTACTTATTTTTGAAAAACGTTTTCAAGAGTTCCTTTAAGGAATGTCCAACTAGAAATCTCCCTCAGTCTGGGGCTCCATGCAAGATCTCACCTTGTGGAGTTGCAATGATCGTGAGAACGGTGAGGAATCAGCCCAGAACACGGGAGGATCTTGTCAATGATCTCAAGGGAGCTGGGACCATATAGTCACCAAGAAAACAATTGGTAACACACTACGCCATGAAGGACTGAAATCCTGCAGCACCCGCCCGGTCCCCCTGCTCAAGATGTCATGGTTCTGGTATCCTTTCTCACTCTTCTGGCCATACTCGCTCTTACACACGCACACACACGCACACTCCCCATTACGCACACACACCACATGCACCTCCATTCACCCTCAGCTGTTTCTTGTTTGTAACCAGCGATCGCGCTAATTCTCCCACACCTGTTCTCTCCCCCCTGATTGTGTTTGCTACTTCTAGCTCTCCTTTTCCCTGCTTCTTTGCCAGATTATTCCGTGAGTTTTCCATGCAAGAGGCGCTCCCTTTCACCTGTTTGTTTTCCTTCCTGCCTGAGTCCTTTCTGGATCTGCTGTATCCTGTGAGACCCGAGACTATACGCCACTACACCTGGACCTTTTGCTGTACCCTGCTCCTGTCTCTGGAATACCTCCGTATCTGGAATAACGCCCGTATCTACGGCATTTCTGTTTGTTGTTTATAGAAGAGGATTTCTGTTCACCTGGACTGTTACTCTTTCATTATTAAAGACATTGCTTTATTACATTTCGCTTTTGGGTCCTTCCTCACCTGTTATAACACAAGAAAGCACATGTACAGTGTTGAAGTCTAACACTTACCCGAGTTGGTTTGTTGGAAAGGAGAATAACACACCAGGAGTCAAGTCAATTACCATACCGCATATTCCATTTATTACGACAGCTTTTGGAGACAAGTGTCGCCGCACAATGTCTGAACATGTATCGTCATAACAGCATTATTTATACTTCAAACATGCCTAATAATGGGGGGTTGAGGTAGCCAAGCAGTGTGCCATTAGTCCAGTTTATGTTCTATACCTTATATGTGTACATGCAGCACAATCGTCATATTTGGGCATTATGTCTTCAGCTTGAAGTTCCTCAGTATGTGTGTGTGTTGTCCATCTGTGTCCTGTTTGCCTAAGACACCCAAGCTAAATCTACTTCCTCTTCCTAGCAACCGTCTAAATAAGATTTCCTGTTTTTTCTACTTGCTTCTTTCAGTTTCAGCATTTTGCTACAGACATTCAACATTTTGGCCTTAATGCTTACAACAGTTTAACAGCTTATACATTCAGTATATCCACAATAGGCCTGTCTGAGGTTTGCCAATGAACATCTGAATGATTCAGAGGAGAACTGGGTGAAAGTGTTGTGGTCAGATGAGACCAAAATTGAGCTCTTTGGCATCAACTCAACTCGCCCTGTTTGGAGGAGGAGGAATGCTGCATATGACTCCAAGAACACCATCCCCACCGTCAAACATGGAGGTGGAAACATTATGCTTTGGGGGTGTTTTTCTGCTAAGGGGACAGGACAAATTCACTGCATCAAAGGGACGATGGACGGGGCAATGTACCACCAAATCTTGGGTAAGAACCTCCTTCCCTCAACCAGGGCATTGAAAATGGGTCGTGGATGGGTATTCCAGCATGACAATTACCCAAACACACGGCCAAGGCAACAAAGGAGAGACTCAAGAAAAAGCCAGTCTCCAGACCTTAATCCCATAGAAAATCTGTGGAGGGAGCTGAAGGTTTAAGTTGCCAAACGTCAGCCTCGAAACTTTAATTACCTGGAGAAGATCTGCAAAGAGAAGTGGGACAAAATACATCCTGAGATGTGTCCAAACCTGGTGGGCAACTACAAGAAACGTCTGACCTCTGTGATTGCCAACAAGGGGTTGTGTTGGCCTCTACAGTACATGCTCCTACATGCAAGACAATGGGCCCTCATGGGATGTCTATATGGTGGAAAATGCCCGCTTGGTGCCCCCTGTTTTTATATATCCTTTTAAAAAACAGTTCAGTGGCAGCATGATTCTACCTTAACTAAATTTCTGTTTGGAGTCAATAAACTCAACCAGACAGTTTTTAGAATGGTTAGCATGTAGAAGTTAAAAAGTTAGCATGGAGAAGTTAAACGTATATTTAGAAAGAAGAAAACATGAGCGGTCAATCATGTCTTATTGTGGAGAAGACAATTAGAAATCAGAAATGGGTTAGGATCGTTCGGAAACAAGACCTGAGACGGATGATGTACAACTACCCCCCTCCCCCCTTGGTGTCAATCTACACCAAGACCTGAGACGGATGATGTACAACTACCCCCCTCCCCCCTTGGTGTCAATCTACACCAAGACCTGAGACGGATGATGTACAACTACCCCCACTCCCCCTTGGTGTCAATCTACACCAAGACCTGAGACGGATGATGTACAACTACCCCCCTCCCCCCTTGGTGTCAATCTACACCAAGACCTGAGACGGATGATGTACAACTACCCCCCTCCCCCCTTGGTGTCAATCTACACCAAGACCTGAGACGGATAATGTACAACTACCCCCCCTCCCCCCTTGGTGTCAATCTACACCAAGACCTGAGATGGATGAGGTACAACTACCCCCCCTCCCCCCTTGGTGTTAATCTACACCAGGACCTGAGACGGATGATGTACAACTACCCCCCCTCCCCCCTTGGTGTTAATCTACACCAGGACCTGAGACGGATGATGTACAACTACCCCCCTCCCCGTGGTGTTTGTCTATGAACAGAACGAAGACCCCAGTAAAACAGAATACTTTCAACAGCTCTGTGAAGAAATGGAGGGCCTACATAGACCCCAAATAAGGACTATGGGAGGGGTGGTAATGTCTGAGATCATGTGATAATGATAAACCAAGATGATATTATGGTAAACCAATCATTGTACCTCCCTCATAAAGGGCCTGGAGGGTCGGATAACGGGGCTTTTTTGCTTTTGGAGCAAAGACTCTAGAAGAGTTGATCTGACTCTTGGTTATTGGACCCTCCACGAACCCGGCGCTGTCTGTACTAGTGATTGACTAAATGAAGTCAGGAACTTGTAAGAGCTCTGGCTCCATCTTGGTCTCTGTGTGGGTGTGTGAAGTGTTTTCCATGACAGGACACCCTAAAGTAAAGTGTTGGTCCCATTTTTTATGAGCTGAAATAGGTTTTGTGCATAAATATGTGTATTTCCTGGTTAGTGAGCATTTCTCCTTTGCCAAAATAATCCATTGACCTGACAGGTGATTAAACAGGATCAACGTGTACCCCTTGGGCTCGGGACAATAACAGGCAACTCTAAAACGCACAGTTTTGTCTAACAACACAATGCCACAGATATCTCAAGTTTTGAGAGACAATGTCCAATTGACATGCTGAATGCAAGCAAATCCACCAGAGTTGTTGCCAGAGAATCCAATGTTCATTTCTCTATCAAAAAATACATTTCTGCATGATGAATTGCATGGTGAGGCTCTAGGAGCTTGACCCCTATATACAGCTGTGTGGGAATTCAAAGCACCAAGTCTTTTGTTACTTTCATGTGATTTAATTTATTTATCCCTTTATTTTGATTGCTTTTAGGGAAAAAACATGGAAGCATTTTGTTAAATGGTTATAATGTATATCCTTATTTGATGACAAATAAAACTTCCTGTGGTCTTAAATACATGTTTATTGATGATTCGTATTGATTCGTATTATTTATGATTCCTATTAAAAGTAACTGTTCTAGAGTAAACTAGAACACTGGTGAAATGTTGAGTGTATAGAAATCATGTATAGAAATTATGAAATTTATAACCAACATAATCTCAATGCTTTCAGTCAATAATCACACACATAGTAATTCATTTCTATTTTATTATATAAGAGATGGTTTCAAGCATAAAAGACAATTACATTGACTGGGCTTCATTCATCATGGCATTAGCTGTAACAGGAAAAGCACAGAAACAGGAAAGTATTGGGTCAGTATTTCCCAAAAAACAACACAACATAACACAAAAAAAGGAAAGAATGTAATTAGTATTTCAACTTTTACAAATGTGTTACACTCAGTAGTACCTAATCTCATCACATTTGGACCTAAAATTAAAAATGTGTTCAAAAGCTGCCGTACGTATAACAACAGTGTCGGGGGGGTGGGCCGAGTGGCTGTGGGTTGGCGTGGAATCTAGGTGCAGGGTGGCTCCGAGGTCCAGGGTGACAAACAGGTGCGTGCAGTTGTCGGGTTTGTCTAGGCAGGGGAAAAAGCAGGGTTACAGGTAGGTAATCAGAAAACAGGCAGACAGGCAAAACAGGACTAGGTCAATACAGCAAAGGTTTAGCTGGTGCGCAAAGCTCAACATACGGTTGGGACTTAACTATCCAGCAGGGGCTGGAAGTCAGGTCCTCTCTGCAGTAGTTTATAAGGTACGGTCATGATGGTATCAGTACTAGAGTAAATACGGTAATGGGAGGGGCCATTGGACCTTCCGGGGTTTGGCTGTTTGAGGGGGTACAGAGTTGGAATAAACGGACTCACCTTGGCTCAGTGTCTGTGTGTGTTATTATATCTC
Source organism: Esox lucius (assembly GCF_011004845.1). Classification (NCBI taxonomy): domain Eukaryota; kingdom Metazoa; phylum Chordata; class Actinopteri; order Esociformes; family Esocidae; genus Esox; species Esox lucius. The sequence goes on from NC_047579.1 coordinate 9,738,208, forward strand.
CACAAATACTACACTCTTCTAAATGCTGTGGTGGATTGCAGATCAGGAACAGGTGTGAGAGTGGATAATGACTGTCAGGTGGGGAACACCCCGCCCCCGCCTCGTTGCCCGGACAACCAGAACACAACACCAGGACAGACATGGAACAGACGCACCAGGCACACATACCAACAAACAACGACGGAAACAACATGTACATTGAACAAACAAGAGTCACAGGGAAGGGGTTGTGACAAACAGTGTAAATAAAGATTACTGACCTCTAAATGGCTTCCATGACTAACAAGGGCTTCCTTTAATTTTTTACCAGCTTCTTTCTGAGGTTCTTCAGTCCAAACTTCCTACGCATCCAGTGAAAAGCTCTCCTAATAAGACTCTTATTGGAAGGGGCAGGGTCCTCAATTCTTTTCTGTTTTACTCTGGCTGAAGCGATGTAGCTGGCGTGTTCTCTCTCTCTCTGTATATTCAGCTCTTTTTGCTGTCTTAACCATTCCTGATTCCCTTTCATCTCCTGAAGTCTTTCCTCTTCCTCCCTCATGAGTTTTTCTCTTTCGCTCTGTTCTTTCTGTTCTCTCTGTTCTTTCTGTTCTCTCTGTTCTCTCTGTTCTTTCTTTTCTCTCTGTTCTTTCTGTTCTCTCTGTTCTTTCTTTTCTCTCTGTTCTCTCTGTTCTCTCTGTTCTTTCTTTTCTCTCTGTTCTTTCTGTTCTCTCTGTTCTTTCTTTTCTCTCTGTTCTTTCTGTTCTTGATCCACCTTGAAACTTTGTAGGCACTTTTCTCTCCGCCTTTGATGCTGTTGCAGTCCTTTTGATTTTATTATAGTTACTATATCATTCATATTTACTTTGGACCTTCTGTCCTCCACTTCCTCAATCTCTTTCCCAATCTTTTCACACTCATTCTCTTTCTCTCTCTGTCTCTCTCTTTCCTTCTTTCTCTGTAACTCTTTCTCCTGCTCTCTTTCCTCTCTTGCCCTCTCTTTTTGTCTCTCCTCTGTCTTCATTTTCTGTCTCTCTCTTTCCTCCTCCATCTCTTTCTCTCGCTCTCTCTTCTCTCTTGCAATCTTTAGCATCTCTCTATTCTTACTCTGTGTCAGTCTTTCCCTGTAGATTGACATGTAATACTCTCTCAGCCTTGCATTTATTATTTCAGTCTCTTTTGGTCCCATCTCACGTCTCATTCGTTTTTTCTCTTTTTGTATGTCATTCTCACTCTCTGTTTCCTCCTCCTTCATGTCCAGTTGGTTCTGTCCACCCCCTTCCCCACTTACCTGTATCATTTCACCTTTGAACTGCATGGTTGCTTTAGGGCAGTTATTCACTTTATCAAATTCTACCATCTGTTGCTTGATTGTCTTGAAGTTTTCCTCCAATTCATATTGTTCTTGGTTAATCTCCATCTCTTTCTCAATGCTTTGTTTAATGTCTTTTTCTCTTCCATCATTCTTTGTCTCTCTGTTTCCATCACCTATTCTCTCTAAACCAGTACACTCATTCAATCCAATCGCTTCTTTAATTATCACTACTTCTTTCTCTAGTTGTAGTAAATGTTGGTTAACTTGTTTCATTCTTTCATTCTGTCTTTTATGCGCTTTTTTTGCAACTTCAAATCTTCTTTCATATTGAATTTCTTTACTTGTCATGTCTTCTTTCAAATTGTTAACCTCTCTCTTCAAGTCGTTTAGCTGTTTGGTGAACAGTTTAACTCCCTCACTCTCTGCAATATGCATGGATCTTTGCTTTTGAAATAACTGCTTCTGTTTCAATATTTCAACCTCACTCTTCAAGTCATTTAGCTGTTTGTTGACTAGTTGAACGTCTTCGATTTTTGCAATATGCATTGTTCTTTCTCCTTTAAATGACCTTTCCTGTTCAATTTCTTTCAGTCTCTCAACATCTCTCTCCAAATCTTGTACCTTTTTGTTGACCAGTTTAACTCTCTCACTTTCTAGATTACAAATGTCTTCATCTTTTTTATAAGACATTTCTGGCTTAATCTCTCTCAATCTCTCAATCTCTTGTGTCAGTGCTTTTATCGTTTCCTCGTCCTGTTTTGCTTTCTCATTTATTCCTTGTCTCTCTAATCCTGCTTTTATCTCTCTCTCCTCTCGCTTTGTCTCAATCGGTTTGTCGTTCCAAGCTAGACGTGGTCTCTGATTCTTAATGACTTTCTGCCTCAGCTTTAATCTATCAATTTCTTGCTGAAATAAAATGTTACATTTGTTATAATATGACCAATACATCATTTTAATAACTATAACTAGACTAATATTCAATATAGATATTATTAAAGACTATATTGTACAGCCGATGAGACCCAAGTTTAACCACATTTTAATAGCATTATCTAATGTAGTACACTAATGCTAGATACCCTGAAGACACAGTCCATGGTTTTTGACCACTATGTGTAAAACTGGCACTGTTGTGAATTTGTAGGGCATGTGTGGGAATCTGACAGTCGTTGGTACAGTAGCTGACTTTCAGTAAGTAGTTCAAACAAAGGTTGGACCTTCTGTTCAAGTCAATGACAAATAAATGACATCTGTAATCTTTAAAAATACAGTGTCATATTGGATTAGTACAGCAGGCTAGAGTCAACTTGTATTTTAATACTTCAAATGCAAAGCTTTCTCCCCCCAATTTCAAATGTAGATGTCAACCATTGAAAACACTCCCAAAATAATGACAATGTCTAACCTGTGCAAGCTGTTTTTCCATCATCAGCTTGCTGATCTCCTTCTGCATTGTTTTTATACTGCAATCTCTCTGGGTGAGGGTAGTTGTATAAGCCTCCTCTGCTCAGGACCAGATATTATTCTCCTCTTTCTTCAGCTGTAAGTGGTGTGTTGCCTTGAGTTCAGTCTGCTTGTAGCTGTGAAAAACATTAAAGCATATTTTGGAAATGAATTCAGAAATAATATAATAGAAAATTCACTTCTGCTCATTTATAATCATAGCTTTGCCTTACAGGATATGACAGCAATGGAACATGCTGACCCTTAACCATTCCTCAGCAAGTAATACTTATTCTAACTGCCTGGACCACCACAAGGTAATGTGTTGAGTGACTTACAGAACAGAATGTTAATGATGACTGTAGGTAGGCAATGTAATTAATGACTGTTTGTAGAGGTACTGTAGGCAATGAAGTTGGGTACTGTTTGCAGAGGTACATATTGTAATTAATGGCTCTTTGTAGAGGCAGGTAATGTAGTTTGTGTCTGTTCATAGAGCTAGGTCATTTAGTGATATGATCACCATGTCTCAATCCAACTTGACAAATCTTGAGCAATTTGCACAGTAGAAGGGTCACAATTTGCCCTGTCCAGAGGTGCAAAGCTGGTAAAGACTTACCCAAAAACCCATGGATGTAATTGATAACAAATGTGCCTCAACCCAATATTGACTAAAGTGGGTGAATACTTACACAATTCATTATCCGTTTTGTGTTTGTAATTCATTAAGATAGATTACATTTTTCACTTTGACTGACAGACACAAATGCAGGCAGAACAGAAAAGCATCAAGACAGCCAAATCAGAGAAACGGACAGATAGAAATGTAAGACAGAACAGGAAGGACAGCCAGTCAAAGCGGACTGAAGAAGAGTCAGATGGATTGATAGAAACTGAAATAAATCCATTAATTAAATAAACTGTTCATGCTGTATGGATATATATTGACAGAAACATTTTAATTTACATTCACCTTTTGGTGTATCACACCGACCAAATTATTAAGTAGCGGAGGCTAATTGACTGTAAACATTTAAAAATAGTGGACTCACCAAAATCGCACTTGTCAAATCGCTGTTTCGCTTAGAAACTGAATTATCTTTTAAATTAACTGTATTTGGCCTGGAACTGCATTGTGGTGTCATTAAGAACACTAGCACGCAATAATCCCTACCGCCGTGCCCGTAAAAGGGGCTTTGAACACCGGAACCGGCAACCGCTGCCTCCTCCATTACGTTCAATGAATCCTCGACGGCAGCTTTGCCTCCAACCCTGGCAGCCGCGGCAAGCCGAAGCAAGGCGACTGCCGCCCACGGGAACACGCACAATATTTGGTCCTGCCGGCGAAGCTCAACCATGTTCAACCTTTGGCTCTTGCCGCTGGACGGTAGCCAATCAGAGATCGTGCTTTTGTCACTATCGCAACAATGGAGGATTTAATAATGTTGGTGTCAGAGTAAATTACACAACGTCCAATAATTATAAAGATAGTAAGAAAACGAACTGGCTATAATTCCCTAAACGAAGGAAGGCACATACAAATCTGGCTTGCATTTGCCATATTTCCGAAGCTGCATCAAGTGTGCTAGGCTACTTCGGTTGCTATAGTTACGGCTCCAAGGTCCGTTTCGGGGGGAACTCGGAGTTTACAATTTTAGTTCCACACACAGAGAAGTTACGTGTGCGGTTAAACTAAACTATATTCATTTGGATCACAACACGCACCAAATAGATATTTCACATTCAGTTTAGTTTCAGTTGTACATATTACTAACTGAAGCTGGGAAATGAGAGGGGCTGTGGAACAGGTTGTGTTCATTTTATTTACATCAAGCATGGTAATGTTTTATCTACCTTCCCGTGAGTCTCATCGTAATGCCCCATGGAACGTGGCGTGCAGTAGACTCTCGTGTAAGAGGCTGGGTAGCTAGCTACCTAATGTACATTGTGTTTATTTCATTGAAGTTTACATAGTGTGGTTAACGCAGTCACATTGTTATTATTCATTAAGGCCACATAGGAGGTATTGTATGTAGAAAAACATAGCCTACTACATACAGATGACAAATTAAAGGGAAAACAAGGGTTCATGTACTGCAACCCCATTGTTTGTCAGTCAGGAAGTCTAGATTGCTGATCAAATGATACATGCAGTTCAACCCTTACAATACAAACTTGCTCATCAAAAAGTCCACTTCACCACACAACATAGCAACCAGGAATACGTTTGAACCCAGCACAGCAAACGTTAATGCAGAGAAAAGGTCTTTGTCACCAATGTGACTTATTGACCAGTAACAACATGAAGTGTCTCTGAAAGGTGCCACCACAGCCACCAGAACTGCTGCAATGCACGTTGGCATAGATTGCACAAGTCTCTGTAACTCTACTGGAGGTATATGCCGAAAGATATTCCCTCATTTGGTGTTTTGATGATCAGGAAAATGATCCTCATAGCATAATAGAGGCTCCAGACCGTGTGATTGTAGGGGCGAAGCATTCAGGCCTGTACCATTCTGTTGGTGTATGCCACATATACACTGGCCTACTTGTCATCCAGAATATGGTGAAGGATGAAGCATTCAGGCCTGTACCATTCTGTTGGTGTCTGACACATATACACTGGCCTACTTGTCATCCAGAATATGGTGAAGGATGAAGCATTCAGGCCTGTACCATTCTGTTGGTGTTTGACACATACACTGGCCTACTTATCATCCAGAATATGGTGAAGGATGAAGCATTCAGGCCTGTACCATTCTGTTGGTGTATGACACATATACACTGGCCTACTTGTCATCCAGATTAAGGTGAAGGATGAAGCATTCAGGCCTGTACCATTCTGTTGGTGTTTGACACATATACACTGGCCTACTTGTCATCCAGAATATGGTGAAGGATGAAGCATTCAGGCCTGTACCATTCTGTTGGTGTCTGACACATATACACTGGCCTACTTGTCATCCAGAATATGGTGAAGGTTGATTCATCTGACCATACTACTTTCTGCCACATCTCTTTAGACCAGTGGCTATGGTTTTTGCACTACTGAACTCTCAAATGGGCATTTTGTCTCTTTGTAATGAGGGGTTGATGCACTGCAAACCTACTCTAATATCCCTCTGTGAAGTTCTCAACAAACTTTTCTTGTTTACACAATGTGATCATGTACTGCATTCACATTCTCAGAAACCGGAGAAGAGTTGCTCTTCTGTTTTTTCTTCCATATCACAGTAATGCATGAGCATCATGGTTATTGAATGTGCACTTTCAACCACAGTGTACAACCCTATTTACTGATGCCTTTCCCATGGGTCTAAATGCAGATGTAACTTTAGTCACTGTTCCTATTGTATCACTATCCAGTTGAACAGTCTTTATTAGTAAAGCTCCAGGCATCCTTTCCTCTTGCCATCATGATCCAAAATCATTGGTCAACTGGGCCTGCTCAGTATTTTCATATGTGCCACGGAGCATGATAGGATGTTAATTGTATCATGCAGTACACCTGTATGGAAGCAAACACTCTAATTCATAATTCAGTCCCCATAACTTCTAACCTGGTATAAAGTGTTATTCAGTCCCACATAACTTATAACCTGGTATAAAGTGTTACTCTGTCCCACATAACTAATAACCTGGTATAAAGTGTGATATAGCCAAGTCCCAGAGCCTGAGCATAGAGGACCATGTGGGATGAACCCAGTTACTGAGTGACAGTGTTTTGTCAGACTCCCAACACAAACCCCAACACTTTTGTCCTTAATAACAGAATGGTGAACAGAGACTTATTACACAACAATGACAGAATGTGTGGAGGTTCTGATAGTGAGAGGTTGTTAACTCCATGGTGAGACACATTCCTTTGTCAAGAGGTGAAGGATTGTGATTGGACATTTCAGTTGTCACCTGAGAAGGTGGAATGTTTCTGTGTGTGTAATAATAACCTGTGTAACTGTTCAGAACAGGATCATCTGTTGCATTCAAACTGAATAGCTTAAGGCGTAACTTGACCCACTGCAAAGTCAGCTAACTTCCATCCTGGCTAATGACAAGCGTCCTAAGTCTGGAACGGTCCTATCGATCAATCCTCAGACAGAGGAACTTTTTATGTTGCCAACCGGCGGTTCCTAACGCTCAACAATATTTATAGTCACATAAATTCTGGGCTGAGGAATCAGCCCCAGACCAGAATTGAATTACAAAAAAAACACTCTACGATCACATCTGGGAAATTTACCTCAGAACTGGAGGGAATGTCTGTCTGGGTTTTGTTACCTCAAAGAAACAGTAATTCTACATGATTTTACCCAGAACTTTGCAGCAATAAAAGTTCTACCATCCTCCACTTGCATGTGAGAATTCATTAAGCTGGAGGACGGATAAAGGAGGTCGCATATATACATCTGTTTTTATTGTATATTTGATATGCCTACAACAGCTTCAAATGGTTCAGACCAGCAAGCAAAAAAAAAGAAAACAGCCACAGTGTTGAGAAGTAAAAAATAGACACTGGCAGAGAGAAAGAGACTAATAGAAGAAGAAAAATAACAGTATATAATCCATTTGTGTGTGGTCAAAGATGAAGTGGTTATTCAACATTACAATCCTAACTTTCAAATGTGTTTAAACCAGCCAGAACCTGTATATAGATTGTCAAGTGTGATCTCACAGCTGGGAGACAGCTTGTATACAGGTACAATATAGTTCAAATACACATGTAAAGTTACATGCCAGGCATTGCTGCATAGTTCTAAAAAGTCTGGAAGTCACATTTCAAATTCATTTTTTATACATTTTAACAGAATTTTTTAGGGTGCAAACAAACTGCAATATTGAACATTTCATACATCTCTTTATATATCATTTACTAGGTTTTCATTGACTGACGACAGTGATGAACAGACAACATTTCATATGCAAATATAGTCACAGATTTCACATACTGCAGTCACCTAAAGCAGTGGTTTTTGAACCTCTCCTGGACCACTAGAAGCTCACAATTATATTGTGGCCCTGAACTAGGTCACCTGAATCAAGAGGTCAAGGGTTAGATATTTAGCACACAAGTTGATTCATGTGTGCTTAATCTGCAGAAGCTGGGCGTCCCATGGAGAGATTTGAGACAATTAATATTAGACAATTAAAATGTTGTGAAAAATGCTTTAATATGGTTGTTTTTGAATGGTAAAACGAGTATACCTTGTTCACAAACATTTAAGAGAGTAATGCCTGAAATGTTCAATGTTCCCATGTCCACATTCTCCAGACCACTACATCACTGATCTGCTGGACAGCCAAGGCAGTGGGTGGCTCTGATGGGATGACCGATGTGTTCGGAGGACAGATGTGGCCACTGTGCTGAGGACCAGAGCTCACACTGCCTACATCCTCTTCTATGTGTGCAGGTACGGCTCTAGGCAACAAAAGATGTCACCGAATATTTATTGATGTTATTAAGTTTTCATGTTTATCTGTAATGCTCCTATGTATGTTATTATTCAGACATTGTATTTAAGCCCCGCCTATTTCTTCTCATATAGTGGACCAGGTGAGGGAGACCAAGCACCTAAGATGCAGAATTAGAAGAGCTTCCAGAAGAATATGTCTGCCCAAGACCACCAAAGTAATCATTGGGAAACTTTTAGAGCACAAGGACTGAAGGAAGACACTGGTTTTGAAGTTGACTGGGGGGAGGCTAGCTTAGCATGGGACAGCAACAATTAATGTCCACTAAAATTGGTTGTTAATCGTCTTCAAACATTTGGGGTCTGAAGAGGTGACAGGTATGACAATTCTCATATAATTGTGACTGGCAGAGTAACAGTCCTCATTACAGTTCAGACTCCAGGATTTGTCATTGCATCCAAGACAACAGTCATCACCCCATCCTCTCCTGTTGATTCCTTTATATGTCACTCCTATCCCAGCCCCTCCCCCACTCCACTCTACCTCCCAGTAACAGCGTCCAGACAGACCCTCTCTACACAACACCTGTGGACAGACATCAAATCTCTCTGGGTGATCAGAATATGGCTGCTCCTCTCTCCTCCTTGTCACCTCCTTGTCACCTCCTTGTTCTCCTCAGACAGAGAGAGGTTTCTGTTTACGGTGTTTGGGTCAAGTGTGAGATCACAGAGATCTGATGGATGAGACCAAGACACAATATTACACATCGTCATCATTCATATTATACATAAACATGCATGTTTTATTTCTTTATTGTCATATACTAGATATTAAGACACTCAGAAAAAATACAAAAACACACAAACATGCACAAAGAAAAAACATACACACATTTACAAATACACATTTGATCTTTATATGTGTTCTGTATAATAAATTACTTAAATGTCTTCAGGCCAATTTTCAACCTCAACTCTCCACCATGATCCATACTGTGGAAGAAACAGAAGAACAGTCATTCAGTGACACACTATCTGTCATACACACACACAACCCCATCTCCCCTATATCACACACAAACCCCAATATTTCCCATCACACACACCAAACACCACGCACAACCCCCATCACACACACACGCAACACCCCTCCCCACATGATACACACCACACTAGGGTTTGACTATCAATCAAATTCTGATCTAAATTATAGACATGGGCATTATTTTAATCACACACTTCTGTGATTTCTAAAATGTTTTTAATGAGACCCGTAACCAGAGTTGACCATACAGTGGAGATAAAATGTCTATAACACCCCTGTTAAAATGTCAGGTTTTTGTGATGTAAAAGAATGAGACAAAGAGAAATCATGTTAGAACTTTTTCCACCTTTAATGTAACCAATAACGTGAACAATTCAATTTTAAAGCAAACTGAAATCTTTGAAATATTGAAAATATAATTTTAGCAAAAAATCTGTCAGATTGCGAGGACATCTCCTGTGCAGAGCCCTTTTCAGATCACCCCAGAGATGTTCAATTGGATTCAGGTCTGGGCTCTGGCTGGGCCATTCCAAAATGTTAATCTTCTTCTGGTGAAGCCATGCTTTTCTGGATTTGGATGTGTGCTTTGGGTCATTGTCATGCTGAAAGGTGAACTTCCTCTCCATCTTCAACTTTCTAATGGACGCCTGAAGGTTTTGTGCCAAAATTGCCTGGTATTTGGAACTGTTCATAATTCCTGAAATTCCATATGGTCCAGGCTAACAACATAAATGCTTTGGGCGAGTTACCTGTCATTGGTGTGCTCCCAGGATTCATGAACAGGCACTGAACGCCCCGCCTTTGTGTCCAGGTTCCTCTCTGTGTCCATGTATGCCCCTCTCAAAAGACCTAGACACGTTGTTGATGCGTTGACTGACACGACTCTAATGTTAGGGTTGTATCATTCAGTACACCTGTATGGTGGGGTTGTATCATTCAGTACACCTGTATGGTGGGGTTGTATCATTCAGTACACCTGTATGGTAGTGTTGTATCATTCAGTACACCTGTATGGTAGTGTTGTATCATTCAGTACACCTGTGTGGTGGGGTCAGGGGCGTAGCACCAAATTCTGGGCCCTGTATACTCTCAATGTCAGTGGGCCCCCTACACATGCCATTGTACGATGCGGGTTAGCAAAATGAAAATTCAATTTTGAATGAATTTTTTTTATTATTATTTGAATATAAACAAGTATAAATAGTGTTCAAATCTATAATCAAATCAGATTATAGTAATGACTGGTTCTTTCATTAACCACCTGAATTGATGCATTTGGCCTACTTGTGCTCAAATACCTTTAAACCTTAGGCTACATCAGGTTTGTGTACTAACATTTTGATCCATGATACTGATGCAAGTTTTAAATTAAAAACATTTATTTTTGAACAGGAGAACACGAGACAACTGTACCCTCAGAAACCAATCAAATAAGCTAAGCCTGCCATAATGAAAAAAAAAGTCAACTATAAAAAAATAAAAGTCAAATGAGATGTAATCTACATCCCAGTAAATCCCCACTGACGAGTCTTTTTGTTTGCAAAATCAGTGATGAGATGTAAAGTCCAACTGTAAAGTCCAACTGTTTGGCCAATTGGCTTTCAATTGACAGAATGGCGAGGCTGTTTAGTCTATCCTGGCCCATTGTTGATCTCAGGTAGTTTTTTACAAGTTTTAACTTGCTGAAAGCCCGTTCACCTCCTGCAACTGTGACAGGAAGTGTGCAGAAAATCCTTAAAACAATGCAAAGCTCTCCAAAACTGCTCTGCAGCTGCATCTTCCAGATGGCATTGAGGAGCTCAAGAGAGGACAGAGTTTTTGAAAATGTAGCATCATAAATGGTGCGGAAGTGTAGCACTTCATTTTCAAATTTTTCTGAGAGATCCGTGTCATACATTTTTGCCAGTGTCTGGCATGCTTCTTTTATCTGCTCTGCAGTCATATCTGTCAGCTTCAGAATAGGTGCAAATGTTTCACATATCTTTGCTGTGGTCTGAAATCTGGCACTCAATGCACTGATGATGCTATCCATTGCAACAAAAAATATTTTGTTCCTGAATGCATTTTCTGCACTGTCTTCAGTAGTTGCATCTTCTTGTGTCATCTCATCAGGCATGCGTTTCCTTTTGCGCTTCCGTCTCTCTTCAGTCCAAAAATGTTCAGGGACATCCAATGTTTGCGCTACTAGGGAGGCCTCTGCAAGCAGTGAGTCCCATCTATCACGAAGAGCCTGCATTTCCTCTTGTAGTGCCTTGATGTTTGCAGCCTGAACATCCAGAGAAATATCTCCTGCCTGAAGAATTACATTTCGGTTTTCAATGCACTGCAAAATCTTTACCCACACAGTGAGCAGGACGATAGCGTCAAAGGTCTTGAAATAACTTATCAAACCATTTGCCTCAGACTTGGCTTCACTTGCTAAACTGCAGGTGGCTAAGACACATTCCAGTGCCTCAAGGATGGAGGGCAAGTGCACTGCCACAGCTCGTACTGCAGCAATGCGGGTACTCCATCGAGTGTCAGAGAGACGATGAAGAGAGAACCCTGTCTTTTCTTTCAGGATTGCCCATCGCTCTGGGCTAGCACTGAAAAGATTATAGAGACGGTTTACAGAGCCAACCTCTGGACATGACTCAGCTGCATGGACACCAACCAGGTTGAGGGTGTGGGAAGCACAGGGAGAGAATGTAGCAAGCGGATTGACTTTTAAAATCTGAGCTTGTACTCCTTTCACCTTTCCAGACATGTTGGCTCCATTATCATAGCCTTGTCCTCTACAGTCTTGTAAAGGTATGCCATTGGACTGCAACACTTCTAGAATCATTTCAGAAATTTTCTGGCCTGTCTTTTTGTGAAAATCTTTGAATTCAATAAACCTCTCAACTATCTTCCAAACACCGTTGTCTTCTTTGTCTTGATGTACATATCGTATCAATAGCACATTCTGTTCTGTATGAGATATGTCTGGTGTTGAGTCACATATGACAGAGTAATATATTGCATCTTCTCTTTCTTTCAGGATAGTGTTGAGCACTCTCTTGCCACAGATCTCAATGAACTCGTTCTGGGTGTCTGGACTTAGGTAGTGAGTTAAACGTGACCCTTTCTTTTTTTGCCTTACTTTTTGTAAGTGCTCTTGTAAGAGGGGATCATAATGGGCCAACAACTCAAGAGTTCCAAGAAAATTGCCATTATGTACATCATCCAAATCTGAGGTTTTGCCTCTGAATGCAAGATTTCTTGAAGCTAAATAAAGAGTTACATCTAAAAGCCTCTCTAAGATCTTGGTATGCTTCTCTGCTTCTGTCTGGAACTGTTTTTGAAGGTGCCCATCAACTCCTGTAGCTACCAATAATGAGTGCTGAAGGCTTTTCCATTTTACATAGCACTGCTTATGGGGAGTGTGTGTCTCATTTGCCATTTGATGTCTGCCAACTTAAGTCCATCCTTGCTGTTCAGTGCACTTTTAGATGGCCTAGTCTGCTCATGTGAGAACAGAAGGCATGGGATACAGAATAGAGCATTTGCACTTTCACTGTTAATCAGCCAGTCCCTCCTAATCTTCTCCCGCCCATTGGCCGACTTAACATATTGAAGATAGCTAGGGAATGCTTTGCCGTCCTTGTCTTTGGGTGCCATTCTGGTCAGGTCTCCACTTTGACTAGCCAGTCTGCAAACTAGAGTATCTCTCTGCTGAGCAGTTAGCTTCTCTGGCCACAGTCCTGGGTCCTCTGACAACTCCTCTTCATTTCCCTCACTTTGCCCTTCCTTTTCTCTCTCCCCAGCCTCTTCATTTCCCTCCCTTTGCCCTTCCTTTTCTCTCTCCCCAGCCTCCTCACTACTCCCAAATACATCTACAAGCATGAAATATACATTATTTATGTTAGCCTCAACCTTATTGTAGTCTCACATGTAATAATTCATCCTACTTGATAATAGTACTATAATAGTAGTAGTATGTCGTAGTATGATAGTAGTATGATAATAGTAGACTGCTGCTCATTTCAGTTGAAACTGCTACAGCACATGATTGTTGGTAATAACTTAAAGTTGCCTCTATGAGCTCACCTTCTCTCACATCATCAGACTCGCACCCTGCCATGTCTTCTGCATCAAGTGCAGAACTTTCTACATCAACAAGCACAAAAAATAGGTATTAGCCTCTTAACGTACAAAAAAAACAACCTACTTGTTAAAGCAAGCTCACTTTGTATTCCAAGAGCCATTTCAGTGCAAGACAAAGCGCTAAAAAGAATTAAACATGTGATCAAGCATTGCGTATTATGTTGACAGTTTGGACTAAGCTTTAGGCTGTCAACCAAGTGTCCACAATAGGGCTTAACAGAGCTTGAAATCTACCATTACGAACAAGTACAAAGATAACATAACTATTATTAGTAGAAATTAACTGGAATTTGGTGATAATTTCAACAAACTATCATATCCAAACATAAATATCAAAAATTTGTTTTTTAAAACTAATGTAAACAACATGATCTTTTATCAGATTTATTTTAGAGTAGAACTTTAAAACTTTAACTCTTGTACTGAACCATTAATTCTTCCACGGAATAACAAAAACATGAATGTTGAGTAAAATATTACTCATCATTACACTTTATGTAGTTTGCAAGCTCAAGTGTGTCCTCAGTACTCCAGGGTTGAAGAAATCATCACTGCATGTGATGGAGGAATGCACAGTGCATGTAGGGGGCGTGGCCTCAGTAGCCCTGCAGTGTGCATGTGATTTAATAGTAGATATATTTAAGTGTGCTGCATTAAATCTGCTTGTTTTAGCCAAGATTATGCTACAATATATTTTCCTCAACTATATTTAAGTTCCCTGTTAAAGGAATAACCTTTCAGTTTTGTAAATTCCCATTAATTCCCTTATATTCCTGTTAACTCCCATGGAAATTTTCCAAATTTGAAAATTCCCAGAATTTTGCAACCCTATTCATTGGCTTTGATAATATCATGAATTTATTGAACATTGACTATAGCTTTTAAGCACAGCACTGTGCTGCAATGCTAGGGCTTTTCACCAAACAAAAATGATAATTTGCTTTATTGCTCAAATCAATATTATCTGTGTGCACTTGAGAACACAGTGATATTGGTAGGCACATCTACATGTGCAGAAATATAGGCAGATAATTTATTAAGGAGTTTGAGAATATATCACACATTATAAGCAATAGTAGGGCTAGTAACTTTACACTCTGCTGCCACTCTTTCCACCACTCCAATAGCACTAGGCAATAGCACACACATTGAATCAAAAGGCTTACTTATTTAAGGTAAACAACTCACAATTAGGAAGCAAGGGGGTAGCTCGCCCTTTGAGCAATGATCTCACCTTGTCTTTCCTCATTTCTGCTCTCAGTCTCAGCCTCATCTCCAGAACAGCAGCCAGGACTGGCCAGTGCTGCTAGTACTGCTGGTGTGTCAGAACCACTGGTTGTTTCTGAAACTGGTTTATGTTGGCAACCTGACGTTAGCTAACCTGGCCTGGCCCATAATTTACTTACAGCAACAAGCAGCCTGGTTGACAAACTAAGCTAAAGATTTAACATTAGCATACATACATTAGCAGCAGCTGTCTGGAGTTGACTACGTTAACTTTAATTGGACGTAGTGCATAACAAGCAAACTCAGTTCACCTTTTGGAAAGAAAGCAGTCATCAGCTGCTTCCCCTCATTCTGCCTCCTTTCTTTTTCATTCCTTTCTTTCTTTCTTTTTTTGAAAGCCCGATTTGGGCTTTTTGCGCAACATGATCAGGCGCTCCCAGGCTCTAGACTCACTACGTTACTTGTTTGCCGCCGGCTGCGGTCTATGGGCGGACTAAACCATTTTTTTTTGGGGGGGGGGGGGGGTCCAGAGTGTCTGGCACTGAGTTCATTCTCTCAGTTGGTGTTAATAATATATTTTGAAATGAATAATGACATCAATTGGAGGGCCCAATTAATTCCAATTAGGCTACAAAAATGTTTTGTACAAAAATAATAATAATAATTTTATGGGATGTTAAAGGGCCCTCTCCCTAGACGGGGCCCTGGGTAGTCAGGTCCACTTTTCCCCCCACTACCACGCCCCTGGGTGGGGTTGCGGTACATGAACCCTTGATTTCTTTAGGTGTTCCCTTTAATTTGTCAATTTGTCATCTGTATGTACTAAGTAGGCTATGTTTTTCTACATACAATACCTCCTATGTGGCCTTAATGAATAATAACAATGTGACTGTGTTAACCACACTATGTAAACTTCAATGAAATAAACACAATGTACATTAGGTAGCTAGCTACCCAGCCTCTTACACCAGAGTCTACTGCACGCCACGTTCCATGGGGCATTACGAGATGAGACTCACGGGAAGGTAGATAAAACATTACCATGCTTGATGTAAATAAAATGAACACAACCTGTTCCACAGCCCCTCCCCTTTCCCAGCCTCAGTTAGTAATATGTACAACAGAAACTAAACTGAATGTGAAATATCTATTTGGTGCGTGTTGTGATCCAAATGAAAATAGTTTAGTTTAACCGCGCACGTAACTTCTCTGTGTGTGGAACTAAAATTGTAAACTCCGAGTTCCCCCCGAAACGGACCTTGGAGCCGTAACTATAGCAACCGAAGTAGCCTAGCACACTTGATGCAGCTTCGGAAATATGGCAAATGCAAGCCAGATTTGTATGTGCCTTCCTTCGTTTAGGGAATTATAGCCAGTTCGTTTTCTTACTATCTTTATAATTATTGGACGTTGTGTAATTTACTCTGACACCAACATTATTAAATCCTCCATTGTTGCGATAGTGACAAAAGCACGATCTCTGATTGGCTACCGTCCAGCGGCAAGAGCCAAAGGTTGAACATGGTTGAGCTTCGCCGGCAGGACCAAATATTGTGCGTGTTCCCGTGGGCGGCAGTCGCCTTGCTTCGGCTTGCCGCGGCTGCCAGGGTTGGAGGCAAAGCTGCCGTCGAGGATTCATTGAACGTAATGGAGGAGGCAGCGGTTGCCGGTTCCGGTGTTCAAAGCCCCTTTTACGGGCACGGCGGTAGGGATTATTGCGTGCTAGTGTTCTTAATGACACCACAATGCAGTTCCAGGCCAAATACAGTTAATTTAAAAGATAATTCAGTTTCTAAGCGAAACAGCGATTTGACAAGTGCGATTTTGGTGAGTCCACTATTTTTAAATGTTTACAGTCAATTAGCCTCCGCTACTTAATAATTTGGTCGGTGTGATACACCAAAAGGTGAATGTAAATTAAAATGTTTCTGTCAATATATATCCATACAGCATGAACAGTTTATTTAATTAATGGATTTATTTCAGTTTCTATCAATCCATCTGACTCTTCTTCAGTCCGCTTTGACTGGCTGTCCTTCCTGTTCTGTCTTACATTTCTATCTGTCCGTTTCTCTGATTTGGCTGTCTTGATGCTTTTCTGTTCTGCCTGCATTTGTGTCTGTCAGTCAAAGTGAAAAAATTTATCTATCTTAATGAATTACAAACACGAAACAGATAATGAATTGTGTAAGTATTCACCCACTTTAGTCAATATTGGGTTGAGGCACATTTGTTAGCAATTACATCCATGGGTTTTTGGGTAAGTCTTTACCAGCTTTGCACCTCTGGACAGGGCAAATTGTGACCCTTCTACTGTGCAAAATTGCTCAAGATTTGTCAAGTTGGATTGAGACATTGTGATCATATCACTAAATGACCTAGCTCTATGAACAGACACTAACTACATTACCTGCCTCTACAAAGAGCCATTAATTACAATATGTACCTCTGCAAACAGTACCCAACTTCATTGCCTACAGTACCTCTACAAACAGTCATTAATTACATTGCCTACCTACAGTCATCATTAACATTCTGTTCTGTAAGTCACTCAACACATTACCTTGTGGTGGTCCAGGCAGTTAGAATAAGTATTACTTGCTGAGGAATGGTTAAGGGTCAGCATGTTCCATTGCTGTCATATCCTGTAAGGCAAAGCTATGATTATAAATGAGCAGAAGGGACATTTCTATTATATTATTTCTGAATTCATTTCCAAAATATGCTTTAATGTTTTTCACAGCTACAAGCAGACTGAACTCAAGGCAACACACCACTTACAGCTGAAGAAAGAGGAGAAGAAAATCTGGTCCAGGGCAGAGGAGGCTTATACAACTACCCTCACCCAGAGAGATTGCAGTATAAAAACAATGCAGAAGGAGATCAGCAAGCTGATGATGGAAAAACAGCTTGCACAGGTAAGACATTGTCATTATTTTGGGAGTGTTTTCAATGGTTGACATCTACATTTGAAATTGGGGGGAAAAAGCTTTACATTTGAAGTATTAAAATACAAGTTGACTCTAGCCTGCTGTACTAATCCAATATGACACTGTATTTTAAAAGATTACAGATGTCATTTATTTGTCATTGACTTGAACAGAAGGTCCAACCTTTGTTTGAACTACTTACTGAAAGTCAGCTACTGTACCAACGACTGTCAGATTCCCACACATGCCCTACAAATTCACAACAGTGCCAGTTTTACACATAGTGGTCAAAAACCATGGACTGTGTCTTCAGGGTATCTAGCATTAGTGTACTACATTAGATAATGCTATTAAAATGTGGTTAAACTTGGGTCTCATCAGCTTTACAATATAGTCTTTAATAATATCTATATTTAATATTAGTCTAGTTATAGCTATTAAAATGATGTATTGGTCATATTATAACAAATGTAACATTTTATTTCAGCAAGAAATTGATAGATTAAAGCTGAGGCAGAAAGTCATTAAGAATCAGAGACCACGTCTAGCTTGGAACGACAAACCGATTGAGACAAAGCGAGAGGAGACAGAGATAAAAGCAGGATTAGAGAGACAAGGAATAAATGAGAAAGCAAAACAGGATGAGGAAACGATAAAAGCACTGACACAAGAGATTGAGAGATTGAGAAAGATTAAGCCAGAAATGTCTTATAAAAAAGATGAAGACATTTGTAATCTAGAAAGCGAGAGAGTTAAACTGGTCAACAAAAAGGTACAAGATTTGGAGAGAGATGTTGAGAGACTGAAAGAAATTGAACAGGATAGGTCATTTAAAGGAGAAAGAACAATGCATATTGCAAAAATCGAAGACGTTCAACTAGTCAACAAACAGCTAAATGACTTGAAGAGTGAGGTTGAAATATTGAAACAGAAGCAGTTATTTCAAAAGCAAAGATCCATGCATATTGCAGAGAGTGAGGGAGTTAAACTGTTCACCAAACAGCTAAACGACTTGAAGAGAGAGGTTAACAATTTGAAAGAAGACATGACAAGTAAAGAAATTCTATATGAAAGAAGATTTGAAGTTGCAAAAAAAGCGCATAAAAGACAGAATGAAAGAATTAAACAAGTTAACCAACATTTATTACAACTAGAGAAAGAAATAGTGATAATTAAAGAAGCGATTGGATTGAATAACTGCCCTAAAGCAACCATGCGGTTCAAAGGCGAAATGATACAGGTAAGTGGGGAAGGGGGTGGACAGAACCAACTGGACATGAAGGAGGAGGAAACAGAGAGTGAGAATGACGTACAAAAAGAGAAAAAACGAATGAGACTTGAGATGGGACCAAAAGAGACTGAAATAATAAATGCAAGACGGAGAGAGTATTACATGTCAATCTACAGGGAAAGACTGAAACAGAGTAAGAATAGAGAGATGCTAAAGATTGCAAGAGAGAAGAGAGAGCGAGAGAAAGAGATGGAGGAGGAAAGAGAGAGACAGAAAATGAAGACAGAGGAGAGACAAAAAGAGAGGGCAAGAGAGGAAAGAGAGCAGGAGAAAGAGATACAGAGAGAGAAGGAAAGAGCCAGACAGAAGGAGATGGAGACAGGAAGAGAGAGACAAAAGGAAATCAGGGAGATGGAAAGAGAGAGACAGAGAGAGAAAGAGAATGAGTGTGAAAAGATTGGGAAAGAGATTGAGGAAGCGGAGGACAGAAGGTCCAAAGTAAATATGAATGATATATTAACTATAATCAAATCAAAAGGACTGCAACAGCATCAAAGGCGGAGAGAAAAGTGCCTACAAAGTTTCAAGGTGGATCAAGAACAGAGAGAACAGAAAGAACAGAGAGAAAAGAAAGAACAGAGAGAACAGAAAGAACAGAGAGAACAAAAAGAACAGAAAGAACAGAGAGAACAGAAAGAACAGAGAGAACAGAAAGAACAGAGAGAACAGAAAGAACAGAGAGAACAAAAAGAACAGAGAGAACAGAAAGAACAGAAAGAACAGAGCGAAAGAGAAAAACTCATGAGGGAGAAAGAGGAAAGACTTCAGGAGATGAAAGGGAATCAGGAATGGTTAAGACAGCAAAAAGAGCTGAATATACAGAGAGAGAGAGAACACGCCAGCTACATCGCTTCAGCCAGAGTAAAACAGAAAAGAATTGAGGACCCTGCCCCTTCCAATAAGAGTCTTATTAGGAGAGCTTTTCGCTGGATGCGTAGGATGTTTGGACTGAAGAACCTCCGAAAGAAGCTGGTAAAAAATTAAAGGAAGCCCTTGTTAGTCATGGAAGCCATTTAGAGGTCAGTAATCTTTATTTACACTGTTTGTCACGCCCCCTTCCCCGTGACTCTTGTTTGTTCAATGTACATGTTGTTTCCGTCGTTGTTTGTTGGTATGTTTGCCCGGTGCGTCTGTTCCATGTCTGTCCTGGTGTTGTGTTCTGGTTGTCCGGGCAACGAGGCGGGGGCGGGGTGTTCCCCACCTGACAGTCATTATCCACTCTCGCACCTGTTCCTGATCTGCAATCCACCACAGCATTTAGAAGAGTGTAGTATTTGTGGAGATATAATAACACACGCAGACACAGAGCCAAGGTGAGTCCGTTTATTCCAACTCTGTACCCCCTCAAACAGCCAAACCCTGGAAGGTCCAATGGCCCCTCCCTTTACCGTATTTACTCTAGTATTGATACCATCATGACCGTACCTTATAAACTACTACAGAGAGGACCTGACTTCCAGCCCCAGTCGGATTGTTAAGTCTCAACCGTATGTTGAGCTTTGCACACCAGCTAAACCTTTGCTGTATTGACCTAGTCCTGTTTTGCCTGTCTGCCTGTTTTCTGATTACCTACCTGTAACCCTGCTTTTTCCCCTGCCTAGACAAACCCGACAACTGCATGCACCTGTTTGTCACCCTGGACCTCGGAGCCACCCTGCACCTAGATTCCACGCCAACCCATAGCCACTCGGCCCACCCCCCTGACACTGTTGTTATACGTACGGCAGCTTTTGAATTTTATTTTAGGTCCAAATGTGATGAGGTTAGGTACTACTGAGTGTAACACATTTGTAAAAGTTGAAATACTAATTACATTCTTTCCTTTTTTTTGTGTTATGTTGTGTTGTGTTGTTTTTTGGGAAATACTGACCCAATACTTTCCTGTTTCTGTGCTTTTCCTGTTACAGCTAATGCCATGATGAATGAAGCCCAGTCAATGTAATTGTCTTTTATGCTTGAAACCATCTCTTATATAATAAAATAGAAATGAATTACTATGTGATTATTGATTGAAAGCATTGAGATTATGTTGGTTAAAATGTCATAATTTCTATACATGAACAAACTTGTTCTTTAAATTAGATACAATTGTCAGACTTTTACAATAAGTCACTAAACATTTCACCAGTGTTCATAAATAATACGAATCAATACGAATCATCAATAAACATCAAGACCACAGGAGGTTTTATTTGTCACAAAATAAGGATACACATTATAACCATTTAACAAAATGCTTCCATGTTTTTTCCCTAAAAGTAATCAAAATAAAGGGATAAAAAAATTAAATCACATGAAAGTAACAAAAGACTTGGTGCTTTGAATTCCCACACAGCTGTATATAGGGGTCAAGCTCCTAGAGCCTCACCATGCAATTCATCATGCAGAAATGTATTTTTTGATAGAGAAATTAACATTTGATTCTCTGGCAACAGCTCTGGTGGATTTGCTTGCATTCAGCATGTCAGTTGGACACTTGTCTCTCAAAACTTGAGATATCTGTGGCATTGTGTTGTTTAACAAAACTGTGCGTTTTAGAGTTGCATGTTATTGTCCCGAGCCCAAGGGGCACACGTTGATGCTGTTTAATCACCTGTCAGGTCAATGGATTGTCTTGGCAAAGGAGAAATACACATATTTATGCACAAAACTTATTTCAACTCATGAAAAATGGGACCAACACTTTACTTTAGGGTGTCCTGTCATGGAAAACAAAAAACATGCTAAAACTCAGGAATTTGTGAATCCAAAATAAACTTTAATGAAGATTCAAAAAAGCAGAGTTGGTCTGCAGAACAACTGACTTCCAAACCTTGAACACACATTTTTATACAGTATGGTTATACAATAATATTACGTCCTCCTATTATGCTAATGTCTGGATGGATCCTTCTGGAATCTTCCATCAATGTTTTTTACAACCCTCTGGGATTCGCTCCCCCAGCTAGTACTCATCATGACTCAGCATATTCTCTGAAATGGAAGGATTTCCTTATCTATGGGCTCACTCATCCTCCCAAGGCATTCAAGGAAAAGCAACAGGTCATTCTGACATCAGGATTAAATAAACTGTTGCTCCTTTGTCACATCAGTATAGTAAGAAGAAAAACTGAGCACAACTGTTGACCTTGACACACATAGAAATCCAAACTGTGTACCTTATTCTTCTCTCTTAACAATTAAATGTGGAAAAATCTAAGACAATTGGACTGTTTGGGGAAATTATATGAGCCCTGGTTAAATGTTTCATTAACACCCAATTGATTTGCAAGAGTTCACATGAGACGTTCTGTCTACTCTTCATCAGGTTAATGTGAAATAACATTTCCTGAAAATATCCCTACAGTCCCTAATTCACAACAATAACAATGCTATATTTATCTGCTGGGAACATGTAGCTCAGATTGTCCAGGGAAATATCCCTGTGTGATGAGAAACGTTTTGTTTATCTGAGAAATATCAACCTGTGCTAATGCCTAGACTTTAACTGAGCTAATTCTTTAGATGTGCTGGCCATCTGACATAGCAGATCTGATTAACGTCCTGTTACGGCTGAACACTGTGATTAAAAGGACCATCAATTGACTGTGAATGTCAAATGTCAATGTTGTTTTGTGGAACTAACCTCTACCTGAAGATGAGACAGCTAGTAATTTGAGCTGTTGCGTCTTTCACCATTGGAAATTAACTCTTATGATGCGATGAACTTTCTTGATAAACCCATGTGTAGCAATTAGAGTGGATACCTGAATGTTACTGATGTTATTTAGCCAGTGGGTGGACTCCCAGAAGGCATTTGAATTAGTGACTGAACAAAGTTTGTAGTTTAAAAAGATTTGTAGTTTAAGTGTGTTAGTAGCGGCTCTCCAAGTATCAGATCGTTACAGCAGAATTAATTTTACATTTCTATCAAATAATTTTTACACTGTGGTCTCCTTTCGTGGCTAATTTAACAATGTTCCCATTTATTGGATTAGATGAACTCTGGTCTTCCTCCCATATATCCTGGGTGACTGTGGAGAATAAGGAGTAGGCAGTCCTGGTTAGCAAGCAACATATTTTGCAGGACATTTTTAGAAGTTAGAAAGAATAATGAGTAAATAATCATCAAAATCCTTTTCAGAAATAAAGACAGACAATAAAGTGTAGAACTTTAGTTTCTCTAGTTGGCACGCTGGCTAGCAAGCCAAACATTGGCCAAAATGTTGAAGTCAGAGAGAGAGTGTGAGCAGCAAATGCAGAAGTGGGGAAGAAGAGGAACTCATTTTACGATAAACTATCTTGCTAGGCTAACCACGATTCCACTGCCACAATATTAAGTACAAAAGTAAAGCCATCAGCATTCAATTAGGGAAAAAGATATTTGATCCTCGGCTGATTTTGTATGTTTGCCCACTGACAAAGAAATTATCAGTCTATAATTTTATTGGTATATTTATTTAAACAGTGAGTGAATGAATAACAAAAACAAATTCTGGAAAAACGCATGTCAAAAATATTAGAAATGTATTTGCATTTTAATGAGTGAATTAAGTATTTGATCCCCTCTCAATCAGAAAGATTTCTGTCTCCCAGGTGTCTTTTGTACAGGTAACGAGCTCAGATTAGAGCACACTCTTACAGGGAGTGCTCCTAATCTCATTTTATTACCTGTATAAAAGACACCTGTCCACAGAAGCAATCAATCAATCAGATCCCAAACTCTCCACCATGACCAAGACCACAGAGCTGTCCAAAAATGTCAGTGACAAGATTGCAGACCTACACAAGGCTGTAATGGGCTACAAGACCATCGGCAAGCAGCTTGGTGAGAAAGTGACAACAATTGGTACGATTATTCGCAAATGGAAGAAACACAAAAGAACTGCCAATCTCCCTCGGTCTGGGGCTCCATGCAAGATCTCACCTCGTGGAGTTGCAATGATCATGAGAACGGTGAGGAATCAGCCCAGAACCTCACGGGAGGATCTTGTCAATGATCTCAAGGCAGCTGGGACCATAGTCACCAAGAAAACAATTGGTAACACACTACGCCATGAAGGACTGAAATCCTGCACCACCCGCAAGGTCCCCCAGCTCAAGAAAGCACATGTACAGTGTTGAAGTCTAACACTTACCCGAGTTGGTTTGTTGGAAAGGAGAATAACACACCAGGAGTCAGGTCAATTACCGTACCGCATATTCCGTTTATTACAAAAGCTTTTGGAGACAAGTGTCGCCGCACAATGTCTGAACATGTATCGCCATAACAGCATTATTTATACTTCAAACACGCCTAGTTAAACGTATATTTAGAAAGAAGAAAACATGAGTAGTCAATCATGTCTGATTGTGGAGAAGACAATTAGAAATCAGAAATGGGTTAGGATCGTTCGGAAATCCTCAGCTCAAGAAGAGGGTGTTGAGAAAAAGGGCAGAGTACAGGAGGTGAGCCGAGGGTTTCAGGAGTAGCAGCTGAGGACAGATCATCAATCTACACCAGGACCTGAGACGGATGATGTACAACTACCCCCACTCCCCCTTGGTGTCAATCTACACCAAGACCTGAGACGGATTATGTACAACTACCCCCCTCCCCCCTTTGTGTTAATCTACACCAAGACCTGAGATGGATTATGTACAACTCCCCCCCTCCCCCCTGGTGTTAATCTACACCAGGACCTGAGAAGGATGACGTACAACTGCCCCCACTCCCCCTTGGTGTCAATCTACACCAGGACCTGAGACGGATGATGTTCAACTACCCCCTCCCCCTTTGTGTTAATCTACTGATAATGATAAACCAAGATGATATTATGGTAAACCAATCATTGTACCTCCCTCATAAAGGGCCTGGAGGGTCGGATAACGGGGCTTTTTTGCTTTTGGAGCAAAGACTCTAGTAGAGTTGATGTGACTCTTGGTTATTGGACCCTCCAGGAACCCGGCGCTGTCTGTACTAGTGATTGACTAAATAAAGGTAGGAACTTGTAAGAGCTCTGGCTCCATCTTGGTCTCTGTGTGGGTGTGTTAAGTGTTTTCCATGACAGGACACCCTAAAGTAAAGTGTTGGTCCCATTTTTCATGAGCTGAAATAGGTTTTGTGCATAAATATGTGTATTTCCTGGTTAGTGAGCATTTCTCCTTTGCCAAGATAATCCATTGACCTGACAGGTGATTAAACAGCATCAACGTGTGCCCCTTGGGCTCGGGACAATAACAGGCAACTCTAAAACGCACAGTTTTGTTAAACAACACAATGCCACAGATATCTCAAGTTTTGAGAGACAAGTGTCCAATTGACATGCTGAATGCAAGCAAATCCACCAGAGCTGTTGCCAGAGAATCAAATGTTAATTTCTCTATCAAAAAATACATTTCTGCATGATGAATTGCATGGTGAGGCTCTAGGAGCTTGACCCCTATATACAGCTGTGTGGGAATTCAAAGCACCAAGTCTTTTGTAATTTTCATGTGATTTAATTTATTTATCCCTTTATTTTGTATTTATTTTACTTTATTTACCCTTATCTTGATTACTTTTAGGGAAATGACATGGAAGCGTTTTTTTAAATGGTTATAATGTGTATCCTTATTTTATGACAAATAAAACCTCCTGTGGTCATAAATACATGTTTATTGATGATTCGTATTGATTCGTATTATTTATGATTCCTATTAAAAGTAACTGTTCTAGAGTAGACTAGAACACTGGTGAAATGTTGAGTGACTTATTGTAAAAGTCTGACAATTGTATCTAATTTAAAGAACAAGTTTGTTCATGTGTAGAGATTATGAAATAATTAAAACCGTAGTGCTACAAGGGTTTTCAAAAATATATATTATTGCAATAAGTGAAAAGGGTGTACTGCAAAAAACTAATTACATCATCAAAAACTGGTCCCCTCTGTCCAGGGATTGAAACAGCAACCTTGCATCTACTGGTCCACCCATGTTAGGCTCTGTTCTCAAGGCACTTAACCCTTAAACACAGATCTTCATGCCAGGCCCTGTGCCTCTAAATGTGTCATCCCGTTGTATTGGGTGCTATTTTATCTCCTAAATCGCTGGGTGACATTGTTTATAACCAACATAATCTCAATGCTTTCAGTCAATAATCACACACAGTAATTCATTTCTATTTTATTATATATGAGATGGTTTCAAGCATAAATGACAATGACATTGACTGGGCTTCATTCATCATGGCAGTAGCTGTAACAAGAAAATCACAGAAACAGGAAAGTATTGGGTCAGTATTTCCCAAAAAACTCAACACAACATAACACAAAAAAAGGAAAGAATGTAATTAGTATTTCAACCTTTACAAATGTGTTACACTCAGTAGTACCTAACCTCATCACATTTGGACCTAAAATAAAATTCTAAAATTCAAAAGCTGCCGTACGTATAACAACAGTGTCAGGGGGGTGGGCCGAGTGGCTGTGGGTTGGCGTGGAAACTAGGTGCAGGGCGGCTCCAAGGTCCAGGGTGACAAACAGGTGCGTGCAGTTGTCGGATTTGTCTAGGCAGGGGAAAAAGCAGGGTTACAGGTAGGTAATCAGAAAACAGGCAGACAGGCAAAACAGGACTAGGTCAATACAGCAAAGGTTTAGCTGGTGTGCAAAGCTCAACATACGGTTGGGACTTAACGATCCAGCAGGGGCTGGAGGTCAGGTCCTCTCTGTAGTAGTTTATAAGTTACGGTCATGATGGTATCAGTACTAGAGTAAATACGGTAATGGGAGGGGCCATTGGGCCTTCCGGGGTTTAGCTGATAGACTCTGTCCACCAGCGTAGTGACGAACTTCCGCTTTTGTCTAGAAGTCGGTATTGCAGTTTCCGGTTTACTTACTAATACTCATCCGCATTAGTAAACACCTAAACTCACAACAAGATGAGTGATGCTGTTGTACGGGGACAAAAAGAAATATAATGTACGTGACTCATTTAAGTTTCAAGGTACAAGTGGGGCATCATTTTAATCAGGAGAATGTCCTCTTTTTAATAAAATATGGCTTGCGCCATTCAAGACTTCAAACGTTAGACTAGAAATAGTCAGAAAAGGTGATTTCTTTATATACTTCCACGTAACGCAGGTTTAAGCGCAATTAATACCATATAGGACCAGATGTTTACTTCCTATGCCAGTTGTTATTTTTCAGTAACTTCTTCAATTCTAAGAGTTCTTACAGCATCTGGACAGACAATAGATGCTCCCTATGCAAATACCAGCTCCCCTCTCTCACACTCCTCTACCTATCTAAACAATGGGACTCAGTCCTTTAATCAGTGAGAATACATTATAAAATAAATGTCCCTGACAAACGCCAGAGAATTCACCTGAGAATACAAAATGTAATCATTACAACTACACAAGTAAAACCTTTGACGCAATTGTGTTTATCAGTGAAATGTGTGTGGCCTACCTTGTGATAGTCGCTGGGAAATGGTACTGGACCTAAAAACTTGGGAGTCATGGACGGACCCAGGCCACTTTGCCTCCACATTGGTAATGATGCAGGCAGTTGACATTAGGGAAAGCTGTAACACAAAATAGTCTGAGTATATCCAGTGATTCTTGTAATGTAACACGTTTTTGTAATCTGTAATTCATGTTACATGCAATCTTGTAGAAATCCTCTGATGAAGCACATTTTTCTGTGGCCAGGGAAGGTAATAAAGATTTGTGCCAAGACTTCAGTGCCAAACACACACTTGTGACACAACGGCAAATAGTGCCTTTATTTAGAATTTTGGCATCTCCCACGGCATATAAAAAAATGCATCTTGCAAAAAATCGCAGTGCCACACAGACCGTCTATGGGATGGTGAGAGCATGGCTTTGCGCTGTGTGGTGCTGAATTTTGGGACCCAGCAGTCTGCACAAATAACAGATTCCATCTCCAGTAAATCGATACCTCTCATGCAGGTTCTTGTCGGGAAAAGCTAAAGGATCTGTCCCGAAACACCCTCTCACGTCTGAAAGCACATCTCAATATCAGCGCTTCTTCATCCATAACGTCATTCAGAAATGGGCATGCCATGGTGCAGGGAGAAACACAGGTGAATGGGTCTTGATATTTTGCCCTCATCACTGACTTCATTGAAATCACCGTTGCAAATTCATCAACCATTTCCAACCATCTAAACTGCAATAGTAGGATTGAAATCAAACTCATCACAGCAATAGTGACAAGTAATGCGTGTTAATAACAATAAAACAGATCACATTCAGAAGACAACGACTGTTAAACACGTTTATTTCGGATCAGAGCGGCAGCTGATTTAACACAAGACTCCAGGATTAATCTTAGCCTGGCTGTTAGCCTGCTCTGGAGCAGGCTAGCTGCAAAGAATAAATCTCCATGGTTACTTGGCTGGGTTTAATTCAACCTGCTTTTGTGCAACCAAGTCAAAGCTAAATTAATCCTGGATAACTTGAATATCCCAGCTTAATCCCTTATCCTGTTTTTGTGCAACAGGCCCCTGGTCCCAATTGATATTGTTTGTATGTGTTTAAATGTTTCCCCTCTGCTCCCCACAGTGTGGATCATTGTCATTGTCATGTTTGCTGTTGTGTGTGTTGCTGTTAATTGTAAGTATGTTATACCCGTTGCCTGCCTACGTTTTGCTGCTTTAGTCAGCCCTTTTCTTTTGTTTGCTCGGTGTTTGTTTAAATTAAAATATCCACACCGACTACCTTTGCCTGCACCTGGTTCCTTGCTCCCGCAACACTCATTACATAAACATTAACTTCTCTGCCAAAGACTTACCACAACACCTACCCAAAAACAAATGCAGCAAAAAGAACATGCAGGGCGAAACAAACCCAAGTTTTTATTCATAAATCGCGTGACTTACTAAAACCTAATGTGCCCTAACACATAGACCTGTGCCCTAACGCATAGACATGCCCTAACACTTTCATCTCAATCAACGTGCCCCAACATCGTTAAGAGACCTGTAAGTGAGATGTTCAAGGCCCAGCCTTGTCTGCAGAATTTAAATGTGCCCTAACACAAAACGGAGCCCCAACCCCCGTATACATGCGCCCAAAACGCATCGAAACTTAAGCCCAGGTACCTGTACTGAGGAATCCCAAATATCATGTAAGCTGAGCGGCCTGACTCTCAGCCGTTTCACAGCCAGTCCACGAGCGGGGGAGGAATTGGGCTCGGGTACCTAGTCACCGGCCGTGCACGGATAACCCGCCATGATTTAAGTACGAAACCCCAGGATCAGTAACCGAGGACGAGCTCCCAAATTGTGATGGTAATTCTATCGATCAAGGGGGTAAGAAACAGAGACAAAATTCTCTTGGCACATTCCAACAGTTTTATTATTATTTGCAAATAAAAGAGACACGTCAAACGCTTACAAACATAATCATCCAAGGAGTCTCTAAATTAGTACAGGTCATTCAACAGTATATAAGGGAGGGAAAAGGGGTGTGGTAAGATGCTGCCCATCTGTCTTAGGTCAATACAACACATTCCCTTTGTCCTATCACACAAGTCACATGCTGTCCTCCCCCACCTCATCCTTCCTGCCATAATGTTTACTGTTTACCTAAAGGGCCAACTGACCTTACTTCCCCCCAAGGACCACATTCCTTTTGTTCTATTACTACCTATCTAAACAATGGGACTCAGTCCTTTTGTTCTATTACTACCTATCTAAACAATGGGACTCAGTCCTTTTGTTCTATTACTACCTATCTAAACAATGGGACTCTTTAATCAGTAAGAATGCATCAGGTTTCAGAAATTTCCATAACAGGTTATAATTTGTTCCACTAACCCACTGGTGTTATCTGTTCATCAGATTAATTTTATAAAACCCTTTTTGCATTGGCAGTTGTCACAAAGTGCATATACACAAAAATAAATAAAAATAAATGCTGTGGTATGGAGTATCCAATTAATGTTATGGAATATGTAAATACACAGATGCATGTTTGGTATTAGTAGAAGGATATGTAGCATATGTCTTAGAGGATGTTCTGCCCGGTACTGTTCTCAGCAGTCAGGACCCACGGTGGAACATGGTGATCCAGAACACTGATGGTCAGAATTGGGGACCGAGGGTAGGACTCCAGACCAACCTGGAAATATGTTGAGATGAAGGATGGCAAACAATGAGACAGGTGAGTGAAACAAAACTGAATCTGATATTGTAAAGTTTGCCTGGTTATTACTTGTTTTTCTGGTTATTACCAAATTTCTTTAAGCAGAAAGGCCCTTTTAATTTGGCAATCATCATCGCACCCACCGTGAATCTGTAGAAGTATTGATATTTGAGTAATTTATCAGACACTTTTATACAGAGCAATTTACAGTAGTGTTTGGGATTAGGTACCTTGCTTAAAGGCAGAGACATGTACTGTACAGGAAAAAATTAAGAGACCACTGCACCTTTTTCTTTCAGGAAGGTTTTGACTGAGGAACAGAAGGGTTAAAATTATCACTGCAAATTGAACGCTTCTGTTCCTCACTCAAAACCTTCCTTTTTGACTTTTTTGGAAAGGAGAAGGTGCAGTGGTCTCTTTTATTTCCAGAGCTGTATACCATGATACCTGGAGAATCTTAACTAGCCAACGACTCTAAAACCCAGCCTACTCTCTCCCGTTTCCTCCAAATGCTGGGTGATGTGAGCGGAGATATTGTCAGTCTTGGCACCCTACCCCATAGCCCATTCACATGAAGAATACGGGAGATTGTAGCACACAGCCAGTACTTGCCAGAAATTCCTGCAGTTTCTTTAATGTTGCTGTAGGCCTCTTGGAAGCCTCCCGGACCAGTTTTCTTCTTGTTTTTTCATACATTTTGGAGGGACGTCCAGTTCTTGGTAATGTCTCTGTTGTGCCATATTGTCTCCACTTGATGATGACTGTCTTCACTGTGTTCCATGGTATATCTAATGCTTTGGAGATTCTTTTGTACCCTTCTCCTGACTGATTTCTTTCAACAGTGAGATCCCTCTGATGCTTTGGAAGCTCTCTGCGGACCATGGCTTTTGCTCTGAGATGCAACTAAGAAAATGTCAGGAAAAT
Organism: Esox lucius; assembly: GCF_011004845.1. NCBI lineage: Eukaryota > Metazoa > Chordata > Actinopteri > Esociformes > Esocidae > Esox > Esox lucius. The sequence continues at coordinate 9,769,002 of NC_047579.1, forward strand.
CCTACAAGAACAGCTGAACTTTTTTTGTGATTATTCAGAGTCACTTTAAATGATGGCAGGTATGTAATGAATTCTATTTAAGATGACTTTGAATGTGATTGGTTAATTCTGAATACTGCCACATCACCAGTTATAAACAAATGTGATTCCACAAGATAAATCCAACAAATTGAAATGTAGGCCTAAATGTGTTACACAAACTTCATCATTTTTCTTTAATGTATTAATTAATACATTGGGAAACATGAATTGCTTAGCCTATAGTTGTAATTATATACAGCTCTGGAATAATTAAGAGACCACTCCTAATTTTTCTTAAATCATGTATGGCAGCTATTCTATTCCAGTTATCTGTCATTCTACTTAATGAGGTACTGATTAGGTGATTACCTGAACCAAATCTAATTTAATGAGGAAAAGTATAAAAAACACTTTTTTTGGTCATCACTATCCTCCAGCTGGATGGCAAAAAAAGTGCTATTAGTACCACAAAGGTAATATGAATTAAAATATATATATATTCAGCATGACAAAAAAGTTGAAAAGAAAGACTTTGAGTAAGGAAAAGAAGGTTTCAATTCTGGCTTTACTGTCAGAGGGATACAGTGAGCGTCAGGTAGCTTCCATCCTGAAAATGTCAAAGACGGCAGATCATAAGGACAAGGTCAAGCAACAGACATTGGGGACAACAAAGGTACAGACTGGCAGAGGGTGAAAACGACCATCCACTGCCTGAGATAACCGCCAACTCATTCGAATGTCACTCAGCAACTGTAGTGACCTACAAAAAGAATGGCTAACAGCAGCTGGGGTGAAGTGCACAGCGAGGACAGTTCGAAACAGGCTCCTAGGGGCAGGGATGAAGTTGTGCAAAGCTAGAAAAAAGCCCTTCATCAATGAGAAGCAAAGAAGAGCCGGGCTGAACTTTTTCAAAAGTCCAGAAGGATTGGACCGTAGAGGAATGGAGTAAGGTCATCTTCACTGATGAGTCACATTTTCAGCTTTGCCCAACACCTGGTCGTCTAATGGTTAGACCTGGATCGGTGATGATCTGGTGATGCATCAGTAAGGCTGGAATCGGGCCGATTTGTCTTGAATCAAGTCAAGTACAAGGTTATCCTGGTTATCTTATAATGTTCACCAACTCAGTGAATTGGTTTTCCCAGCAGCAAAATGCTCCATGCCACACAGCCAGGTCAATCAAGGTGTGGATGGAGGACCACCAGATCAAGACCCTGTCATGGCCAGCCTAATCTCCAGACCTGAACCCCATTGAAAACTTCTGGAATTTGATCAAGAGGAAGATGGATGGTCACAAGCCGTCAAACAAACCAAGTTACTTGAATTCTTGTGCCAGGAGTGGCATAAAGTCACCCAACAGCAATGTGACAGACTGGTGGAGTGCATACCTCCTAATACTCTAAATAACAATATTTTTATTTGGAATTTGGGAGTAATGTTGTCAGTAATTTATAGAATGAAACAAAACTGTTCATTTTACTCAAACACCTATGAATAGTAAAACCAGAGAAACCGATCATTTTGCAGTGGTTTCTTACATTTTTCCAGAGCTGTATATATTTGAACTCAACCCAAGTACTATTTTAGTTTTTATTGTTACTACTGTATCAATATTCTTAAATTACAACAGAAAAGTGTACAGATGTGAAGGAAATGCCATGACAATAAAAGTGCGATGGGATGGAGGTTTGAGGGATGGGTAGAGAGAGCAATAGAAGACTCTAAAAACATTACTACTTCCCTTTGTGACTAGAGTGAAATACTTTGTTGTGGTACAGTCAGGTGTTTAACATGAGTGGGAGGGGCATGGGTGGTGGTCTGCAGGTGGGATGTTTTCGGCACAACACCGGCAATTCGCCACCTGTCAAACGCTCTTCTGATCCCATGCCCTAGACATCCTAACTGATGGAAATCGTTCATATGCATAGTTCACATTTATACAGTTTTGCTCTGGCACCTATGTACATAAAAGACAATAACACAATTAAACTGAAATCATATTTCACCTGCACCAAAAAAAACATTCCCAAAAAAAACATTCCCTTTTTTGGGGTTGTCTTGCTGTTGTCTCACCAGGGCACCTGTTGTCACTTTCATTTGCACCACAACAGGTGAAACTGATTCACAATCGCTTCCTAACTGGACACTGATATCCCGGATGTTTAATTGACATGGTGTTATACTGTGATGATTACATGTTCCCTTCATTATTCACTCACTGCTAGAGGGTCAGTGTTTTACTACGTTGTGTCCAGAACATGATCATGAGTGAAACATCATGTTGTGTTTGACACGGGGACCATCTGACACAGAGACACTGAGGAGCAATAATAAACATAAAACCCTGGATAGAGGGGCTCAGTGAATGTGGTGTTGAATGTGTACAGGTGGGTCAGTGTGACAGAGGAGACCCTGTAGAAGGACAGAGTGCCGGCTGGCCAGTCCAGATACACTCCTACTCTGTGGGGGTCTGAGTAGGTGACAGGTATGACGGTTCCCGTATCATTGTGACTGGCTGAGTAACTGTCATCATAACAGTTCAGACTCCAGGACTTGTCATTGTATCCAAGACAACAATCAACTCCCCTTCCCGCCCTGTTGATTCCTTTATATGTCACTCCTATAACAGCCCCTTTCCCACTCAACTCAACCTCCCAGTAACAGCGTCCAGACAGACCCTCTCTACACAACACCTGTGACCAGTAGTAAAATCTCTCTGGGTGATCAGGATACAGCTGCTCCTCTCTCCATGTCACCTTTCTGTACTTATACAGAGAGAGGTTTCTGTTTACTGTGTTTGGGTCCAGTGTGAGATCACAGACATCTGATGGATGAGACCAAGACACAATATTACACATCATCATCCATATACAGTGGGGAGAACAATTATTTGGTACACTGCTGATTTTGCAGGTTTTCCTACTTACAAAGCATTTTTATTGTATCAAGTGTAAGAGACGGAATCTAAAACAAAAATCCAGAAAATCACATTGTATGATTTTTAAGTAATGAATTTGCATTTTATTGCATGACATAAGTATTTGATCACCTACCAACCAGTAAGAATTCCGGCTTTCACAGACCTGTTAGTTTATCTTTAAGAAGCTCTCCTGTTCTCCACTCAATACCTGTACTAACTGCACCTGTCTGAACTAGTTACCTGTATAAAAGACACACTCAATCAAACAGACTCCAACCTCTTCACAATCGCCAAGACTAGAAAGCTGTGTAAGGACATCAGGGATAAAATTGTAGACCTGCACAAGGCTGGGATGGGCTACAGAACAATAGGCAAGCCACTTGGTGAGAAGGCAACAACTGTTGGCGCAATTATTAGAAAATGGAAGAAGTTCACCTCGTGGGGCATCAATGATCATGAGGAAGGTGAGGGATCAGCCCAGAACTACACAGCAGGACCTGGCCAATGACCTGAAGAGAGCTGGGACCACAGTCTCAAAGAAAACCATTAGTAACACACTACACCGTCATTGATTAAAATCCTGCAGTGCACGCAATGTCCCCCTGCTCAAGCCAGCGCATGTCCAGGCCCGTCTGAAGTTTGCCAATGACCATCTGGATGATCCAGAGGAGGAATGAGAGAAGGTCATGTGGTCTGATGAGACAAAAATAGAGCTTTTTGCTCTAAACTCCACTCACCGTGTTTGGAGGAAGAAAAAGGATGAGTACTGTTGTGGAAATGACTTTATACAATGTATTCTCACTGATTAAAGGACTGAGTCCCACTGTTTAGATCGGTAGAGGAATGTGGGGGATCTGGTATTTGCATAGGGTGCATCTATTGTCTGTCCAGATGCAGATCAATGGGTTTAGGACAGGATAGGAGAAGATATACAACAGGGAGCAGTAAGGTCAGTTGGCCCCTTTGGGTAAACACTACAGTAAACATTATGGCAGGAAGGATAAGGTGGGGGAAGATAGCATTTGACTTGTGTGATAGAACAAAGGGAATGTGTTTGATTGACATGAAACAGATGGCAGCATCTTACCACACCCCTTTTTCCTATGCGATATATACAGTTGAATGAGCTATATTGAGTTAGAGACTATTCACTGTTACTTTGTAACCTGCGTATTCTCTCCTTGCAAGTTTTATTAAAACCGCAATTGATTTCTCCTGTCTTAGCTACCATTTTCATAGAACTGTTTTGCACTTTAGAAATTGCCATCACAGTACCACCCCAAGAACACCATCCCAACCATGAAGCATGGAGGTGGACACATCATTCTTTGTAAGAGCATTAAAGATGGGTCGTGGCTGGGTCTTCCAGCATGACAACTACCCAAAACCCCCGAAACACACAGCCAGGGCAACTAAGGAGTGGCTCCGTAAGAAGTATCTCAAGGTCCTGGAGTGGCCTAGCCAGTCTCCAGACCTGAACCCAACAGAAAATCTTTGGAGGGAACTGAAAGTCTGTATTTCCCAGCGACAGCCCTGAAACCTGAAGGATCTGGAGAAGGTCTGTATAGAGGAGTGGGCCAAAATCCCTGCTGCAGTGTGTGCAAGCCTGGTCAAGAACTACAGGAAACCTATGATCTCTGTAATTGCAAACAAAGGTTTCTGTACCAAATATTAAGTACTACTTTTCTGATGTATCAAATGCTTATGACATGCAATAAAATGCAAATTCATTACTTAAAAATCATACAATGTGATTTTCTGGATTTTTGTTTTAGATTCCGTCACTCACAGTTGAAGACTGCTACATGCTTTGTAAGTGGGAAAACCTGCTAAATCGGCAGTGTATCAAATACTTATTCTCATAGGTTTTTCTCATAGGTTTGCATACCCTGGCAGAAATTGTGACATTTTGGCATTGATTTTGAAAATATGACTGATCATGCATATTTAAGGAAAGTGATCATATGAAGCCATTTATTATCACATAGTTGTTTGGCTCTTTTTTAAATCATAATGAAAACAGAAATCACCCAAATCACAAAAATTACATATCATTGAAAAACACACAAGGAGACACACAGGTTAAAATGGCAATTAAAGGAACATTTTTGACACCTTTTTAAATTGCTATTAGTGTCTATGTAGAAATAGTCAACGAGTTTGTTAGCTCAAACGTGGATGCACTGAGCAGGCTAGATACTGAGCCATGGAGAGCAGAAAATAACTGTCAAAAGACCTGCGTAACAAGGTATTGGAACTTTATAAAGATGGGAAAGGATATAAAAAGATATCCAAAGCCTTGCAAATGCCAGTCAGTACTGTTCAATCACTTATTAAGAAGTGGAAAATTCAAGGTCAAAGTCAAGGTCGGGTAGACAAAAGAATGATTTCAGCCCTGTCAGAAGAATTGTTTAGGGTACAAAGAAAAACCCACTGATAACCTCAGAAGAAATTCAGCCTGCTCTGGAAAAAGACGGTGTGGTTGTTTCAAGGAGCACAATACGAGGATACTTGAACAAAAATGAGCTGAATGGTCGAGTTGCCAGAAAGAAGCCTTTACTGTGCCAATGCCACAAAAAAGCTGTTGTGGAAATTCTTGTACTGATGTATTCTTTGTCGTCCTATACATGTATGAATGAGTTACTAGTTAAAGATACCGAGAGGGGTCTGGTGTTTGAATAGGAGACATCCTTGACCGGCACGGGTGGATTAGAGGGGTACTTGTAAATCTGTATAACCCTTTAGTGTCTCTGTTGATTATCAAGACATTGGCCCTCATTTATCATTCTTGCGTAGAAACGGGCGTATATGTTGGCGTAAGATTTTGCTTACACTCCTCTCACCGCCTGATTTATGAAGCTGTGCGTACCTTTAAAATCCAGGTGTACGCAATACCTGCCCTTGATAAATGCAGCGGCTGAAAACGATCATCATTAGAATAACACGCCCCTATATATTCAAGCGTCCGCTTCCCCCACGCCCTCATTTTACGCCATGGACACACGGAAGACGGCAAAAAAGAGAAACTTTTCTGACGTGGAGATTGAGACGATCACCATGGAGGTAGAAAGAAATAAAAGTGTTTTATTTGGCAGTTTAAAAAGCGGAATAAAAGATGATGATGTGATGTGGAGTACCATTCATTCACATTAATAATTGCATGACAATTTGTAATATTCGTCTTATTATTTTATGATATTTATTATTAATGACGTTTGTTATTTAGAAGAAGAATGTTGTTATTATTACTTATTATTATTATTATTTAAAAGAAGAAGAATGTCATTTTTATTATTTTGTCAGTCTGAATTATATTTTGGTCATTAAAAGCCTTTTATTACTGAACTGCCGGGCCTAACCCTGAAACGTCATGTAAAGCGCACAGGCTCGCATCTGAAGGAATACGTATAAATCAAATGCTTTGGTAAAGTCACACAAATTAAACATTAAAGTCCATGTTGCACAAAAATAAACACTGAAGTTTGTAATTATTATGTTGTTGTTTGTTTTACAGTGGGTCATAATATATCACATCTTTTAGTTTGTCAGTGCGGTAGGTTTTTTTTTTTCTGCGCATTTCCGCACTAACTCAAAACGTGCGTACACCACCTCCTGAGCTGGCGTAGGATTTGAGAGTGCCGTACGCCAACGTCCATATTGATGAATCTCAAAGTCACCGTGGTTTTGGGTGTACGCCAGGTGTACGCTGGAAATTTGGTGTACGAACTTTTGATAAATGAGGGCCATTGTGTCTCCTCAGGAGTTGAGAAGGATAAGGTGGGGGGACAGCCCGCCCTTTGGGGAAATGTTACACAAGACAGATGGGCAGCAACTTACCACACCCCTTCTAACATTTGAAATAAACACGGATTGTTCATGTATGGAGTTAGAGACTTAGAGACTCTTACTCCTTTAAGAGTGTCGATGCATGGAATTACCATCACAATTTGGGGGCTCGTCCTCGGTTACTGATCCTGGGGTCTCCTACTTTTTGGGATTCCTCAGTACAGGTACCCGGACTTAAATTTCGACCTCGGGAGGTAAGGGCACTTTCTTTTTGCGTTAGGGCGCGAGTATACTTGGGGTTAGGGCTTCTTTTTGCGTTGGGGCGCGAGTATACTAGGGGTTAGGGCTCCTTTTTGCGTTAGGGCGCGAGTATACTAGGGGTTAGGGCTCCTTTTTGCGTTAGGGCGCGAGTATACTTGGGGTTAGGGCTCCTTTTTGCGTTAGGGCGCGAGTATACTAGGGGTTAGGGCTCATTTTTGCGTTAGGGCGCGAGTATACTTGGGGTTAGGGCTCCTTTTTGGGTTAGGGCTCCTTTTTGCGTTGGGGCGCGAGTATACTAGGGGTTAGGGCTCCTTTTTGCGTTAGGGCGCGAGTATACTTGGGGTTAGGGCTCCTTTTTGCGTTAGGGCGCGAGTATACTAGGGGTTAGGGCTCCTTTTTGCGTTAGGGCGCGAGTATACTAGGGGTTAGGGCTCCTTTTTGCGTTAGGGCGCGAGTATACTTGGGGTTAGGGCTCCTTTTTGTGTTAGGGCGCGAGTATACTTGGGGTTAGGGCTCCTTTTTGCGTTAGGGCGCGAGTATACTAGGGGTTAGGGCTCCTTTTTGCGTTAGGGCGCGAGTATACTTGGGGTTAGGGCTCCTTTTTGGGTTAGGGCTCCTTTTTGCGTTGGGGCGCGAGTATACTAGGGGTTAGGGCTCCTTTTTGCGTTAGGGCGCGAGTATACTTGGGGTTAGGGCTCCTTTTTGCGTTAGGGCGCGAGTATACTTGGGGTTAGGGCTCCTTTTTGCGTTAGGGCGCGAGTATACTAGGGGTTAGAGCTCCTTTTTGCGTTAGGGCGCCAGTATATGTGTTTGGGCACATTGAAATTCTGCAGACAAGGTTAGGGCCTTGAACATCTCACTTACGGGCCGACAGGTCTATCAACAATGTTAGGGCACGTTGATTGAGAGGAAAGTGTTTGGGCACTTATGCGTTAGGGCGCTGGTATATGTGTTAGGGCACATTAGGTTTATATGGTTCTGGTGTGAGCGACGCGCTCACATGTCATGTGATTTGTTAATAAAATAGTGTTTGTTTCGCCGTGTTTGTTTTTTGCTGCGTTTGATGTTGGGTAAGCTTTGTGGTAGGTTTTTGGCGACAGTGTTTATGTTTATGGTGCATGGACATGTGAACAAATGTTTCTTTGAGTGTTATTAGGTTTACGGTGACTGGCGTTTTCATTCCGTGGCGGATGCGCGGCCTGCTGGGCTGGTTGGTGGAATATGGCAGAGTTTTCGTATGGACGTTTCAGAAGGTATACTGTAAAGTAGTTTGGAAGGCGTAGGCTACGGTGTGTAGACAGTGTTGACTGATGGAAGCTTTGGGAAAGTTGTGTGGGGTGTATTGATCTGTGTAGCCCTTTTCGTTCAGGTATCTGTGTTGTAGCCCATCTGACTGCCCCCACCCCCCGCTAGGTTTGCGTGGTCCCAACGTTTCCCTGCAATCGTAGCCAACCCGCTGGAGGCCGAGATTGCCCCCGATTGGTTTTCACTCTATGGACCTTTTAGTTGTTTGAGTCAAGAAAAGTTCCAAAAGTGGGGAGTTGTACACACCAGGTGTACACATCTGTAATCTCCGGTGTTTGCGGAGACTGAGACCAAAGAAGATTACAGACCCGGGGTTGAGAGACGGGTGCACGGGAACACGCAGGAACGCTGAACCGCCTGAGGGAGGGGTGCGGACGGTCAGACAGGGGACCAGAGGGAGCATCAACCGGTGAGATTGTTCCTTAATACAGTTTTCATATGCTTTAGTAAACTATGTGGTTGGTTTTTGTATGTCGGATTTGATGGTTTTGTGGAAGTTGATAGATGGATTTAAGAAAGTATGGTATCTAGAAGTAATTTTTGAGTTATGGTTATAGCGCCTGTAGTTAGGAAAATGTCATTTTGTTCCATGTCCTGACAACCCATTCCCATGCAGTTAACCTATTGCGGGGTGATTCGTGCAGGATTTTAAGCAGCTCTCTGTTGGTGGAATTGGTTTCTGTGCAACTGTCTGTGCGAAATGCAAGTAGGTTGTCTCGTTTGTTTCGACAGTAGAGGAATTGTGCCCCTATGTCTCCCTGTGGAACCTGTATTATAGGTAGGGGAGAATCGGTCCTATGGGCTAACGGTGAGCAGGCCTTGGGTTGGTTTCCAACCACGCAGCTAGGGCACTGATGGCTTAGGGGCTATATCTATTGCGCATCTATGCCTAATGCTGTGCTCGGGGGGACCTTGCAGATTTTGTCAAAGCTCTATGTCCACCTATTTCAGAGACTGTAGGAAGGAGTAGGGATTGCTCCTGTAAATGATGCGCGCCGAGTGTGTTTGTTCTGTATGAGATTGTGGCCCAAGTCATGGTCATTTGTCATTATCTGTTTGTGGTTGACATCAAGTAAATGCATTTGTCCATTTTGGTATTCCCTGTGCACAAGGGTTCCGATTGGCTGCATTGTGTGTTCCTTGGTGGAATATTTGTGTATTGGTTCGAGATGGTTAATTAATGTAGTTTCACTTCGTTTGTATTTACAATGATACCTGGGATAATACTTGTGTTCTCGGACCTACGCCTGATGCTCGTTACTGGCGTTTTCAATTCTAGTTTGATGGGTAGATGTGTCTGCGTTTAGAGATCAGTGTTGGCCTTTGTACTTTGGGTTCCGTTTGAGTGTTCAGCCTGTTCTCATCTATGGTGATTTTACCATCACCAGCATATTCAGTTTTGGGACGAAACATTAAGTGAAAGCTGAATACGTTTTCCTCTCAATGGCATTAATAGAGGGTTTAATAGAGAGTGCATTTAATAACCACAAAAAAAATAATGAACAGCATTATGAACAGCAGCGAGAATCAGTATATTAGCCTATCGTCTGTCTTCTAACATGACTGTAGCAAGGATTAACTGACCTCCTGAGCTGATAAATATATTAACTAATGGTATATTAAATTCTGAATACAAATGTCTGCCTACCAAAAGGATGTGATCCAGCTGAGTAATGTTACAGATTTGTTTAGTTAATGTAGCTACTATAGCAATGCACTATTGCTACTAGTTAATACATTCCAAGCTAGCAACACTAATGCTTAGGGTGACTAGCTAGGTAGCCACATTTTTTTAAATTATATCTCTTTCAGTTGTTAGGGAATAAATGTTCTACTTTATCAGACTGGGAGGGCAAAAACAGCAGCAGGAAGAATTGGTTCACAAACTCACCATTAAAGCAATGTGTGATGTGTTAGTGTGTGCTAGCTGACTGCGCATTATGCTGATAACCGATGTAATGTCACATATCTGTAACAGACATCCTAGCCAAGGCACTTGAATTTTGAGTTAACCAGCCAGTGGGCAGCACAAGTTAGGCAAAACCCTTTTGAAGCAGAGGAGTGTTCTGTTTTTCACTTGGGTGCCTATTTTTCATGTTTGGTTATGTTTAGAAAAACATGATTTTCTTAAAAAAAACATCCAGACAGAAGGGCACTTTGTTAAAGGCAGGGCAGAGGCGCAGAGGGGCAGAGGGGCAGAGGGGCAGAGTCCGTTGCCTCCCTTTGCAACTGCCTGTGGAGGTGCCTGATACATGTGAACACACACATATGAACAGACCGACACCCACAATTATACATGTGAACACACACATATGAACAGACCGACACCCACAATTATACATGTGAACACACACATATGAACAGACTCACACCCACAATTATACATGTGAACACACACATATGAACAGACCGACACCCACAATTATACATGTGAACACACGTATGAACAGACCGACACCCACAATTATACATGTGAACACACACATATGAACAGACTCACACCCACAATTATACATGTGAACACACACATATAAGCAGACCAACACCCACAATTATACATGTGAACACACACGTATGAACAGACCGACACCCACAATTATACATGTGAACACACACGTATGAACAGACCGACACCCACAATTATACATGTGAACACACACGTATGAACAGACCGACACCCACAATTATACATGTGAACACACACGTATGAACAGACCGACACCCACAATTATACATGTGAACACACACACCAGCTGTATATGCGTATAATACATCACTTACATTTCTTCAGTCCTGATTTCAACCTCCACTCTCCACCATGATCCAAACTGTGGAAGAAGCAGAGGAACATACTCAGTCTCAGTGACACTCAACCTGTCTAAAACAAACACACACAGACATCACACACACAACCCCCTCACACCAAACACACCACCCCCATCATACACACCACCTCTCCCCCATCATACACACCACCCCGATCATACACACCACCCCGATCATACACACCACCCCCATCATACACACCACCCCCATCATACACACCACCTCTCCCCCATCATACACACCACCTCTCCCCCATCATACACACCACCCCCATCATACACACCACCTCTCCCCCATCATACACACCACCCCCATCATACACACCACCTCTCCCCCATCATACACACCACCCCCATCATACACACCACCTCTCCCCCATCATACACACCACCCCCATCATACACACCACCCCCATCATACACACCACCCCCATCATACACACCACCTCTCCCCGATCATACACACCACCCCCATCATACACACCACCCCCATCATACACACCACCTCTCCCCCATCATACACACCACCTCTCCCCCATCATACACACCACCTCTCCCCCATCATACACACCACCCCCATCATACACACCACCTCTCCCCCATCATACACACCACCCCCATCATACACACCACCCCGATCATACACACCACCCCCATCATACACACCACCCCCATCATACACACCACCCCCATCATACACACCACCTCTCCCCGATCATACACACCACCCCCATCATACACACCACCCCCATCATACACACCACCCACATCATACACACCACCCCCATCATACACACCACCCACATCATACACACCACCCCCATCATACACACCACCCCCATCATACACACCACCCCCATCATACACACCACCTCTCCCCCATCATACACACCACCCCCATCATACACACCACCCCCATCATACACACCACCCCCATCATACACACCACCTCTCCCCGATCATACACACCACCCCCATCATACACACCACCCCCATCATACACACCACCTCTCCCCCATCATACACACCACCTCTCCCCCATCATACACACCACCTCTCCCCCATCATACACACCACCCCCATCATACACACCACCTCTCCCCCATCATACACACCACCCCCATCATACACACCACCCCGATCATACACACCACCCCCATCATACACACCACCCCCATCATACACACCACCCCCATCATACACACCACCTCTCCCCGATCATACACACCACCCCCATCATACACACCACCCCCATCATACACACCACCCACATCATACACACCACCCCCATCATACACACCACCCACATCATACACACCACCCCCATCATACACACCACCCCCATCATACACACCACCCCCATCATACACACCACCCACATCATACACACCACCCCCATCATACACACCACCCACATCATACACACCACCCCCATCATACACACCACCCCCATCATACACACCACCCTAGGGTTAGACAATTAATCAAATTAGTATCTAAATTGCGATATAGACACAGGAAATATTTTAATCACAAACTTCTGTGATTTCTAAAATGTTTTAAATGAGACCCGTTACCAGAGTCAACAGTCATCATTTGTTTTAATGTGGAGGTCCATTGACATTGTAATACACCAGTGGTGGTCAGGGCTAATGATGGACATTATGAGTCTCTTCAGTGAGACGGCTCTTCTGACTCCGTTCAACCGGAAAGAGACAGTCAATTTGGCTCCTGAACAACTCTTCATTTCCAATACTTAAAAATAACCCCTGAAGAATGAAATAACCACACATATCCAATGTAAAGGTATAAAAGTAGGCCAGAAGAATGTTAGAGCACAAAATCTTACTACTGGAAAAATACATGTGGAACACAAAGATGCGTGTACCTTATCTGTAAATAATTATTGTTTCAGCTAGAAAATAAAGAAAAGACCTGTGGGAGACATTTAACTTATCTAGCCTTTCAATTAGAATACTTTCCATATGTTATTTTCTAGCATAGAAGCCTCTCTTAAATAATGCAACTATCAGGCCAATGTTTTAGAGGTCCATTGTTTCTACTGGCCCCATTGTCATGTAACTGTAATCCCTTCCTGTACCTGCTCCTCACGTTATACCTGAAAGATATTCATCCTGACCCTGTGTTACCTCCTGTACCTTCTGTGGTGAACCACTTGATACCCAAAAGATATTCATCCTGACCCTGTGTTACCTCCTGTACCTTCTGTGGTGAACCACTTGATACCCAAAAGATATTCATCCTGACCCTGTGTTACCTCCTGTATCTTCTGTGGTGAACCACTTGATACCCAAAAGATATTCATCCTGACCCTGTGTTACCTCCTGTACCTTCTGTGGTGAACCACTTGATACCCAAAAGATATTCAGCCTGACCCTGTGTTACCTCCTGTACCTTCTGTGGTGAACCACTTGATACCCAAAAGATATTCATCCTGACCCTGTGTTACCTCCTGTACCTTCTGTGGTGAACCACTTGATACCCAAAAGATATTCATCCTGTCCTGTGTTACCTCCTGTACCTTCTGTGGTGAACCACTTGATACCCAAAAGATATTCATCCTGACCATGTGTTACCTCCTGTACCTTCTGTGGTGAACCACTTGATACCCAAAAGATATTCAGCCTGACCCTGTGTTACCTCCTGTACCTTCTGTGATGAACCACTTGATACCCAAAAGATATTCATCCTGACCCTGTGTTACCTCCTGTACCTTCTGTGGTGAACCACTTGATACCCAAAAGATATTCATCCTGACCCTGTGTTACCTCCTGTACCTTCTGTGGTGAACCACTTGATACCCAAAAGATATTCATCCTGACCCTGTGTTACCTCCTGTACCTTCTGTGGTGAACCACTTGATACCCAAAAGATATTCATCCTGTCCTGTGTTACCTCCTGTACCTTCTGTGGTGAACCACTTGATACCCAAAAGATATTCATCCTGACCCTGTGTTACCTCCTGTACCTTCTGTGGTGAACCACTTGATACCCAAAAGATATTCATCCTGACCCTGTGTTACCTCCTGTACCTTCTGTGGTGAACCACTTGATACCCAAAAGATATTCATCCTGACCCTGTGTTACCTCCTGTACCTTCTGTGGTGAACCACTTGATACCCAAAAGATATTCATCCTGACCCTGTGTTACCTCCTGTACCTTCTGTGGTGAACCACTTGCCCTGTCTGGCAAGATTCGGTGCCTCGTTGTCTAAAGCCCTTTTTGGGCTGTAATACAGTGGTGTAGTAATTGTCTTAACCTCCTCAGGTTACAATTACAATGATAGATTCTATATAAGCAGGAGGGATCAGGTCATTTGGGATCAGGTCATCTCTCTCCATGCAGCATGTTAAAACTTATTAAATGACTCAGCTATACTTTGAAAGTTAAGGTGTCTTTGTGTTATTAATCAATCAATATCTATGTGAAATTCCACGACAGACCCAAATGAACAGCCCCATTCCCCAATGTGAATTGGTTTCCAACGTTCACCAAAAAGAGCTGTTCAAAAAGAGTTGTTCGTCTCTCATGTGACGGTAATTTTATCGATCAGAACTCTTTTATAAGGAAGTACAGAGACGAAATACTCTTGGCATAAATTAACAGTTCATTTATTAAATCATTTGCAAATGAGAGAGACGCGTCAAACGCTTACAGATATAATCATCCGAGGAGTCTCTGACTGAAAACATGCACAATCCGTATTTATTACATAGAAAAAGGGGTGTGGTAAGATGCTGCCATCTGTCTTGTGTCACATAGGTTTTACCCAAAGGGTGGGCTGTCCCCCCACCTTATCCTTCCTGCCATAATGTTTACTGTAGTGTTTACCCAAAGGGGCCAACTGACCTTACTCCCACCAAGGACCACATTCCTGAGGAACAAAAGACTGACACCCTTCTTCTAGGCAGGAGGACATGGCCCAAATACCTGTTAATCCTCTGATATTATACAGACATGTGTGTCACAATCAAAGTAAAGATCTACATACCAGCCAAATGGAAAGACAGACATTTCTCAAATGCAGCTTAGTTCAAAATTTCCATAACACTCACTAGTCAGGACTTTTTGTCCTGACTAGTGACAAGTCTTTATTACAGCTTTTGGAAGCATTTCAAAACCTCTAACTGCAACTGCTAGCAAAGACATCTACTTTGTACTAGTGAAGGCAAACATACTTGATACAAGAGAAAATATCGCTCAAGTGTTGAGACATTTTGAAAATTGCTAATCATAATTGTAATTAAACACAAAACAACACCCCCAAACATATACCACAGTCAACACACACACCCCAAAAACAAACACTCACACACATCACACCTCCGTTCCTCAATATACGCCAGGATGTCGCAATTATTATGTAATTGCCTGATCCTGATTATTTGAGCCAGATCTCAATTATGACAATGATTTTTTGCTAACATTTTGATTCCAAAATCATATTTTCAATCTGAATAACAGAGTTTTACACAAATGTTAGAAACATCTCAACAAATGCCATTCGAATTATGTCAGTTTCCTTCAGTTTGGATGTCTTACCCGGGAATGCTGCAGAGCGTTTGACATGACTCCAGAAAGTTGTTTTGCAATAAAAAATTATGTAATTTTGTAACATTATAATTTAATAGTCACCAATTTCAGTCGCTTATTTCTTGTAACTCTGATCGACGAAAGATTTTCTAATTAGATAATGCACATTAAAATGTATGGATAGAAATATCTGTTGTCCCATTCCATATTCAGGGTTGAAAATAAAATGAATCATCTTTGTAGCTTACTAAAGTCTGCAGGCAACTCTAAGCCTCAAAAGGTTACCATAGTCTCTGAATGTTCCCAGCTCACACAAACGCACCATTCCTCCCCATTCACAATCACTGGGATTCTAAGCACCTGTTTCTCATTACCCCTTCAGTCTATAGCTTTGGTCAGTACTCCTTTATGGGTGAGGTATTGTTCGTAGCAAACAACATACTAAGCCTGTTCTAAATTGAGAATGCGATCGTCCTGTTTGACCCTAGGCTGCCTTTGGTGTATTTGAGTTTGCCTAGTCCTTCTGTGCGCTGACAAGTTTATACATTTTGGAAAGTCTGCCTTTAGCTCGCTCCTTTTGTACTGTTGCCCTGTTCTTATCTGGATTACCTGTGTATCGATCACTGCCTGTTTTCCTGACCAAGTCTATTGCCTGGCTCTGAATTTGTATATTATATCACCCAGGGGTGTAGATTTCATTGTACATGAGTAGGACATGTCCACCCTATTTTTGAAAATGGCATTTTGTCCCCCCCACTTTTATTATAACTATTATTATAAGAAAAGCTAAAATTCTTTACAACGTTTCAGTGGCAATACGTTAAGCAAATGCGTAATTCGAATCAGACTGACTTTAGGACCAAACGCAGGCACTTTGCTTTGAGGTAGTTGCTGGATAGGACTGGTTCAGTGTTGCCAAGTCTGCTTATAATACGCAACTTTGGGCATTCTTTTTTTTAAGTCGCTTGAAATAATCACGGGTCGCGGGTTGTGGTTTTTTTTGGGCTTGTTTTCAAAAAGGGGCTTCGTTTTTGTACATTTATGGTCGCTCCTTTCCCTAAATGCATTGACTGACACTGTCTGCTCACAGCCTCATAATCATATAAGTGCTGTAGTGTAATTCGCTCTACCACAAATCCCCATGTGGATCTTTCCCGCCCCCATCTCTCTCCCATTGGCGAAAAATCAAGTTACAAGTTTCAACGTTTATTTGTGAAATGCAACGAGCAACACAGCGTCATCCTGAACAATTACATTCTTGTGACATGGCACCCGACAACTATGTAGTGAGAGTTAAGAAGAATACATAAGCAAAAATATAGCCAGACAAAAAAAAATTAAGCAAAACATACAAACATAACACTGCACACTAGCAGCAGTTTAAAAGAGAGTACTGTAAACTAGCAGCAATCTGGGTATTAGCCTATTATAGATTATAGATATGGCAAGTAAGACAGTATTATACATAACAATGTAAACTAGCAGCAATTTGGAAGAATTATTAAATATTATAGATACATACAGTGGATTCAAAAAGTCTACACACCCCTGTTAAAATGTTCTTGTGATGCAAAAGAATGAGACAGATAAATCATGTCAGAACCTTTTGCACCTTTAATGTGACCTATAACGTGAACAATTGATAAACAAACTGAAATCTTTGAGGGGGGAAAAAAAATAGTAATTAAAACTCACACCGTTAAACTTAATACTTTATTGAAGCACCTTTTGTTTTTATTACAGCACTCAATCTTTATGGGTAGGAGTCTATTAGCATGGCACATCTTGACATGGCAATATTTGCCCACTCTTCTTTGCAAAAGAGCTCCAAATCAGATTGTGAGAACATCTCCTGTACACAGCCCTCTTCAGATGATCACACAGATGTTCAATTGGATTCAGGTCTGGGCTCTGGCAGGGCCATTCCAAAACGATAATCTTCTTCTGGTGAAGCCATGCTTTTGTGGATTTGAGTGTGTGCTTTGGGTCATTGCAGTGCTGAAAGGTGAACTTCCTCTTAATCTTCAGCTTTCTAACGGACGCCTGAAGGTTTTGTGCCAAAATTGCCTGGTATTTGGAACAGTTCATAAATCCCTCCACCCTGACTAAGGCCCTGGTTCCAGCTGAATAAAAACAGCCACCACCATGCTTCACTGTGGATATGGTGTTCTTTGGGTGATGTGCAGTGTTGTTTTTGCGCCATACATACCTTTTGGAATTATGGCCAAAAATGTAAACCTTGGTTTCATCAGACCATAACACATTGTCCCACGTACTTTTAGGGGACTTGATGTTTGTCTTTGGAAACTTCAGCCAGGCTTGGATGTTTTTCTTTGTAAGAAAAGGCTTCCGTCTTGCCACCCTAACCCATAGCCCATTCATATGAAGAATACGGGAGATTGTTGTCTTTAATGTTGCTGTAGGCCTCTTGGAACCCTCCCTGACCTGTTTACTTCTCGTCTTTTCATACATTTTGGAGGGACGTCCATTTCTTGGTAATGTTGGTGTTGTGCCATATTTTCTCCACTTTGTGGAATCTGAGCATTAACAATTACAATATTTATGTACGTTTCATTGGAAGTGCATGGACGATACTAACTGACGTGAGCTTTCATAATCATTGATTCAGAGTTCTTAAATGTTTATTTCATAAAATGTGTCGTACCTAACCATTAGATGAAGCTGAAACCTGATCACCTTCCTGCCAAGATAATTTAATTGAATATTACATGTAGTTTGAAAAGCACTTTGATGGTACATCAGGCATGTTTTAATAGGCATTCGAAATATCCTGTTTTGTTCTGTCATACTTGAACATGGTTTAATAGGTATTCAAGAAATAACCTATTTTGTTGTGCTTTGTCATGTTTACTGTAATTTTGAGTCAAACTTAGTTATTGCGTTGATGATAATGTTTAAAACCATAAGGGGGGTCTCACGACAATGTAGGTAGGCCTTAACTAAGGCCCACCACGTGGTACCCGACTGTTGCATGCTGAGCTGTTCGCTAGCACAAGTACGTCTGAAACCTAGTGATGAATTCTAATCTGGTAAAATATTCTAATGGTTTTCTTACAAAAGGTTAACGTATTGTGTTTTCGCTTTCCTTATATATTGTATAAGTGGTAGAATGAAGAATCCACACGGTGATAGACTTGAACGTTAAGGAGACACGCTGTGTCCCATGAGGACTGAATTTTAATCCAATATAGTCATAGCCTTAAAAAAAGGGGTAATACAGCTAAAGCAAGTTTACTCCCCACGATAAAAATTTGATGTATTATGCTGAATTGAGTTTGGTTACATAATATAGTTTCTCTTATTTGTATTTACCAACGATAACTAGGATAATACTTGTGTTTTTAAAACCAATGCCTGATACTCGTTAATGGAGTTTAAATTCTAAAAATGGACTACTGAACAAATAAGGTATTGATGTAGCAGTGTTTAAGGCCTACATTGAGTTTCCTTTTTGTACCTTGATTTTAGTGACGTCATACATCTGTTTTCTGTCTACATCGCCATTCTTAAGAGTTTCTTAATTTCCACACTAATGTTGAGTTGTTGTATAGTTAATGATAAGCACATTTGTACAAACTGTAAAACATGGTTGGACACTAAATCAAAATCTTCAGTTAACGAAGGATGTCGGCTAAATTGATAGGATAGTCTGAGGACCACAAACAAACATTTGGCTTTTTTAATGGCCCACCAAAAATGGGTGGAGCTCAGAGCTTCAGGAAGGATGGCATATCAAAGGGGATGGCCTCTACCAACCTTTCCTATTGAATCAAAGTAGCCTATTACTAAGGGTTCAATTCGAGTGTTCAGTCAGGTCTCATCTGTGCTCATTTTATCAACACAAGCATATTCAGTTTTGGGATAATCATAAGTGAAAGCTAAATATATTTTCCTCTCAATAGCTTTAATGTTGAAATGTATGATTTGGAAACCAACTGAAGTGAGGGTAGAGACCTAAAGTCATCCCCCATTTTTGCTGATAGAACAATCAATAGAACCACAGACGTGGTCAAAGAAAATGTATAAAAGTTATGATTTAGGGTTTGGCTGACCACCACTATTTGGAATAAAAATTAATCTAAGTTTATGATTTCCTTAAAATTTAGGAGATTAATCAAGACACTTTGTGTTTTTCATAAGACAGTTTGGCCGTTGCCTGTAAAAATTCAAAATGAGTATGCTGTAGCTATGCTAATACAATTGCCCTGGTGGTTGCCACAGGTAAACCACTGCACATGGGCTGGGGTTTTTTCAGTCCTAAAATTTTGTTGCGTAGCTTATCCCCTGAAGGCCAAACAAAATTTGTTAATGGGTTTTATGGTTTATAATTCCTTCGCACAAGCAACCGTGTTGCACACTGATGTCTTTGAATGGCGTTAGTGAATGTTCATGTTTTTGTAACTTGTTCACTTTGTTTTGATGAATATACAGCAACTCCTTACTGAATGGATTATAGATCCATCCCTACTACCAATTCTCTATTTTTCATGTCCGTCCTGAAAAGATGGCCACTGTGGGTTCAGGATGGCGCCTCCTGTGGCCGTATTTGTCATTGTTATGCATTCACTCATGGTGTCACTTTCCATTGACTTGAAGTGAAGGCAGGGGTATGTATGATATGATAATTGATTATGATTGGAAAGAGTTGAGCTTAGGGCTCAAGGCAAATCAAATTGGTATTCATAAGGAGCTACGTATAAAACATTTGTTTTTCCTGTTTGCATAGTTATAACGGAGCATTGGCATCTGTTATGTTTTACATTTTCCATTTACAGGATGTTTTCAATTGTTTTTTTATTCCACTGCTAGTTTCTTTCAGGCATTAATATAGCACAAGGAGTCAAACATCAACTAAGCCAGTTCTGGATGGAAAAGGAACTTTGACATAGACTTTTATGGAAACTTAGGGTCTGAATAGGGTGTACGTTTCACTCTTATGATGGAATTTCTGAGATCCACAGGTTTTCAGGACTGATCTATTGTCGTCATTGTTGGGAGTTGACAGAACCATACCCAGTGGATGAAAGTCAGATGGACTGTTGAACCACACTAATCGTTGTTTTGCAGTTATACTTTCAACAGATCAGGACATCACAACCCCTTTTCTGATGATACATCACGTCACTGACTGGACACAGACAACTGAGTGTGTGAGTACCAGAAACATGTTCAAGAAGGACCTCTACAACCACATTGGTTGAATCGGTTTAGAATCTTCCTGATCACTCACATGGCAGAACGATGCCAGGGTCAGATCACTTGGCTTCACACTCCGTGTGATGAGAGGAGAGTCCTGAAGGACTCCACATACTACAGGTCAGAGTACCACGGGCCAGTTGACTGGAAAGGTCACATGGTCCCAACACAGTGGAAGACACTGTTGTGGTGTTAATCTTGAATTAGTGAAGTGTTGGAAACTCAGTGTTCCATTATACACCTACACTGACTTGTTAGGACAACCAGACAATTTGCTGGGTCCACATCACACTGACTGCAATAACTGATTTTGGAACTTTCATCACTGATACAAGACAGAGAAGACTGAAGACAAGAACTGAAGGACACATGATTGAAATTTTCCTAAATGAACTGATATGGTGATTTCATATGTATGAAGGTTTGTTTCTTGCAAGACGGGTGGGAAACTCTGTACGATGACAATCCCAATATTGGACTTATTTTGTGATGATGCTTAATGATCTACATTATGATGGCGATCATGGTTTGTTTGGACAGTTAATTGTTCCCTATTATAGGTGGTCCCTGTCAAAGGTAGATGTTTTCCCTATTTTAAAGGTAGAATCTGTCACAGGTACAACAGGATATGCATAAGTCTTTTGTATGATTTGGTCGCATGGATCATTATACGTAAAAGGGGGGTTTTGGTTGTTCAATGGACTTTGGGGAAAATGTTTTAATCATGATGTCATGTTGGGTCTGATTTTCTGCTGAACACCGTTAACATTGACAGTAGCCTGTTGATGTCAAATGTTTCTTGACTCTTATAATCTGAGGTGGAGGCGGGATTGATGACTGTCATACATTGAGTTATGTGTCGGAGTGTGGTGTGTCAATTGTCTTGTTTACATTCATTTTCATTTGAGGAACAATAAGACCTGATTGGTCAGATACTCTTTTTGTTGTTTCATTTTAGTCATTTGTAACATAAGTGTATGGGCCTTTTCTTTTCATTAGGAATTCAATTGTACTTGTAATGTTTTATCAAACATGCAATGTTTTTGTTTAAATGTTTGATAGGGGGGAGTGTGGAATCTGAGCATTAACAATTACAATATGAATGTACATTTCATTGGAAGTGAATGTGCCTAGATAATGAGAACAACAGAAACCTCTCTGTTTAGATTATCTCTCTGTAGGTTGCGTTCTGATAACCCCAGGAATGGTTTACACTGACCATTTAGCAAGAGGGTGTGCACACTTATGCAATCAGGTTATTGTAAGGTTTTTATTTTTCATTATCCCCCCTTAAAGATTTCAGTTCGTTTTTTCAATTGAATTATAGGTCACATTAAAAGTGGAAAAAGTTCTGACATGATTTATCTTTGTCTCATTCTTTTACATCACAATAATCTAGCCTTTTAACAGGGGTATGTAGACTTTTTATATCCACTGTATGAGTGTAATAAGCTAATAAATGGTGAAATAGCACACTACAAATATGTAGTGAGAATTAAGAAGAAAAATATATACATGGCAACACTGGTCTGGTTATGGTAGTAGAGGCTACTGTTGCAACTAACAACATCTCTGTCTCATGAAGCTGTGGTAACCTAGCTGATATTACTTCTAGCTAATTACCTCCCGTAATGTATGAATGAGGTAGATATTTATCTTATCAGAGTGTTTTTCTAAAAGCGTTAAGGTGTAGTTAGGCTAATGTATTGTGTTTCTGTGACTTAGGAACACTACTAAAGTGTACAGAAAACATTTCAGTGCAAGAGTCACAACTCTGACACCCCGACAGAGACAGTTGCCTTACGCTCTGCTTCACCGATTATATACAGAAAACTGCAACAAAAATAATTTGTTCAGAACTGATAGCATGACCTCTATGAAAATGTTTTTGTCATTTTTTATTTTGTGTTTCTATGTGGTTATCACAGTCAGACCTAAGAATATACAGCTTTCCAAGTGTATATACTGCTTCACAGTTCTTCATCCTGGGTGGGGGTCCATGTAAGGACTGCACCCCGACCCGGCATCACCAAGCTACGCCAGTGTTTGTCCCCCTCACATTGAAATCAGACCTACGCCCCTGAATCTACCGTTTCTGCGTCCAGGTTGTGTTCTTACAGTTTTAATGGAATTAATTAACTGAGCGTTGAAACACTTTTTGCTACGTTGAAAGGCTTATGTAATTGTTAAGGAATAAACTATTTTAAATAAGTAGGCTATAATATTATGTGCAGCAGAGCGAGAGGTGAAACATCACAATGCACAGTAAAATGTAAGCCTAATTGCCATTATTTTGTGGTTGCATTTTGTGAAGAACAATCATTAACAACATGGATTTAATGGTAGTTCCAAAGTCAAACACAACTGTACGGCTCTGGTTCCATTTTGGTTTTTAGACAAATGAAAGAGGTGCTCCAAAAAGATGACGCTCAAAATCTTGAACACATCTGAAGAACCAAAGTGTATTTTACAATATTATTAGGCTTACAATATAATAGTGGCATAAAATTAACAATATAGACAATTAAATCGTTAATCGCAATTATTTGTGTGACAATCTCCAAAATTGGCGAAGCGTGTAATCTTGTTATTATGGCACCTGTCAGTGGGTGGGATGTATTAGGCAGCAAGTGAACATTCTTTCCTCAAAGTTGATGTGAAAAATGGGCAAGCATAAGGATCTGAGCGATTTTGAAAAGGGCCAAATTGTGATGGCTAGACAACTGGGTCAGAGCATCTCCAAAACTGCAGCCCTTGTGGGGTCTGCGGTGGTCAGTACCTATCAAAAGTGGTTCAAGGAAGGAAAAGCGGTGAACCGGTGACAAGGCTCATTGATGCACGTGGGGAGTGAAGGCTGGCCCCTGTGGTACGATCCAACAGACGACCTACTGTGAAAAAGTTAATGCTGGTACTAATAGAAAGGTTTCAGAAGACAGTTTGTTGTGTATGGGGCTGCGTAGCCGCAGACCAGTCAGGGTGTCCATGCTGACCCTTGTCCACTGCTGAAAGCACCTACAATGGTCATGTGAGCATCAGAACTGGACCACGGAGCAATGGAAGAAGGTGGCCTGGTCTGATGAATCACATTTCCTTTTACATCACATGGATGGCCGGGTGCATGTGCCTCTCTTTCCTGGAGAACACATGGAACCAGGATGCACTATGGGAAGAAGGCAAGTTGGCGGAGGTAGTGTGATGCTTTGGGCAATGTTCTGCTGGGAAACCTTGGGTCCTACCATTCATGTGGATGTTACTTTGACATGTACAGTACGACCTACCTAAGCATTGTTGCAGACTATGTGCACCCTTTCATGGCAACAGTATTCCCTGATGGCATTGGCCTCTTTCAGCAGGATAATGCGCCCTGCTACAAAGCAAAACTGGTCAGGCAAAAGGGGGACCTACACAATATTAGACAGGTGGTCATAATGTCATGGCTGGTCGGTGTACTGTATGTAGTCAGTCTAAATAGGCTACACAGATACACTTGTTCAGTAGCAGAATAGTTGATCCATCCATCCATCTTCTTCCGCTTATCCGGGGCCGGGTCGCGGGGGCAGCAGTCTAAGCAGGGATGCCCAGACTTCCCTCTCCCCAGACACTTCCTCTAGCTCTTCCGGGGGGACACCGAGGCGTTCCCAGGCCAGCCGGGAGACATAGTCCCTCCAGCGTGTCCTAGGTCTTCCCCGGGGTCTCCTCCCGGTGGGACGGGACCGGAACACCTTCCCAGGAAGGCGTTCCGGAGGCATCCGAAAAAGATGCCCAAGCCACCTCAGCTGACCCCTCTCGATGTGGAGGAGCATCGGCTCTACTCTGAGCTCCTCCCGGGTGACCGAGCTTCTCACCCTATCTCTAAGGGATCGCCCGGCCACCCTGCGGAGAAAGCTCATTTCGGCCGCCTGTATCAGGGATCTTGTCCTTTCGGTCATGACCCAAAGCTCATGACTATAGGTGAGAGTAGGAACGTAGATTGACTGGTAAATCATGGCCTCGGATTTGGAGGTACTGATTTATAGTTATAGTTATAGAATAGTTGATGGTGTGGTTATTACTAATGAAAACTTAGACAGACCAGCTGGAGGCTGAATGTATAAACATTGATGGTGCAGTTGTGTTTAAATAATATTAATGAATAAACAATGTGTTTTACCCACAGTTATCCAGCTTGACATCAAATAAACTGTGTTCATGCGCTGAACATTTAGTAGAGATAGACAGGTCTGTATTTGACACATTACATAATGCACAACAACATGACCACTTTATACCACATTACTGATTACTGATAGAAAGGGTCTCTGCATTTACAGCATCTACAGGACTTACTTGAGTTTCTCCAGTCTCCAGTGTGGATCCTCCAGTCCAGCAGAGAGCAGTCTGACTCCCAAGTCTCCTGGGTGATTGTAGCTCAGATCCAGTTCTTTCAGATGTGAGGGGTTTGACTCTAGAGCTGAGACCAGAGAAGCACATCCTTCCTCTGTGACCAAACAGCCTGACAACCTGCAGAGAGTCAGTCATGATTTCATAAACTGCTTGTGCCATTGGAATCCTCCTTGTGTTTTGCATGATGAAATCTGTTTAATTTCTTTTCCAAATTACATGATATGCTTTTAACTTTTTGAGATTCTGTTTATAATGTCACCTCCACATAAATACATTAGAATGAAGGGATGTGTGGGTGGGTTAGCTGTTTCTTCTGCAACCTCCCCCAATTCTTAAAGACCCAACTGCAACTGTATGGATAAAGGGATATTCTCAATTCCACACCAATCCTGAACAGGCAAATATAGAAAATGCTGCTGTAGCACACAGTTCAGGCATCACTGGGCCAAGAGGCAACATTGTTAACTTTGTAGAAAAGGAAAACTATTTTCGGCCGACGTAGACAAAGGTCTGTAATGAAAGGTGCTTCAAAATATATTTAGCATTTCATTTTAATCACTTATTGTAAATTGAGATAAATTACAATAACAGGCTGGCTTTAAGAGCTTCACACAGTGATAGAGGAGGTGTATGCTGGCAGCTGAAATCTAGATTACTTCAGAAGCATACTATTGTGTAATTCTCTCAAAAGTAAAAGATTATCACAAAAATATTGTTAGGTCTAGAAATGGAATTCAACCTGCCCTTATTCCAAACAATATGTTGTGACCCACAAACCGGATTGAACCTCTGGGCTGTGGGTTAAAATACAAACAGCGCATGATTACGAGGCCCACAGAACTGTCTGGGTGAGCTCACAGTTTCTGGCAGCGTACTTCGGTGCTGAACTACTGTTAAAATGAGTGAGGTTGATATGTCATCATCTGCAACACCTCAATAAATCATCTACAAACTCCTGCCTCGCCTTGCTCAATTTTACTTTGCTTGGCAATGTTGTTTGAATATGTGCAGATGCTAATTTCCTTGTTTTTTGCAGATAGGCTACATTTGATTTGAGGTGGACGGTACAGCTATATGTTCTTACCAATGGACTGGGCTGGTTAAAGTTACAGAATGACATTGATTGGTTCATAGAAATATTTCTCTGCTTCCGCATTGTTCACAAGGAGATCCACGTTACACACTGCTGCAACCACTGAACTAGAATTAAGGAACAACACACACGCACACACACATTGCTGGCAGAGCCCAATACATTTCCAGATGTACTGCAGTTTTACTGAAGGCGAAATGTGATGGAAATTATTATTAATATTAAAATGTAAAATGTACATGAATGCTAATTCATAAGTGCTTGAGGGTAACATTTCCCAGCTTTACAACCATGACTGAGATTACAGTAAGCCACTCTACCACAAGGAGTCACTAGAGTGCAACATGCCAAGGCAGCCCTGTGTGACTTCCACCCATCCACCCTGGAAGAACTGAGACAAATTACTCTGTACTATGATGAATCCCTGGGCAGCATCAGTATGATGTAACCAGGCAATTCATGAAGAAATGTAACAGATGGGAAGTTCAAGTCCCTATGAGACAACATGGTAGAATGAAGGGATGTCTTCAATAAGAAAGAGTGTAACAATAATACAGTGGGAATGAATGGTGGATCAGTGGACATCAGAGGGGTGGAATGAAGATTAGATCTAATGTGTGATAGACTTGGACTAACAGAAAATTATTATTTATTATGTAAGAATATGTTTGTGTTTGTAATGGAGGTCCTGTTAGTTGTGGTGTGTTTCCTTCCAGGCCTGCTGGGATGTCTGACAGGGTTAGGTCTTTACCAGGGATGGAGGCTTGGACCTGCTGGCAGCTCAGTGTGGGTGGAGATGGGAACACAGCAGACAATTGTATTCCTCTTTTGTTGTGTTTTCCCTCTGTTGTGTTGTTGTCATTGTTTATTGTTGTGTTGTCAGTTGTGTTCTTTATTATTACTCACCTCAGAGTCTCCAGTCTACATTGTGGATCCTTCAGTAAAACAGAGAGCTCCATCACTCCCGTATCCTTCAGGTCATTGTTACTCAGATCCAGTTCTTTCAGGTGTGAGGGGTTTGACTTCAGAGCTGAGACCAGAGAAGCACAGCCTTCCTCAGTGATTCCACAACCTGACAGTCTGGAGAGAGAATATCATCATGTCATATCATCATGTCACAAACATTAGGGCATAATTTAACCAGAAAAGGAACCAGGCATGCGTAGTTCAGCTGGCCCGCAATTAAAATTAAACACTGTTGCCCTCACCAGATTCATACCTGGGTCTCCTGCTTCAGAGGCACTGTCTTTAACCACTACGCCCCAGCACTACACGCTTGCCCAGTGGTTACACACCATTAAGCATTGTCAGTCAGTCAGTGACTCACAAAAATAACACTGTCCAGCAAAAACTGACATTGTCTATTTGTGACACTAGAATGTTACTACATGTATATAAAATCCTCAATGTTGTCTGTAGATGCAAGAGGATGGTTTGTGTGTGTGTCTATGTGGGTCTATGTGTGTGTGTGTGTGTCTATGTGGTTCTATGTGTGTGTGTGTGTGTGTCTATGTGGGTCTATGTGTGTGTGTGTGTGTGTCTATGTGTGTGTGTGTGTGTGTCGGTGTGTGTGGGGGGGGGGTCATTTCATGACTGTACTTACAGGGCAGTTCTGCAGGTTTTGATCACTGGCAGCAACTTCAGAAGACCTTCCTCTGATGTTGAGTATTTCTTCAGGTCAAACACATCAATCTCCTCTTCTGAAGTCAGTAACACAAAGACCAGAGCTGACCACTGTGCAGGTGACAGTTCTTCTCTGGAGAGACGCCCTGATCTCAGGTATCTTTGGATCTCCCCTACTAGAGAATGGTCTTTCAGTTCATTCAGACAGTGGAACAGATTGACACACCTCTCTGAAGAGGGATTCTCCCTGATCTTCTCCTTGATGTAATTGACAGTTTCTTTATGGCTCTGTGAGCTGTTTCTGGTCTTTGTCAGTAGACCTCGTAAATGCTTCTGATTTGACTCCAGTGAGAGACCCAGAAGGAAGCGAAGGAAAAGGTCCAGGTGTCCAGTCTTACTCTGTAAGGCTTCATCCACAGCAGTCTTGTGAAAATCTATTTCAGGTATTTTCCTGAACATCGTTTTAAACGAGGTTGATTGTATTTTTCCCATTCTGATTTTATTTTTGTTTTTGAATGACAAAAACACATATACAGCAGCTAGAAACTCCTGAATGCTCAGATGGATAAAACAGAACACCTTGTCCTGGTTCCACCCAGATTCCTCTTTAAAGATCTGTGTACAGACTCCTGAGTACACTGATGCTTCATTGATATCAATGCCACACTCTTTCAGGTCTTCTTCATAGAATATCAGATTGCCTTTCTGTAGCTGTTGAAAAGCCAGTTTTCCCAGTGTTTCAATGCTTTCTTTACTCCAGTGTGCATCTGTCTCTTTTTTCCCATCATACTTTATATTTCTGTGTTTGGACTGAAACACAAGGAAGTGTGAGTACATGTCTGTTAGGGTCTTGGGCAGCTCTACGTTATCATCTGTAGTCAACATGTGCTCAAGGATTGTAGCAACGATCCAACAGAAGACTGGTATGTGACACATGATGTGGATGCTCCTTGATGTCTTTATGTGTGAGATGATTCTGCTGGCCAGGTCCTCATCACTGAATCTCTTCCTGAAGTACTCCTCTTTCTGTAGGTCATTGAACCCTCTCACCTCTGTGACCTGGTCAACACACCCTGAAGGGATCTGATTGGCTGCTGCAGGTCTGGTAGTTATCCAGAGGAGAGCAGAGGGAAGCAGATTTCCCTTGATGAGGTTTGTCAGCAGCACATCCACTGAGGTTGACTCTGTGACATCACAACAGCTCTTGTTGTTCTTGAAGTCAAGGGGCAGTCGGCACTCATCCAGACCATCAAAGATGAACAGAACTTTGTATTTGTTGTAGTTAGAGATTCTTGCTTTTTTGGTTTCAACTGAGAGATGATTGATGAGTTGAATTAAACTGAGTGCTTCACCTTTCATCAAATTCAGCTCCCTAAAAGGGAGTGAAAATACAAATTGGACAGCCTTATTGGCTTTTCCTTCAGCCCAGTCCAGAATGAACTTCTGCACAGAGACTGTTTTTCCAATTCCAGCGACACCCTTTGTCAGCACAGTTCTGATAGGTTTGTCTTGTCCAGGTATGGGTTTGAAGATGTCATTACATTTGATTGCTGTCTCTTGTCGTGCTCGTTTTTTGGTTGTTTTCTCAATCTGTCTCACCTCATGTTCATTATTGACCTCTCCCTTTCCACCCTCTGTGATGTAGAGCTCTGTGTAGATCTTATTGAGAAGTGTTGGGTTCCCTTGTTTAGCAATACCCTCAAATAAGCACTGAAACTTCTTCTTCAGGTTTGATTTTACCTCATGTGGGCAAGTCATAGCAAGCTGACCTGAATGAAGAAATAACAGAATACTGTGTCTTAAAACAATGATAGTTTTGTAGAATAGTATTATAGTCTTCTCTGTCTCTTCACGTTTTAAGTTTCTCCTTTTCCTAAATATGCATATTTTACATTGTTCCGTTGTCAGAATTCTAAACTCACAAAAGGAAAACTATTTAGAGACGAATTCCCTTTTTTTTTTACCGTTTTCCAACTTAATCGGCCAACAGCCCACGGCGCTTAGCGTTGATTCCCAAATGGTACCCAGGCACGAATCACCCCTCACTGAATGCCTGACATTGGTGGATGAATGTGCGATACTCCCAGATGAATGATAGTCTTGGTTGAATTTTAATGAACTTCAAAATTAAACCATTCAAAAATGTAATTCAACTTGCCGTTTTGCTTTGTATGGTTCCTAACTCGGGTCACATTTTGGAGTAGGGGATCATTTGGATCCGGTGTGGCTAGAACACCCAAAGGTTTGGTGTCTTGAGTGGCATACAGTAGCTCTATATTTGTTGGGAGGCGCACGTTGAACTGGTATTAGAAAGTTTGGGTTGTTTAAAATTGGTTATGTGCTTCATGGGAGAAAGGATTAATGTTTCCAGTCCCCAACTAGACTGCATTTTTTGCCTGCGCTACATCCATCTGGCACATCAGTCCGGTTTGTTGTTGGTTCTTTGTGTACACAAGTAAGAGACATTTTTAAAGATTAATTGTTGCCATGATAAATTCCCCAGGTAGGTATAGAAACGTTTCCATTGGGTTGCGTTGTGCTTGTTTTTGCCAGAACGCTTAAGCGGAGATGGCCTAGAAGAGCAAATGAGTGAGGGACTGCCTGCCTACCCCTTGTTAAATAGCGTAGTGGTTAGAGAAGGAGACTTGTGAACTATAGGTTCTGAGGTCGTATCTCCTCGCAGGTAAAGTTAAGTATGCATTATTCTGTATAAACTGAATAATTCTGGCTAAAACCGTTAGTATCTACATTATAGTAAGCATGAAATAACGCAGTTAACGGTTATTTTGCGACTGTTTCTGGTGGATACGCATCCGTGCATGTGTTTTAGGTCAGGATAGACAAACACATTTGGTGGCTTAACAACGTAGTTATGTTATATTAAGCCCTAACAGAACTGTATACAGTTATATTGCGACTGGTTCTGGTTGCTCCTCCGGTCGGACTCTGGGTCTTGTCCCGCAGATGAATCAACAAATGCTAATGCAAACATAGCACAACAGGCTAACCTAAGGCTAGAGAGCTCTAATGATTTCCCTGTACTTGATAGAACGCTGTCCAAACTGGTGAACAGATCAGAGCAATTTTCGAGCGAACGGCTGAATGAGACGATAACACAGCTTGAAATACGTGAGAGTGAACAATTCATTGACTCTGTAGCAGCTACCAAATGCTAACAGACAGACACAGATTGGTATACAAGGGATTGCTTCAAATCTAGACCACTCTGTCACGGACATGGCTGACATTCGCCCTTGGACATGTTCAAATGCCACTGGATTAAAGAGGCTTTCAAACCAACCTTCCCCAATGACACATCTTACTGGCACAGCACTCCAGCGGGGACTTGGTCTGAAGTTGTGCACCGCAGAGGCAAATCCAGCAAGAAATCAAATAGGAGAGCACCAACCCTCAATCCACCACCCGAACTCACACTGCAAAACAGGTAAAATCCACTGACTCAGAACAAAATGTGTGTAAATGCACCTAGGGAAGCTAACCCAAACACTAGCATTAGGGCTAACCAAAATCCAAAAAATAGCCCTAAAACCACTGATAGGACGAGGGAAAGAAACTTCGCTTACTCCACATCTGATAAGCCTGATACTACCTTGATTGGGGACAATATAACCAAGCATATCAGAATGGCAAAGACTGAAAACCATGACTGACACATCGGTCAGAGAGCTAACAGAAATGTTGCCAGTTATTCTCTCTACACATCCAAGCAACATGCAGATTATTATCCACACTGGTTCTTCTGACATTCTACAAAAGAAAACTGGATCTGAGTTCCTGAAAATAAATGTTTTTATGCTACTGGAGAAAATAAACAACTTTCAACAACATGTTTTCATCTCAGGCAAACATTCCAACCTTGGGGAAAGGAAATCAATCTTTTAGCAGACTCCTTGGGCTGAATACGTGGCTGACATCGGCATGACTCAACCACAGGATTAAGTTTATTGACAATTTCAATATCTTTTGGAACTGTAAAGAACGCTTTAGACTGGATGGGGTTCATCCAAACATCATGGGATGGCGGCTGCTTGGTGCCAACAGATGTCACACTCTTGGAATGCCATTCCCAAACAAGATAAGCATGAAGGACAGTACTCATAGGCAGAGTATTCATCCCCCCTCCTGACCCTCTAACTAAAATCACCCAATGCTTCCAGATGTTCTCCTTGTCCCAAATGGAGCACAACAACTCCCACCCTCTCCTTCACCACACTCACCCTCTCTACCTCATTCACACCTACCTTCTCCTCCTCTACCACACTCCCCCTCCCTCCTCTACCACACTCCCCCTCCCTCCTCTACCACACTCCCCCTCTCCCTCCTCTACCACACTCCCCCTCCCTCCTCTACCACACTCCCCCTCCCTCCTCTACCACACTCACCCTCCCTCCTCTACCACACTCCCCCTCTCCTCCTCTACCACACTCCCCCTCCCTCCTCTACCACACTCCCCCTCTCCTCCTCTACCACACTCCCCCTCCCTCCTCTACCACACTCCCCCTCTCCTCCTATACCACACTCCCCCTCTCCCTCCTCTACCACACTCCCCCTCCCTCCTCTACCACACTCACCCTCCCTCCTCTACCACACTCACCCTCCCTCCTCTACCACACTCCCCCTCTCCTCCTCTACCACACTCCCCCTCTCCCTCCTCTACCACACTCCCCCTCTCCTCCTCTACCACACTCACCCTCCCTCCTCTACCACACTCCCCCTCCCTCCTCTACCACACTCCCCCTCTCCCTCCTCTACCACACTCCCCCTCTCCTCCTCTACCACACTCCCCCTCTCCCTCCTCTACCACACTCCCCCTCCCTCCTCTACCACACTCCCCCTCTCCCTCCTCTACCACACTCCCCCTCTCCTCCTCTACCACACTCCCCCTCTCCCTCCTCTACCACACTCCCCCTCTCCTCCTCTACCACACTCCCCCTCTCCTCCTCTACCACACTCCCCCTCTCCTCCTCTACCACACTCCCCCTCTCCTCCTCTACCACACTCACCCTCCAACACACTCACCCTCCCCCCTCCACCACACTCACCAATCAGGGAGCTAGTTCTAACCAAAGACAGCAGAGCTCATCTTTCCCTATGTCCTTATTCTATCCAGCCCACGATCCATCCAAAACTTTTAAAATAATTAAAAAAACAATACCTGATGAGGTATAAAACGTTTGCTTAGACAACTGCCACATCGTCAACATTCTTGTCCTTTAGTTCCACAGAGCACAGTATCTCTATTCCTGTGTTGATTAGAAATAGAAGGAACCGTGAGCATGCAACCTATAAAGTCAATTTGTCTAATCTGTTAACTGTAACATGTCAACCTACTAGTTCAGGAACCCCTATCATATTTATTAAGCTGGCTTTACTTAATATCAGATCTCTCACCAACAAATCTTTCTTAGTAAATTACATAATAATATCCTACAACCTAGATTTTATGTTTCTCACTGAAACTTGGCTAACAGAAGATTGTAGTGCTGCAATTCTTAATGAGACAGCACCCAAAAAATGTGGCTATATAAATACGTGTCAAAATTGTAGGAAAGGAGGAGGAGTGGCTGCCCTATTCAAAGATACATTCCAGTGCAAAGAAAATACACTAGGTAATTTTATTTATTTTGAATACCTCTGTTTTACATTGAGGGTTACCCCCAATTTTTTTGTTTTTAACCATTTACAGACCTCCACGATATTCTGCAAATTTTTGATGATTTTGCTTAACTACTTTCTGTTATATCAGTTTGATTATAACTTGTTTATTATTACAGGGGATTTTAACATCCACATAGATCGGGTGGGCAATAGTTTTCACTGGGGGGCCACACTGAAAAAGCCAGAGAGCATCGTGGGCCAGATTAACATGCCTAAAAAACACACAACATAGCTAACTCTGTTAACTTGCATATTACATATATGTATATTTATATTCCATGCAACACCATTTTCATAATTCAACTTAATTTACTTTAACAATGTTTTTTTTAAAATATATTTTCTGTTAACAACTCTTATTATGGCAGGCAAAGCCCTACAAAATCCATTTTTAGGGTTATTTCTCAACAGAAATGTTACTCAAACAGAAAACACATATTTGCCTTAAAACATTACTTTCAACTCAACAGAGTAAGCTACATTACATAAGGTATAGTGTATAAGTTATATAGGTATAATAGTTATTAGGGCAGACATAAGTCTATGAAATCACTTCTGAAGATTTTCACTCAAAGCAAATGTTGGTATAATTGCCGTCCTCTAACTTCATACAGTATATTTTTTGTACTACATGCTTTTAACGACAGCGATTCCAGCAGCCCAGACCCAAAAAATCCACTTTTAGGGCTACTCACTTAATATGAACAGGAGAGACTCATATGGGTGTTGACAAGTGAGGTGAAGTCAGGAGTCATTTCTGTTGAAGCAGTGTGTTTTGTTGAAGCAGTGTGCAGTTCTGTTGAAGCAGTGTGCGGTACTGCTGCAAGATGTTCATCAGTGAGGCTGCATCTGCGCTTGGACCTGTTTAATTGTAGCATCGGGTGACAGTTTTTGTATTTCGCTCTATGCTTGCTCTGGACCTGCCTCTGCAAATTGTTTCCAGAGATCGCTAGCCATCAATCGAGAAGTACGTACAAATGATAACTTCCATGCATGGATTGTGGTGCTGTTCCCTACGTATCATAGCAACGCAAATACCTTGTTTCAACTTAAAGGTATTTTAAATCAGAAATGATGACACTGGTGTACTTATTATTGGGAGTGCCACAGGACTTTTAATTTGAAAATAAATAAATATGCAACAGTAAATAAAGTAATGTATTCTGCTGACCTCGTCAGGTATTGTTTTTTTGTATTATTTTAAAAGTTTTGATGGATCGCGGGCTGGACAGAATGATTCAACGGGCCGGATCCGGCCCGGGGGCCTTATCTTGCCCAGGCCTGGCATAGATAATAGTACAGACAATAATGCCAAATAACTTTTTGCACTGTTTGACACTTTTGATCTCACTGAAAGAGCATACACACACTCAAGACCACATTCTAGATCTCTAAAGGTCTCAATATTTCCTCTGTCATGGTTAAAGACTTGGCCCTGTCTGATCATTTCTGTGTTTTTTTGATTCACTTATCACCCCAAATGTTCCAGTAAACTCTATTTCTGTTAAGAAAGGGTACATTAATGAGAGTACCAATGCTCAGTTTATTGAAGCCATAGCTATCTCTCCAACAATAAGTGCTGAGTCGGTTGATGTACTCCTGGATAATTATAATGCCAAAATATTGAATGTCACGGATCGTGTTGCACCGGTAAAGGTAAAGAAAACTATGAGCAAAGAGAAAACACCATGGAGAACCACCATGATGGTAAGAACCCTGATCAGAGAATGTAGAAAAGTGGAACGTAAGTGGAGGAAAACTAAACTTCAGATCCACTATGACATCTATAAACAAAGCCTTGGTAGCTTCATTTTAGGGAATGATCAACAAAAATATCAACAAAACCCGCACTCTATTT
This sequence comes from Esox lucius, assembly GCF_011004845.1. Taxonomy (NCBI): domain Eukaryota; kingdom Metazoa; phylum Chordata; class Actinopteri; order Esociformes; family Esocidae; genus Esox; species Esox lucius. The sequence continues at coordinate 9,804,528 of NC_047579.1, forward strand.
GTCCTGGTCGACAAGCTTACAAACTCAATAAAGCAGATAGCATCAGAACTCATGTCCACTGTGAAATGTAATGAATTTGCGTCTTTCCTTAGTGAAAAATGTATAAGTATTAGATGGAACATCACAACTACACAGTCTAACAAGGACTCTGTACCGTCACTACGACCACCAAGACATAACCTGGTTATTATGTCACATTTTAATACAATTGATCAAAAATCTCTAGAAGAAACAGTTCGACATGTTAAAGCTTCCTCATGTTGTCTCGACACACTGCCATCAGACTTTTTAAAAACAATTTTTAACTGTATAACAATGGACCTACAGCAAATAGTTAATAGCTCTCTGTTATCAGGCATTTTCCCAACGTCTCTAAAAACAGCTGCCATTAAGCCCCTATTAAAAAAGAGAACACTGGACTTATCTATATTGAACAACTATAGACTTGTATCAAATCTCCCTTATAGCCAAGATCATTGAGAAGGTTGTCTTCAATCAACTCAGCAATTTTGTGACCTCAAGCGCTCTCTTAGACAAATTTCAGTCAGGTTTCCGACCTCACCACATCACAGCCTGTTAAATGCTCTTTTGCACGCGTGGGCCAGACACAGTGCCGTCGATAGGACCCGGAATCTCAAATTGACCCCAAAAAAAAAAAAAAATAACCTCCTGATCTATTCATCTACAATTCCAGTCACACATTATGCAAATGTAGACGCGTAGGCCGCTAGCATGTACATCTACATTTTCCTCATGTACATTCAAAGCCCTGTAGTTTCTGTCCCGGGGGGGAGGGGCGGTATTGAGATCCTAGCAACACCTCTGGTCAGACATCCTATGGAAACTGACATAATTTGTGTGGTATTTGTTGAGACGTTTCTAACATTGACCTCAAAATACCTTACTCAGATTGGAAAATATTGTGCAAAAAGATTGTTGTCTATACAAAGAATTGGGTATCCCTTCAAGTTACAGCCCATTACTTACAGGGTAGTTCCCACGTAACTTTTATTCACTCATTTTCTTTTGGAATAGATTTTGGGCGAACAAGCGAACTATTTAATAAAATAAAATTTGAACACCTTGTGAAATACACTAAATAACAATATTAAAACCCAAAGTGATCTTGCAAAGCCTTTTGGCAATATGGTTTTAAAACATATGTTCATGTACTAATGATGGAATATTGTTTTTGCCAAATTTGGACAGCCCTAGCTAGCTTCCTTGCTAGCTTCAGTAGCATGCTTGCTAGAGCACTTTGATTTGTTAAATTTTGACAGAGTAAATATAGCTTTTTTACTTAAGATTCTCTTTCTATGGTGGCTCACAAGCAACATTAGAGGTGCATGCTATGCGTGTAGCACGATGTCCCTGATTTCTTTTTATAGAAATGCCCTAAATCCTTACTCTATCTAACATTGTTTAAAATTAGGATGCATGATGTTTCTATAAAAACATGGTGCCCAACGCATACAGTAGGTGGCGGTGTGCAACTCCAACGTTGGTTGTGAGATGCAATAGAAAGAGAACTACATATCTGTATAGGGTACGCCTGACAGTTTGCAATGGTGGACAGTGAATTTATTGTTACCATAATTATAAACCCAAATTGTTGTTAAAACAGCCAATTCATGGTAAACCGAGGATACCAATTTTTACTCTGTCAAAATTTAACAAATACATGCACACTAGCAAGCATGCTAGTGAAGCTTGCTACGGAGTTAGCTACTGATTAGAGTTGTCAAAATGTACCTGAAATGTTTCTAACATTCGTCCGTGAAAATATTTTTAGAATAGGACATAATTCCAATATTCATTAAATTGTACTTTCGAAAAATGTTTGCTTTTGGTATTGTGCCAGATCCAGGGAACATTATGCAATACAAATTAAGAACAGTAAACACCTTGTTAGTTTTAACACTGCCTCAGCTATTGAACAAATGAAGCATATGTATTTAAAATGTAACATTTATGGTGGCATTCTGCCATTTTATGGGTTACTAGGCAGTTAAAAAATACCAAAGGCTACATTATACATAAAAGAAAACTTTAGTTGAAACCTTTACTACAAGTGGAGTTGTGTTGCTGTGCATCAATACGTTAGTCAGCCTGATGCCCGGTTCACATTGTAACATACGTAAATATTGTGTACGTTGTTTGGACGCAAACTTGCTCCGCTACATGACGCAGACGGCAACTATTGCAGCTGTCCTCCAGCATACAGATCAAGAAAACTTTATGAAGCTTTGTGTCTCTCATTTTGGTTTGAATGAATAGTCTTCCAGCCCAGCTTATTTATACTACTTTTACTGCGAAAATAGATATGAAATTGAAAATTCAAATATAATTCAAGAAATATTATCACAATATAGATTTTATTTAATAAATGATTAAGTCATTATAACCATCAATGTTATTATCACAAGAAAGCTTACAACATGGGAACAATCAGTCCTACCACTGATTTATTGCTGTGTAACATCCGGTTATGTGAACAGATTCTGCTGAAACGAAGATGACGCAAAGTTTGAAATATTTAAAAGTATGACATGTCTGTTGCTCGATACAGCCTATTCTGTTATTAGTGTTTTATTCATGTTTTTTGCTCCACAACCAACAACATTGTCAAAATGTTGTAGAAATCCCATGCACGCAATGCATGTTTGCAATCGTGAACACCCACATAGAAATAGGATTTAGGCCTACCCGTGCAAATGTAACCTACAATTATTAGGGCCACCAGTGATGAATTTTCAAAACGCAAATGAAATAAATTATGCTGTGATGAAATTCACACAAGTTGAACTGCCTATGATTTCAAATGTTTACATTATTTTTCAGTGTGAGTTTGACCATTGACCGTTGTTACGTCATTTTGTACTCAACGAATTACGCAATGTTCAGTGAAGATTTGGATCTTTAAAATCTTTCCTTCCTCGAGATGTGTTAAGTGTTCCCTAGATTTTTTTTATGCAGTGTATTATTCAATGTTTAATTCATTATTAATGTTACCTTCAGTCAGTTAATACTAATAACAGTGCTATTATTGGGGAGTTTTTAACTAGAAAAATGTAAAACATTATTTTTCTTCTGGGCTACCGTGGGGCGAACAAGTATTTGATACACTGCCGATTTTGCAGGTTTTCCCACTTAGAAAGCATGTAGAGATCTGTCATTTTATCATAATATTCAACTGTGAGTGACGGAATCTAAAACAAAAATCCAGAAAATCACATTGTATGATTTTTTTGTAATTCATTTGCATTTTATTGCATGACATAAGTATTTGATACATCAGAAAAGCAGAACTTAATATTTGGTACAGAAACCTTTGTTTGTAATTACAGAGATCATACGTTTCCTGTAGTTCTTGACCAGGTTTGCACACACTGCAGCAGGGATATACAGACCTTACAGACACTCCTCCATACAGACCTTCTCCAGACCCTTCAAGTTTCGGGGCTGTCACTGGGCAAAACAGACTTTCAGCTCCCTCCAAAGATTTTCTACTGGGTTCAGGTCTGGAAACTGGCTAGTGTTGTGGACATTTCTCTAACCAATGTATTCTCACTGATTAAAGGACTGAGTCCCCTTATTCAAATTAGAAAAGGAATGTGGGGGATCTGGTATTTGCCAAGGGGGCATCATTGACTGGTATCAGCAGATGAAATTGTTACTCTTTATCTGCTCATCTGTATAACTCATCAGGGCATCTGTTGTCTGTCCGGGTTCAGTTGGAACCAAGCGTGCCGCACAAGCCCTGAAAAGTGAAGCCAAAATGTCTCGATTGCCCCCTGGTGAGTGGTCCCAGTATAGGTCATAAACCCCGCCCTCCCCATGTTATTCAATGGGACGCGAGACCAACTAAACAATTAAATTACCCTTCAATTATCTTTTTTCCGAAGCTGGTTTCTGTCATTTACTGTAGTTTGTATCACGCTAATGTAAATTCAAGAGTTTGTTTTAAAAATAATTTGGTTTTTAGTTAGTTATTTAATGCTCTAAAAACGGTGGTGTGACGTCGTGATTCACAGCTTTGATTGACAGCTACCTGAGCCAAGGAGCCACTGAAGCGCCATCCTCCTTCGGAGGACTGAGGAGATTGGAGCTTTACATTTAATCTCTAAATTTCTATAATTGATATAATTTCACACGGACATAATGGGTTGTTCTGCAGTACATTGTGCTAACCGATCTGGCATTTCCAATCGATCTTTGAATTTTTTTCGGTAAGTTAAATTTATAAGCTATTTAATTAGTAAATAAATGTAATGGGCTAGCTAACGTTAGCTAAAAGACAACAAGCCTCGTTAATAGCCATGTTAATAGCTAGCAGGGGATTGTTAGCTAGAAGTTACCAATTCTTTTTGTATTAGGCCTATTCTAAATTAAGGTTAAACATGATGTAAGTTAGGCTATAACATATCGTCTAGGTTTAACAAGCAAATGTTGTACTGTACTTGGACTTGCGATTGATTACGGTATGCGCATTCTGCGAGGGAGAGTGAGGGCGGGGCACAGGGGAGGGGCCGTTGATTTCGCGGCTTTACGGCTTTACTTCCTGCTCGCTACTGCGCATAACTACTGCGCAGAACTGGTCCCAAGATCGCTATCTGCGCAGACGCAAGTCCAAGATGTCCGCGCCGTATCGGGACACTGGTGGCTTCATTTTTCACCAATGGAAAAGAGAGAAAGGGCGTCGTCCATTTTATATACAGTCTATGGTTGGAACTCTTAGAATTGAATAAGTTACCTATGAGGGGAAGGATAGCTTGCCCCTTGTGTGAAGTCTAGGTAGTAAAAGAACAAAAGGAATGTGATCCTTGGGGGGAAGTAAGATCAGTTGGCCCTTTAGGTAAACACAACAGTAAACATTATGGCAGGAAGGATAAGGTGGGGGGGGACAGCATGTGACTTGTGTGATAGGACAAAGGGAATGTGTTGTATTGACATAAGACAGATGGGCAGCATCTTACCACACCCTTTTTCCTCCCTTATATACTGATGATTGTACTGTATGGAGTTAGAGACTCCTCTGACGATAATAATTAATAAAACTGTTAGAATGTGCCAAGAGAATTTTGTCTCTGTTTCTTACTCCTTTAAGAGTGTCGATCGATGGAATTACCATCACACTGGGCCACTCCAGGACTTGAGATGCTTCTTACGGAGCCACTCCTTAGTTGCCCTGGTTGTGTGTTTTGGGTCGTTGTCATGCTAGAAGACCAAGCCACAACCCATCTTCAATGCTCTTGCTGAGGGAAGGAGGTTGTTGGCCAAGATCTCGCGATACATGGCCCCATCTATCCGGTGCAGTCGTCCTGCCCCCTTTGCAGAAAAGCATCCCCAAAGAATAATGTTTCCACCACCATGATTTACGGTTGGGATGGTGTTCTTGGGATTGTACTCATCCTTCTTCTTCCTCCAAACATGGTGAGTGGAGTTTAGCTCAATTTTTGTCTCATCAGACCACATGACCTTCTCCCATTCCTCTTCTGGATCATCCAGAAGATCATTGGCAAATTTCAGATGGGCCTGGACATGCGCTTGCTTGAGCAGGGGCGGGGGGGATTTTAATCCATGACGGCGTAGTGTGTTACTAATGGTAATTCTTTGAGACTGTAGTCCCAGCTCTCTTCAGGTCATTGACCAGGTCCTGCCGTGTATTTCTGGGCTGATCCCTCACCTTCCTCATGATCATTGATGCCCCACAAGGTGAGATCTTGCATGGAGCCCCAGACCGAGGGAGATTGACTTGTCATCTTGAACTTCTTCCATTTTTTTATAATTGCGCCAACAGTTCTCAACAAGCTGCTTGCCTATTGTCCTGTAGCCCATCCCAGCTTTGTGCAGGTCTACAATTTTATCCATGATGTCCTTACACAGCTCTCTGGTCTTGGCCATTGTGGAGAGGTTGGAGTCTGTTTGATTGAGTGTGTGGACAGGTGTCTTTTATACAGTTAACAAGTTCAAACAGGTGCAGTTCAACAGGTAATGAGTGGAGAACAGGAGGGCTTCTTAAAGATAAACTAACAGGTCTGTGAGAGCCGGAATTCTTACTGGTTGGTAGGTTATCAAATACTTATGTCATGCAATAAAATACATTATTTAAAATCATACAATGTGATTTTCTGTATTTTTATTTTAGATTCCATCTCTCACAGTTGAAGTGTACCTATGATAAAAAATTACAGACTTCTACATGCTTTGTAAGTAGGAAAACCTGCAAAATCGGCAGTGTATTAAATACTTGCTCTCCCCACTGTATATTTTCCTTACCTCAAATGATTGACTCTAAAATCACCTCAGGAATATTGGGATTTAGGGTCTGAATAAAAAAAGTTCCAGCTGATAATGCACTAACCAATTATATCAGTTTATAGCTCATGTCGATTAGTATTTATGGCAGTTTTCAGATAAAAAATATGTGATTGGACAGCAGAGATATTAAGAGTAAACCCATCGGAATTAGGATTCTGTAATTACACAGAGCTCCGGCTGGAAAGGTTTAATCGGTGGTGTTCTGCAACTGGTGTGGATACTTTCGATGTTTTTTGTGACCTGAATCTGTGCCTAACTGAACTTGAGTCTATTTAAATTAGTATAAGGTCCAAACTGCCTCTGAGGCAGATGTCCTAGTTGACGAGTATGTAATCATTCATAAAGGCAACTATAATGGGAACAGGTCTTGCGGGGATTGGGATGGCTGGGAACGGTCCTTCCTTGCTCATCTTGGTAGACAAAGTGTGTCACTATTGTCGGGGTGAAGGTCACTGGAAAAATGTGCCCTATTCTTAATGTTAGGTCTAGAAATAGTTTCCATGTCAAACCATCAGCGCTGGTAGCAACTGTGAAGGTGTTGGTTAGTTCCAGTGCCCATTCTTTGGCTCAGGTTCAGCCAGATCAGTGAAACCTTGTGATAGTGTAGGGGACTACTCTCCCTTCATAACCCAAGTTTATGTATCTTTGGTAGGGATTCAGAAAACAATCCCCGGCAGGAAATGCAGGACACTAGGGCTTTGGAATCTTTTTTATGTCAGTCTGCTTTACCATTTTCCTCATATTCTTACACGGGCAAGAAGCTGTTTTTCAGATTGTGGTGCCTATTAAGCTAAGGGGGGTGGTTTTGTGAACTGCCCATGGCTATCTGGCAGGAAATTTCAGTGTGAGGAAAACATCTAATTGCATTTTGTGTAATTTTTTTGGCCCTGTCTCAAGAAAGAAATTTTGGTATTTCTTAAAACATGCCACACTTGTCAGTTGACTGGTAAGTCAACCAAGTTATAAAACCTGTACCTTTGTATCCCATACCGGCTATATCCCCACCATTTGCACATTTAACTATTGAATGGGTAGGACTGTTAGCACAAATACTGGTAGTGTCGATTTGTTAACTGTCATGTCCAAACCACTTTGGATCCTGGAGCAGTTCCATCAGACTCTTAAATCTTTGCTTCCTTCATATTGCACTGAAATGGATCGTGACTGGGAGTAGGGTCTATCCTGGCTGCTTTTGGCAGCTAGGGAGGTATCCCAAGAGAGTACTGGTTTTAGTCCTAATGATCTTTCTTTTGGTCACACATTGCATGGTCCATTAACCGTGTTAAAGGATCAGTGGAAATTGACTGAACCTACCAATTTGCATTTAGCAAACAGCAGACGGAACACCCAGATGGTGTTTTAGTGACTGCAGGGGATTTAAATTATTTAAATCTGATAACTGTTTTTCCCAAATACCACCAAAATGTCTTCTGCCCCACCAGAGGAGACAATACACTAGACCATGTGGATACAAACATTCCGGAGGCTTACAAAGCCCTTTCCCTCCCACACCTCGGACAGTCTGATCACCTCTCACTGTTTCTACTTCCCAAGTAATTACCCATCAATAAACTGGTGAAACCATCAGTGAGGTCAGTCAAAGTGTGACCAGAGGGAGCAGACCCACTACTACAAAACCAGTTTCAACAAACAGACTTGAGATGGTTTGCCACCCAAGCCACCCTTGACTCCCATGCAGACATTGAAACATATGCTTCCTCTTGTGATGGCAATTTCTAAAATTCAAATAGTTGTACGAAAATGGTAGGTAAGACAGGAGAAATCAATTGCGCAATAAACGGTTTTAATGAAACTTGCAAGGAGAAAGTATACAGGTTACAAAGTAACGGTGGATAGTTTCTAAATAAAAACATCATTTCGACAGTATTTATTACATAGGAAAAAGGGGTGTGGTAAGATGCTGCCATCTGTTTCATGTCAATCAAACACCTTTCCCTTTGTTCTATCACACACGTCAAATGCTATCTTCCCCCACCTTATCCTTCCTGCCATAATGTTTACTGTAGTGTTTACCCAAAGGGGCCAACTGACCTTACTGCCCCCTGTTGTATCTTCTCCTATCCTGTCCTAAAACCCATTGATCTCCATCTGGACAGACAATAGATGCCCCCTATGCAAATACCAGGTCCCACACATTCCTGTACCTATCTTAACAGTGGGACTCAATCCTTTACTCAGAGAGAATACATTGTATATAGAAATTTCCACAACAATCCATCCTCTTGATACCATGTCAAACCTTGGTATCAAACCTTAAACAGTACACTCATTAGGGTGTAGACTGCAACAAAACAGTACTCTTTAACAACATGACCCAGTCAATATTATTATCCTTAGTGATTAGAGAACTGAGCAAATCTGAAATGTCTGGATCCTCCTTTACATTCTTCTAGATCATTACCTTTCGTATAAACACCAAGATCACACATTGTCATCATACAGAATCATAACATAGTACAGCAAAACTTTTTTCTTTATGTTAAAATCATCATAAACACCTATCACTGAATGCATCCTTCAATTTATCACTGTTACAAAGTTCTCTCATGCCAATTGCTCAATTCACTGAAAAGTCCTCTCCATGGTTCCATTTGGATGTCCTTCCATTTCTTTGGCAGGTCGGTGTAACAGAACGAAAAAGTCAGATGTATATTCCAAGGTGTTGTCCTTCACAGCTCAAATGCAGACACAGCTCTTGTTGTCTCCATTCTAGCTGTTTTATCAGCCAGGCCAGGAGAATCTGTGTGTTCTCCTTTGTGAACTCCAAGATGACCAGTTTTAGCTAAAGGTTCTAGAGCTAAAGGCCATGTAGAAAGTGACTGGTTACGAGCACCAGAAAATTCACTTTCCCTCAGTGACTTCAATTCACTGTGTCTAACCTTCAAACACCAAAGCCCTCCTGTAGCGTGTGTCGTCGACCCCAGGTTCCTCTCTCAGCTACCTGGACAGCAGATGAGATGTACCTGGTATGGACCCAGTCAGCGTAGCATGATGTTGTGCAGTAGATCTTTCCTACGCCTCCATCCTCTCGGTCGGAGGTTGCCTTCTCCATCACATTGCAGAACCAGCAGGACTCAAATCAATTCAGCTCACAGGAAACCAGCATCCTGTAGACGTGCGGCACCTAGACGTGCAGCGGGCCAGAGTAGACTCCTCTCTCAGCTGTAGGACAGTCTGTCTGTGTGTCTGTGAGATCCATCTCATCTCAGCCACCTCACAGTTGTCCTTTTAAGCCAAGCTCAGTCTCTCTCAGGGCTCCAACAAGTCCTCTGTTGCCGAATCGCTTTCAAGTGTTCTGTATCTGAATGTGTGAATTATCCTTGAGAAGATTAGTTCCAACTGCACAGTACATCATCACATATGTCCATCACGTTAGCTTGTTGCATCTCGCTGATACATTAGAACCACACACTACCAAACACTCAAACCCTATATTTCCCTACTTCTTTTCTCCAAATAGATTAGAACGGTTGAAATCAATAACAGTATCGTTAAAACATTAACATCTCTGGTGCTTCTGTTCTGCTAGTGTAGCAAAATAACAATTCCACTCTTTTCTATAGTTGGTGTAACAACCAACACAAAGAACAGAAGAACACAATTTCACATTTCTTATTACTGTTCCAAAAACTCATCAGTTAAGATAGTTTGCTTGCATTGAAGTACCACTCTCTAAGAGCAGTTCATGAACAATTCTCAGTTCACCTATATAATTTACATCTGATTGTGTTGTATCGGAACTACAATCAAATTCACCCATTGTTTCACATATAGGATCAAATACCTCATTTCAAATCAAACATTTCACACCATCTTGAAGGTCAGCTAACATAACTGTTATTTAGCCTAATTTCTCTACAAGATGAAACTTAGTGTGAACTTCTCAATCTCTTCTTATTATCCTAGCACATCAAACACACTCTGAAATCCTGTCATAAATCATGACCCCCCCTTTTTACTCCTTTATCACCACAGGGCTCTCCCTGGAGTGGGGGGTGGTCTACTGACCTAAGGATAACAGGCCCTGGTCTTGAAGGATTGTCACCTTATCACTAAGGGACACTGTTGTTATCTTGAAACACCCCAGGCATTGACAATAGTAAAACAACCTTTTTTCTCTTCATTCACCTCAAAGAAACCTCTGTTAACCATTAACTTTCCAATGATTGCCTACTAGGACAGAACTTAAATTAGAATTAGAATACCCAATTTTGATAATGTCTGTTTCTCTTCTAAAGAGTCCAAACAAGTTAAAATCCATCTCAAACTGTTTTTTGTGTCAGTGAGTGGAGTGCTCCAGTGGGTCTGTACCTCTCTTTACAATTTTGACTATGTAAGACTTCTCAACTTGGTTTTCCCGAAATATAAATTGATGCAGAATTATTTTCTCAATATCAAATTAAAACATGGCAACATTTTGTAAACATGTAAGGAATAACAAAATGTGCTCCCTGCACGTTTTTACCCACTTATTCCATAATGCATGAGATTAATATGATTACTTCTAATCAAATATTAAACTAACTGAACAGTAACACACCCATCAAATTAGGTATTGCTTAGCTACACCATTTCAAAATGGCAAGATGTATTCTACTCAACCATAACCATGTTAGATTTCACATAAAACATACATTTCAAAAACCCAATTTGACAAACTAGATTATTCACGTAACTTCTTTAAGTACCTATTTAATTTGCTTTGAACTCTAAGTTCAACTCTTTTTCATTTGAACTCTAAGTTCAACTCTTTTCCACTATAGATAATCATTTCATACAATCCCCCCCTGCTTTCAAGACAGAAAATGACTTCAAGCTTGAAAGCAGAACCATTATAGGACCGAAATCAAAAAGAAAATCGATAGTTGGGAGGAATCTAACATACATCCAGTAAACGTCGCAAACTGAATATCCAACCAAACCAACCGAAAATAAGAAAAACAAAGGAAATAAAAACTGTACCACACACAAGGTCGCTCGTGTGAGGGAACTCCCAAATTAGCATATCAAAATTTGCATTTACATAGGCAACGGCCAAACTAATTTGAGACCAACAAACATCATGACTCAATTTACCTCCTAAACTCAAACTAGGGAATTTTCTCAATTTTAGATGTAAGTCTACGTCATTCAAAATAGTGGCGGTCAGCCAAAATCGCTACTTCCATGCATATCTCATGCGAAGACATCGAATTTGTTCTAGCAATTAACAATGTTGGATGACTCAAGGTCTCCACCCTTACTACAATTTGATTCAAAATCATAAATGTAAACATTAAAGCAACCAAAAGGAAAACTTATTCTGCTTTCACTTAATGTTTTATCATCCCAAAACTGAACATGTGTTGGTAAAATTACCACGTGTGAGAACACTGTGAGAACACTCTGTTCTGGATTACATCAACACCTGCACCAATGACGCCACCACCCATAAACTATTAAAGACCTTCCCCAACCAGAAGCGTTGGATGAACAGTGAGGTCTGACAACTGCTAAAGGCACGCAACGCTGCGTTCAGATCCAGGGCCAACCTGAAAAGGGGTATCAAGTTAGCTAACAACAACTCTGATTCTTGACGCATCTGGCAGGGCATCCAAGCCATCACTGACTACAAGCCAACAAACAAATAACCCCACCCCCACAACCAGCGAAGTCACCATCACCGATGAGCTAAACAGGTTCTACGCTCGCTTCCATTAAAGCTGAACTCCCCCCATCCCCCCTCAGCCTATCCATTGCAGATGTGTTGTCTGCACTGAGCAGGGTGAATGCATGCATGGCTGCTGGTCCTGATGGCGCCCCCGGACGTGTGCCCAACGCATGTGCCAGGGAGTTGGCTGAGGTCTTCACTGATATTTTCAACCTGACATTATAACAGGCGGTTGTCCCTGCGTGCTACCAGACCACAACCATTGTGCCAGTGCAGAAGCAGTCAACAGTGTCTACTCATGGACCTACTCATGGTAGGTTGCTATGTTTTTGTGGGAACTTTATTTCTGTGGCCACCTCTCTAATGGAGTTGCTTAAAAGGATAGTTCATCTGAAAATCATATTTCTGTGACAGTCCCTAACCTTAACTGTTCTTTGGCAGTGATTTAATCAAGGTGAGCATGAACTTTAACCTAAACAAGCAATGTGAAGATAGGTTGCATCACATAGCTGGCCCATTTTGTGCCCATTTTATAATTGTGGAAAATTCTGTGGTCATAAGAAAAGTACAAGGAACGTGGGAGAGGAGACTTGAGGTTTCACTCGTTGCCATATCTGTATGTTCTGCTCACAGTTCCATCTCTCAACCACATCACCAGGACAGCATATAACCTCCAGATTCAAATGAACGCAGCACTCCTCTCAGCTTTTTTCAGTTGTTACATGCACGTCTATCTCGGAAACCTCATTGCTGCTATCCCTGCATTTCAGTTGCACATACTACCTTACAACTTCAACTTGCTCGATTGCACAGTCAGAATTGACTTATTATATTTCATATAATAGAACAATCAACAGTAAAGTCAGACAACTCTTACTTTTCTCCAGTGTGTCAGCAAGCTCCTTCTGGTTCATCTTCCTCAGGACATGCATTGTGATCTTCAGAGCCCCCTCTTTGGCACTGCTCTCCTGCAACTCATCTTCAGGGTCCACACCTTCCTCATCCTCCCTCTGACTCTCAAAGCCTTCTGGGAGATCTGAACTCAGCATTGCCTCAAACTTCTTCAGCTCTTTCCTCACAAAAGCCATGATATTATGTTCAAGTAACTATAAGGGAGAGAGTGAAAATTTTCTCATTGGACTGAATTAAAGTTAATTATCAGAACAATGTTAACCAATTTATGATTGACAGATTAACAGAAACAGAAGTACATAACAAGACCACATACTCTGAATATAGAGGACAGGCCTGTTGAATGACTCTGGACAGATTGACCACTCAGAATCTCTGACTCTGATCTCTCCTGTTGGTCTCTGTGGACAAAACATTACATCTAAATTTTTTAATGTGTACAGACTCCCACACATTTTTGAGTTTTCCCTTTCAGGACTATCAACTTATTTTTTGTAATTCAAAAACCAAAGTGTCCTACTCTTAAATTTAAAGCTGCCTATTATAGCTGTCATGGTACGGTGAGCAGCAGCGCCACCGTTCCATACATCTTCAGTTCCAAACATCACACAAATGCATCCCGGACTTGTTCTGTGTCACATGTTTTCAATTATCATTCACACCAGAATCTTCTTTTCGACCGGGAGAGTCCAGCCGAAAAGGGCAGCACGGCACTCTAGGGCGAGGTGCCCAACTCCCGGTCCGCGGTCCCCTCCTGAACCGAGGTCCCCCCAGGAAATGTTTAGGGGGGGCTGAGTGGGTGCCCGAGGGAAGTCCCGACGGCGCCCCCTCTACGTCCGATGCCTGCGCCACGCCGCCGACTGTTCCCTGCTGCCTGGGAGCTGCAGCCAGCGCCCCCTGCTGCCTTGGAGCGGCAGCCAGCGCCTCCTACCTGCCAGCAGCGGCAGCCAGCGCCTCCTACCTGCCAAAAGCGGCAGCCAGCACCCCCTACCTGCCAGAAGCGGCAGCCAGCGCCGACCCAACGTCGGCACTTCCGGCTACAGACCCTCCGCCAGCTACCGACCCTCCATCGGCTCTTCCAGCTACCGACCCTCCTTCGGCTCTCCCAGCTCCTAACCCTCCGCCGGCTACCGACCCTCCGTCAGCTCTCCCGGCTCCTGATCCTCCGTCGGCTCTCCCGGCTCCTGATCCCCCGCCAGCTCTGCCTCCCCGGTCAGCCCTGCCGGAGTCCAACATTCACCGGGAACGAGTCTGACGTACTGCCGGCAATGCGAACCAAGCTCCTGCTTCAGTCGTACAGGGACCTGACACCCCTTAGCAAAGGACCCAGGACCCCATACTCCCGAAGCACCCTCCACAGGATGCCGCGAGGGACACAGTCAAATGCCTTCTCCAAATCCACAAAACACACTGTTCCTCCTGAATCCGAGGTTCTACTATCGGCCGTATTCTCCTCTCCAGAACCCTGGCATAGACTTTCCCGGGGAGGCTGAGAAGTGTGATCCCCCTGTAGTTGGAACACACCCTCCGGTCCCCCTTCTTAAAAAGAGGGACCACCACCCCGGTCTGCCATCCCAGAGGCACTGTCCCCGACTGCCACGCGATGTTGCACAGGCATGTCAACCAAGACAGCCCCACAACATCCAGAGACTTGAGGTACTCAGGGCGGATCTCATCCACCCCCGGTGCCTTGCCACCGAGGAGTTTCTTAACCACCTCGGTGACTTCAGCCCGGGTGATGGACGAGTCCACCTCTGAGCCCTCATCCTCTGCTTCCTCAATGGAAGACGTGACGGCGGGATTGAGGAGATCCTCGAAGTACTCCTTCCAACGCCCGACGACATCCCCAGTTGAGGTCAACAGCTGCCCACCTCCATTGTAAACAGCATTGGTAGGGCACTGTTTCCCTCTCCTGAGTCGCCGGACGGTTTGCCAGAATCTCTTCGAGGCCATCCGATAGTCCTTCTCCATGGCCTCACCGAACTCCTCCCAGGCCCGAGTTTTTGCCTCCACAACCACCCTGGCTTGTGGGACCCTCAAAAGTCCCACAAGCCAACCAGGCCTGATAGGACTCCTTCTTCAGCTTGACGGCATCCCTTACTTCCGGTGTCCTCCACCAGGTTCGGGGATTACCTTGACTGGCACCGGAGACCTTACAGCCACAGCTCAGAGCAGCCGCTTCGACAATGGAGTTGGAGAACATGGTCCATTCGGACTCAATATCTCCAGCCTCTCTCGGGATCCAGTCAAAGCTCTGCCGGAGGTGGGAGTTAAAGATCTCACTGACAGGAGACTCGGCCAGACATTCCCAGCAGACCCTTACAGTACGCTTGGGTCTGCTGAGTCTGACCAACTTCCTCCCCCGCCATCGGATCCAACTCAGCACCAGGTGTTGATCAGTTGACAGCCCTCTCTTTACCCGAGTGTCCAAGACATACGGCCGCAGGTCAGATGAAACGTCAACAAAGTCGATCATCGACCTACGGTCTAGGGTATCCTGGTGCCACGTGCACTGATGGACACCCTTATGCTTGAACATGGTGTTCGTTATGGACAAACTGTGACTAACACAGAAGTCCAATAACTGAACACCACTCGGGTTCAGATCAGGGGGCCGTTCCTCCCAATCACGCCCCTCCAGGTGTCACTGTCGTTGCCCACGTGGGAGTTGAAGTCCCTCAGTAGAACGATGGAGTCCCCAGTCGGAGCACTTTCCAGCACCCCTCCCAGAGACTCCAAGAAGGTCGGGTACTCTGCACTGCCGTTCGGCCCGTAGGCACAAACAACAGTGAGAGACCTATCCCCGACCCGTAGGCGCAGGGAAACGACCCTCTCGTTCACCGGGGTAAACTCCAACACATGACGGCAAAGCTGGAGAGCTATAAGCAAACCCACACCAGCCTGCCGCCTCTCACCATGGGCAACTCCAGAGTGGTGAAAAGTCCATCCTCTCTCAAGGAGTGTGGTTCCAGAGCCCAAGCTGTGCGTAGAGGTGATCTCTAGTCGGAACCTCTCAACCTCACGCACAATCTCAGGCTCCTTCCCCGCCAGCGAGGAGACGTTCCACGTCCCTAGAACTAGTTTCCGTGTCCTGGGATCGGGTTGTTGAGGCCGCCTTCGACTGCCGCCCGATCCAGTATGCACCGACCCCTTTATGGTCCCTCCTGCAGGTGGTGAGCCCACAGGAATGCGGCCCCACGTCGCTCCTTCGGGCTGAGCCCGGCCGGACCCCGTGGGGAAAGGCCCGGCCACCAGGCGCTCGCATTCGAGCCCCAACCCTGGGCCTGGCTTCAGGGTGGGGCCCCGGCTGCGCCATACCGGCCGACGTCACAGTCCTCAAAATGTTTATCATCATTAAAGGGTTATTGAATCATAAATGTTTACCTGAATATTGTATTGTAAGAAGAATGAAGTGACCTTGAAGATTATTTTTTGTGAAGATTTTTACAGGTTCATCTTTTATTTTTTATCTAATTTGTAAGTCTCTTTCATTTGTCAAAGCTACTCTACAATTTTAAATTAAGATAGAAGATTCTAAAAACTTTCGTAAAAAAAAAATAGGTATTGGTAGTGATGGGCTGCTCGACACTCACGCTTGATACTGTTCCGATCTATTTGATACTCACTGGCCCTGAACCCTCACAGACTGAACTGACGTCACATGGTAAGTGATTGAGTGCAAGAGGCTGCTAGGGCTCAAAATGCTATAAATAGTCATGGGACAGCACTTTGCGACGATATCATGTTACCTTGACGACGTTGAAACATGTTGAACACTGTTGTGGGTTTGGTACTTTTTATTTTACGTTTTTTAATTTCTCTGCGGCCAAGGCACTTAAGGGACTGACTGCCTGATTTATATCTCTCGCAGACTCTTGACCTACAGAGTGGACGAGAGGTGATTGTAAAAAATAATCTATATTTGTCCATTATCAATGTACTACTTTTGGTCCAAACAGCATCTTTAAGCAAAGACTAAAATAAATATTTGAATAAACTAGGTGTGTAATAAGGTGATTACATTCCTCTGATTTAATGTGTTCTATGTGTCATCTTAAATCCTTGTTAATGTAGTGTAGTTTACCATTCTTCTTTCATTCTTCTTTCTGAATGACATTGATACAATAACTATCAATATAGGTGACGATAGCGGACTTTTTCGTCAAGTGGAAAAGATGAGGGAATTGTGGAAACCCCTCCTCTTTTACTCCGTAAGGGGTTGTGGTGTCTATTACCCCAAAAACATGCCCGGTTATGTACTTCGAAAATGCACCAGAAATAGTCGTAACATAACTGTAAATAGTTTTATTTTAGGCTTACTATAACACAGTTACTGAAGCTTGTAGCAAGCGAAGTGTTTGTCTATCCTGAATAATTCCAAATTCATAATTAGTTTTGAGTGAACACCACTCGCCTGCATGGCAGTCTGCATCTCTAACTACTACGCTATTTAACAATGGGTAGACAGCCAGTCAATCAGTCAGTCAGTCACTCACTCAATAAGAAACATTCGCCCTTCTTGTCCTGCTTGTCCGGCTTTACTATCTCAGGTTTTGATAACAAGGTGCAATACCAACAACTTAGAATTAGTTTTGCCTATTTGTTAATAACCATAGAAAAGTTCTAACATCTATGGCAGTAATTCTTTCAGCACGCTTTATGGCCTTTACTGAACACCTTATTACCAACTGAGCAGCGGTGGCTCAGCGGGTATTGCTGACTTTCCTGCAGAAATACAGGAGATCAAACCCCGGTTAGTTTTTTCCAATTGAAACACAACTATTTATTGTTTTAAAATTACTCCTTTCATTTAGTGCATCCTGTGGCTCTGCCTTTATCATAAAAATCATTATAATGGATGCATTGTTAAAAAAAGCATGTTGGAAAGTAGTGAAATGTTGTTCCAATAATTTCACGAAACATTGTCTGGAGTAGCGATGGGCCGCTATGCACGCATGCTCGATACTGTCCCGAGCTTTCCAACACCGTTCCGATACTCACTCACTGCATTAGAACAATGATCCAAAACACTTCAGGTCACATGATGGCAGGTGTTGAAACCCTTTGTCACGTGATATTGAGAGAATGGTTACACAGTTAGCTGTGTAACAATTGTTTAAAGTTAGCCTGGTTAGTAGTAACTTGTGCTTGCTGCAAAGTGCATGTTTACACAGTTCTCTGGTGCCTGAGCGCTAGGGCTGCACGATTAATCGAAATATAATCGAATTATAATTGAAATGTGCAATTTACAAATCACCACCATGAGATGCGCTTCACGCGAGGCAATGGGCATGCATCGTACATCCGTAATATTTTTTCTTGCGGCTGCTGTACTTCTTTTTGTATATTACTTAAATACCTGGACTAATTTGGTTTTTAATACTTGGGTTTTCAATGTTAGTTTGAGTTAACACTTGAACTGCTAGCGAAGTCATCTGCTTCAAGCTAGCGAGTGGCACCAAGATATTGTCCCACATTACCTACAAAACAGCATGGTTTTTAAACGTTTCAGCTTCAATGTCAGTGATTACAAACATACTTAATATGGGAGAAAATATACCTCAAGGTTTGAGAAGTTTTGTCTTACCAGCTATGACTACGGCACACACATAGCAAAGGCCATTGCATTAAATGAGCAGTTAAACGAATAGTTCAATAGGCTGCACCTTCAAATTGGTATAAGTGTTTAATAGAAAACGCAGAAATTTCTACTCAATTTAATAGCACAGTATGAAGGCTATGATCTCTATTTTTAAGTGAGATTATCTAAAACATTTCCCCCCCATGTTTTAAAATTGCAAATCATAACCGTAATTGCAGCACTACCGATCGACATGGGTATCGACACTTTCAAACACCAATCTCTAATAAACACCTTATTCAGCAATTGAAGTAGAAATGCTTCATTTTGAGTTACTTAATTATTGGCGTAGTGTGCAACGTAGACAACTGAGTAAGAACACCCTGGTTTGGTTCAGATTTTCCCATATTACGTCTGTATGAACATCTGACTTTTTGAAAATGTCTAACCTGCAGATGTCACTGTCGATGAAATGTTTTTTTGTTTCTGTGTTTGGGAAAATGTTGCTGCCCAGACTTAATGAAATGAATTGTCAAATATGTGTTGGTGACACCCACATTCAGATTCCATTTGTATTTATTTATTATTTCTAACAAAAGCAGATTGCATGTACAATGTTTGCCTGTGTGTAAGATAGTTGGTTTTAATGCTAACCAACATTTATGATTTCATAAAACTATAAAAACAACTAAATAACAATTATAACACATACAGTCTGCTTAGTTTTGTGTTTAATTTAATATGTTTATGAATTTCTCACCTTCTATATAATGTTTTAAATAACGTTTATCTGGTTCGTCAGCCTTCGTTTAGTTGCCTTGCTCTCTGTCAACTAACTGACGCTTGGCAGGCTCGGACAGGCTAGTGAGAGCAACAGTATAGAGAGAGCATGTTAAGTAACTACTAGAGCAAGTGACTCCCTCTGCTGGCCAATAAAAAGATTTTAGCAAATTACGAAGAATCTACAGCAGGTCATGTTCTCGCACCTTACTGGTTCACAACACAGGGAACCCAAAACAGGCTTGTGACCAATAAATGAAGATAACAAAAGCCCATAATGCTGAATACATATCAATAACACAAACCAGTATTTTGACTTTTGTGGGTTTATTAATTCAATACATTACACTGCCATTGTACCAGCTTCATTTAATACCATCTTAATAAATATGGTTACACACTTTTTGTTATTCACCTTAATTGTTAAATACCTGGACTAATTTTGTTTAAATACTTGGGTTTTCAATGTTAGTTTCAGTTAACACTTGAACTGCTAGCGAAGTCGTCTGCTTCAAGCTAGCGAGTGGCACCAAGATATTGTCTGGGAAAAATGTGAAATGCAGGCTAACCATAGTATGTCCATGATCCATATCTATACAATGGTATAAATGATGTAATAACCAGTGTCACCTTATAATACGTGACTTTGGGCTTATTTTCTTTTGAAGTCGCATTTTTTTATGCTTGTTTTAAAAGGTTTGGTCGCTATGAAAATCTGACAAGCGACTTCGTTTTTGTACATTTGGTCGCTCCTTTCCCTGAATGCATTGATTGACACTGTCTGATCACAGCCTCACAATAATATAAGTGCTGTAGTGTAATTCGCTCTACAACAAATCCCCATGTGGATCTTTCCCTCCCCCACCTCCCTCCCATTGGATTCAAGTTAGAATTCCAAGCGATGTTACAAGTTTCAACGTTTATTTGTCAAATGCATCGAGCAACACAGCGTCATCCTGAACAATTAAATTATTGTGACATGGCACCCAACAACTGCATAGTGAGAGTTAAGAAGAATAAGCAGAAATATACAGTGAGGAGAACAAGTATTTGATACACTGCCGATTTTGTAGGCTTTCCTACTTACAAAGCATGTAGAAGTCTGTTATTTTTATCACAGGTACTCTTCAACCGGGACTGGTGGAATCTAAAATAAAAATCAAGAAAATCACATGGTATGATTTTTAAGTAATTAATTTGCATTTTATTGCATGACATAAGTATTTGATACATCAGAAAAGCAGAACTTAATATTTGGTACAGAAACCTTTGTTTGCAATTACAGAGATCATAAGTTTCCTGTAGTTCTTGACCAGGTTTGCACACACTGCAGAAGGGATTTTGGCCCACTCCTACATACAGACCTTCTCCAGATCCTTCAGGTTTTGGGGCTGTCGCTGGGCAATACGGACTTTCAGCTCCCTCCAAAGATTTTCTATTGGGTTCAGGTCTGGAGACTGGCTAGGCCACTCCAGGACCTTGAGATGTTTCTTACGGAGCCACTCCTTAGTTGCCCTCTGTGTTTCAGGTCGTTTTCATGCTGGAAGACCCAGCCATGACCCATATTCAATGCTCTTACTGAGGAAAGGTGGTTGTTGGCCAAGATCTCGCGATACATGGCCCCATCCATCCTCCACTCATTACGGTTCAGTCGTCCTGTCCCCTTTGCAGAAAAGCATCCCCATAGAATGATGTTTCCACCTCCATGCTTCACGGTTGGGATGGTGTTCTTGGGGTTGTACTCATGCGCTGGCTTGAGCAGGGGGACCTTGCGTGCGCTGCAGGATTTTAATCCATGACGGCGTAGTGTGTTACTAATGGTTTTCTTTGAGACTGTGGTCCCAGCTCTCTTCAGGTCATTGACCAGGTCCAGCTGTGTATTTCTGGGCTGATCCCTCACCTTCCTCATGATCATTGATGCCCCACGAGGTGAGATCTTGCATAGAGCCCCAGACCAAGGGAGATTGACCGTCATCTTGAACTTCTTCCATTTTCTAATAATTGCGCCAACAGTTGTTGCCTTCTCACCAAGCTGCTTGCCTATTGTCCTGTAGCCCATCCCAGCCTTTTGCAGGTCTACAATTTTATCCATGATGTCCTTACACAGCTCTCTGGTCTTGGCCATTGTGGAGAGGTTGGAGTCTGTTTGATTGAGTGTGTGGACAGGTGTCTTTTATACAGGTAACAAGTTCAAACAGGGGCAGTTAATACAGGTAATGAGTGGAGAACAGGAGGGCTTATTAAAGATAAACTAACAGGTCTGTGAGAGCCAGAATTCTTACTGGTTGGTAGGTGATCAAATACTTATGTCATGCAGTAAAATGCTAATTAATTATTTAAAAATCATACAATGTGATTTTCTGGATTTATGTTTTAGATTTTGTCTCTCACAGTTGAAGTGTACCTATGATAAAAATTAAGTAGGAAAATCTGCATAATCGGCAGTGTATCAAATACATGTTCTCCCCACTGTAGCCAGACAAAAAATAAATAAAGCAACACTATACATAACATTACACACTAGCAGCAGTTTAAGAGAGTGTACTGTAAACAAGCAGCAATCTGGGTATTAGCCTATTATTAATTATAGATATGGCAAGAAAGAGTAGGATGGGGAGTATGAACAGTATGGTAGAAGTATTGAATATAATAGACACTTTGTACAGCAGTGATGAGTTATCATTCATTATATTAGATGGCATAGCACTAAATACATTTCCACAAACGATGTATAACAAAAATACAACAAGACTGTGTACATCAAGTGGTCCGTGATGACAGTAATGCTCTGTGCAGATACTGCAAAGCAGCATCTATTATCACAGTTTATAACAAAAAACAAGCGTGTACATATATATATATATATATATATATAGCATACTAATAGTAGATACATATGGTACTAATGTATTTTACGCTCCCCCTTAGTGCTCCTGTCCCTTTGTTTTCCATCTCTCCTCTCATATTCTGCTGGCAGGTGATCAGAGATGAGTGGATGCTCTCTATACACGTTGTTGATGTTTGATAATTTTTGTAAACAATTCTTTGCTTGTTGATGTTAAAATGCATGTTTTGCGTTTCAAACTGCTGCAGGCTCATTCATTGACCGTAACACTCAATAACAGTATTGGGCTTGTTTAGTTTTTTTTTTAAGCTGCGGTTGCTTGTTTGACTCCCAAGAGTTGGTAACACTGGTAATAACTTGGTGTCATTCATGGTCCATCATAATTTAAGTCTAAAAACATGCTACATTTCTATGATTCAGACTCAACCATGTTATAATAGGAAGTACCTTAGTAGTACCATTATCCATTTTTGTATGAGTAGACATTCATAGTAAAAGTTTTAGATAACAGGAAAAGGGATTATGGATAATAAAATCAACGCTGAGAGATGGAAAATGTGAAAGTGCTATCTTTATTCTGTTTATATTTAGATTTTTTAATGTTGTCATATAAATGTTTTTGGTACATTTATTTACATTGTAATGATTTGGTTTGCCTATAATGTCTTTATCATTAAATACTGAACCCAATAAGCCTAGCTGTTGTTGTGGCATCAAATAATGGGCACAAAATGAACAAATAAGAGATAATATTGACAATCACTGACCATGACACATGAGTTGTTATTACCTTTGATCTGCAGACAAGTTTCCTTCTCTGAACTCTGTAGGTAATCCCAGAGACCAGTCACTTTTCATGGACAGACAGCTGGGTACCGGAGAGGCTGGTCTTCTTTCATGGTCCCTGGATATAATATGTTTAAACACAATACAAAAGATTGTTTTTGTCATGGACTTTCATTGTAGTGATTGTTGCATTTGGACACAGTGGGTAAGTCTTTCTTGTAGGACCATATACATAATACTGAAGCAAGACCCAGAGTGTTGTGTTTATAGTGGACTTAGTGGTGAATGATGTATTCAGACCTAGAAACACTGACTCTGAACGGTCTTGACCTGTCAAATGTTAAAATAAGATAATATTTGTTTTTGCTATTGAGGATTTAATTATTATAGAAAAACATGTCCACCAATATTTTATACACACATGGAAGTCAATGTATTTATTACAATAAAACACTGATAGCATCCATACTTTCATTTTTTAGTAGCTTTAGTACTATAATCAATAGTATGGTGCAGTGTTTCAAATCTCTTAGTACACATTTTTTTTTTACTGTTTTCAAATTAGGCAAATTACCCATTACCCATCACAATTGACAAAAAATAATTTCCATAAATTCTATCCCATGATCAATGAAAACATGTACAATCAATGATGCAAAAAATATTTTTTTCTAAAATACTATCGTAAATAAATAAAAGAAAAGTGAATATTTAGCACACTAATTTCCATCAATTCTGTTTTTGTCATTTGGCCATGATATCTTGTCCACGTCACAATGACTCCTGTAGGCTACATCTGTATTAAGATGCTCCAAAGTAATAAGATATACTACATACTACTACTATTAGAGAGCCCATACTTCTGCATTTTTTCATTAACTGTATGAGAATTACATTCAAGAACTCTAGATAAGTACACTGACATACTTTGTACAGAGCGTGACTAAAATTGATATGCAGTGGGATATCTTGTTTATAGAAGATGTTTGCTATCATCCACTCAACCACACATAGAGGGAATTGTGCACGGTGCTGACAGGCGGCGTTAAGTCGGTGAATGTAAATGTCACACAAGTAATCTAACAGATCCAGACAGGTTTTTCCTGTGTCAGGTAATAAGTGTTGACTGATAAGGTATCTAAATGTATACCATTGCTTTATTTCACACACAAAACAGAAGCTAGTGATATCAACTGCATGCTAACTAATGACGTTTGTTACTTAGCCCGCAGCAACTTATCAACATACAGTGGATATAAAAAGTCTACACACCTCTGTTAAAATGCCAGGTTTTTGTGATGTAAAAGAATGAGACAAAGAGAAACCATGTCAGAATTTGTTCCACCTTTAATGAGACCTATAACGTGAACAATTCAATGGAAAAACAAAATGAAATCTCAGAGGAAAAATGGTTCCATAAGTGTGCACACCCTTAAACTAATACTTTGTTGAAGCATCTTTTGATTTTATTACAGCACTCAGTCTTTTTGGGTAGGAGTCTATTAGCATGGCACATCTTGATGTGGCAATATTTGCCCACTCTTCTTTGCAAAAGCGCTATAAATCTGTCAGGTTGCAAGGACATCTCCTGTGCACAACCTTCGTCAGATCACACCACAGATGTTCAATTGGATTCAGGTCTGGGCTCTGGCTGGTCCATTCCAAAATTTAAATCTTCTTCTGGTGAAGCCATGCTTTTGTGGATTTGGATGTGTGCTTTGGGTCGTTGTTGTGCTGAAAGGTGAACTTCATCTTCAGCTTTCTAACGGACGCCTGATTCACTGTGGGTATGGTGTTCTTTTGGTAATGTGCAGTTGTTTTTGCGCCAAACATACCTTTTGGAATTATGGCCAAAAAGTTCAACCTTGGTTTCATCAGACCATAACACATTTTCCCACATGACTGTCTTCACTATGTTCCATGGTATATCTAATGCTTTGGAAATTCTTTGTACCCTTCCCCTGACTGATATCTTTTAACAATGAGATCCCTCTGATGTTTTGGCAGCTCTCTGCAGACCATGGCTTATGCTCTGAGATGCAACTAAGAAAATGTCCTGAAAATCCTACTAGAACAGATGAACTTTATTTGTGATTATTCAGAGTCACTTTAAATGTTGGCATGTGAATGTGTGATTGGTTACTTCTGAATACAGCCACATCCCCAGTTATAAGAGGGTGTGCACACTTGCAACCAGGTTATTGTAAGGTTTTTATTTTTCATTTTTCCTACTTAATTTCAGTTTTTTTTCAATTGAATTATTCACATTATAGGTCACATAAAAAGTGGATACATTTCTGACATGATACATCTTTGTCTCATTCTTTTACATCACAAAAACCTGACATTTCACAGGGGTATGTATACTTTTATATCCACTGTAACGAATGTTAGTTAACTAGATAAAGTTGTCAGTCTCTCCTGAATGTTTACTTGAAAGTGTCCAGAAGTTTGTATTCGTGGCCTAAAGAAATGTCTGCTTCTCCCTAGATGGATATACGTAAAACATTTTTTTCAAACGAAGGCATTGAGTTAAGTCGGGAAATAATTGTACAATGACAAATGTTTTATAATGTTACATAATAACAGTTAAATTATGAATAAGGGCTGAAAGTGCTTTAATCTGAGTCTATTCGCATCGAAATTGGTGGAAGGGTTTAGGAATTACAGTTCTTTAATATGAAGCCTCCACTTTTTCAAGTGACAAAAAGTAATTGGACAATTGACTCAAAAGCTTTTTCATGGACAGGTGTGGAATATTCTTTTTTTATTTCTTCATCTATTAAGCAGGTAAAAGGTCTGGAGTTGATTCCAGGTGTGGCTTTTGCCATTTTGAAGCTGTTGCTGTGAACGCACAACATGCGGTCAAAGGAGCTCACAAAACAAGTGAAACAGGCCATCCTTAAGGCTGCAAAAAAAATCTATCAGAGAGATAGCAGGAACGGTTTGTTACATTGTGAGCAACATGAACACACTGGTGAGCTCTGCAACACAAAAAGGCCTGGACATCCATGGAAGACAACAGTGGTGCATGATCGTAGGGTCCTAAAGAAAAACCCCTTCACAACATCCAGCCAAGTGAAGAACACTCTCCAGGAGGTGGGCACATCATTATGCAAGTCTAACATAAAGAGAAGACCTGACGACAGCAAATACAGAGGGTTCACCACAAGGTGCAAATAATTCAAAAGCCTCAAGAATAGAAAGTCTAGATTAGACGTAACCAAAAAATATCTAAAGAAAACATCTAAAAATGCCAGCCCAGTTCTGGAACAGCATTCCTTGGACAGATGAAAGTAAGATCAACCTGTACCAGAATGGTGGTAAGAAAAAACAATGGAGAAGGCTTAGAACGGCTCATGATCTGAAGCATACCACATCATCTATAAAAGACAGTGGAGGCAGTGTGATGGCATAGCCATGCATGGCTTCCAATGGTACTGGGTCACTCAGGTTTATTGATGATGTGACAGAAGACAGAAACAGCTGGATGAATTCTGAAGTGTATGGAGATATATTGTCTGCTCAGATTCAACCAAATTCAGCTAAGTTGATTGGATGGCGCTTCACTTTAAAGATGGTCAATGACCCAAAACATACTGCGAAAGCAACCCAGGGTTTTTTTAAGGCAAAGAAGTGGAATATTTTGCAATGGCTGAGTCAACCAAATAAGGGGACTGTGTTTGAAAATGGTTGCAATTCTTAAACGTTTCATAAAATAAATTTGTTCCATCCCTTGATTTATAGCTGAAAGTCTGCATTTCAGTTTCAATCTTGGTTGTTTCATTTCAAATCCATTGTGGTGGTGTACACAGCCCAAATTATGAAAATTGTGTCAGTGTCCAAATATTTCCGGACCCAACTATTTACAGCTCTGGCAAAAATTAAGAGTTCACTGCAAAATTATCAGTTTCTCTGATTTTACTATTCAGAGATATGTGTTTGAGTAAAATGAACAGTTTTGTTTCATTGTAGAAACTACTGACAATAATACTCTCAAATTCCAAATAAAAGTATTGTCATTTAGAGTATTTGTAGAACTGGTCAAAATAAAAAATAAAAAGATTCACTGTTTTCACACCTCAAATAATGCAAAGAAAACTAATTCATATTCATTTTTCAAAAACAAAATACTAATACTTTTTACTTAGGAAGAGTTCAGAAATCCATATTTGGTGGAATAACCCTGATTTTTCATCACAGATTTTCTTTGCTTCTTCTTTGCTTCTCATTGATGAAGGGCTTTTTTCTAGCATTGCACAACTTCATCCCTGCCCCTAGGAGCCTGTTTCGAACCGTCCTCACTGTGCCCTTCACCCCAGCTGCTGTTTGACATTCTTTTTGTAGGTCACTTGATGTCATCCTACGGTTGTTGAGTGACATTCGATTGACGTCATCTCGGTCAGTGGACAGTAATTTTCGCCCTCCGCCAAGTTGTAGCTTTGTTGTCCCCAATGTCTGTTGCTTGTCCTTATGATCTGCCGTCTTTTCAGGATGGAAGCAACCTGACGCTCACTGTATCCCTCTGCCAGTAAACCCAGAATTGAACCCTTCTTTTCTTCACTCACGCTTTTCATTTAAACTCTTTTGTCATGCTGAATAGTTATTTTTTTATTCAAATTACCTTTGAGGTTCAACTTGCACTGTTTTTGCCATCCAGCTGGTCCTATTGCAAGAGGATAGTGATGACCACAGCAGTGGTTTTTACACTTTTCCTCGTTAAATAATATTTGGTTCAGGTAATCACCTAATCAGTACCTAATTAAGTAAAATGAGGTCTGCCTGTGTTGGAATGTAACAGACACTGGAATGGAATGGCTGCCATACATGTAGAGATGCTGATTATTTTTTTTTTTTAGAGCTGTATGTTGTACCATTTCATAACCTCAGAGTATAGGAAAATCAAGCTCTTTACTGCAACTGGCCTCTTGCGCCAGTTGCAACAGAGCTGAACTGGTGAACTGTTATTGAAAAACTAACATGTATCTTTTGCTTTGCTTGTATAAATTTTTTACATGAGCATATTAAAACATTCTGATCTATAATCCTGTAATAAATGTAATCAAGGAATTTAAACTGGCATTAAAAACTAAATGATAAACGAATGTCATGAGCTAAAATGCTGCTTTAGTCTGATATTGGACATATGGTATCATTTGATGTCATTACAGAGAAAAAACATTAATGCAGAAGCATGTATGTTGATTATAATAACAATGTCCAGTTATTGAAACATCTTTTGCTTAATAAAATCAAGTCTGACATTTTCTGAGAATGTGCTTCATATAAAATATTTTTGACATTCAAAGGTTTTTTATAAGGTTTCATCTTATTAGGAAGAGAAGAATGTACAGAACTATACAGACCTAGGAACCAAAGATTCAAAAATACCAAAAAAAGTTTCTCTGACCACATGTATTGTATGTACATTTCAATGATACAGCTTTTAGTAGCATATTTAGGATATCTGAATTTCAGGAGAAACTGTTCCTTTTACAGTATAGCTTGACTTTGAGTTTAGCAGGATGGAAAACTTTAGGAACTTTAGGACAGTTGTCCATTTCGCCTCAGTCTATCTTAAATGAGCTCAGGCCCAAAGGAGGCGGCGACTTTTCTGGATGTTGTTTATATAAGGAAGGTTTCTTCTTTGCATGGTAGATTTTTATCTTGCATTTGTGTTCACAGACAATGGTTTTCAGAAGTGTTCCTGAGACCATGCAGTGATTTCCACTACAGAATCATGTCTGTTTTTAATGCAATGCCACCTGAGGGGTGAACCCCTCCCCATCTTTACTTCTGAAAGACTCATCCTCTCTGGGATGCTCTTTTTTACCCAATCATGTTACTGACCTGTTGCCAATTAACCTAATTAGTTGTAGATGTTCCACACAGTTCCCAACTTCTTTGGAAACAGAGTACAATGTGCTTTTTGGCACCGCTCAAACTTTTTTTCCACCCTCCATTAGGGGCCACATTTGTTGATATCGTGGTCACACACACATTGACCAGTCTTCAAAGTTGCCATTGCCTTCCTGGTAGCCTCTCTGATCAGTCTCCTCTTTTCCTGGTCATCCAGTTTGGAGGGACGGTCTGATCTACCTAAGGTCTGAGTGGTGCCAAACGTCTTCCACTTAAGAATGGTCTTAACTGTTCACCAAGGAATAGAAAAAGCCTTCCGTCCACTGATATGTGCCTTTCCAACTTCATCTTGTAGGTCTTTTGAAAGTACCTTTCGGTCCACAGCAGATTCTTTGCTTTGAATTGCAGTACTAAGCAGTGGAGTCCACTATAAACAATTGCTTATTTTTTTTCTAACTAATCAAAATCATTACAATTTGCAATTGCAATACTAAGGGGGGTGCATCTATCCAAAAAGGTAATATAGATATTGTGGGTTGCTGTGTGTACATAAAGCCAGACAAAGCCTGGTAAGGTAACAAAAGGTAAACATTTTGAAAGGGGGTGATAACTTTCTATATCTGCTGTATATGATGAGAGTGTGTACTAAATTACATAAAATGTAAATGTTTATGACATCCACTAATCTGGATCCAAATAAGAGATTGTGTTGTTTACTACATGACCATGACCCACAAGTTCTTACCTTTGTTCAGTAGAAAAGACACACTCTTTAAACTGCATAGGTTTTCCCATTGACCAATCACTCTTCATGGACACATGGCTGGCTACAGATGAGGCTGGTCTCTCCTGATAGATTAGGCTTCAACACAACAGAGATCAACATTACCTCTCTCATCTACTCTAAGATGGGAAAGATACATTCTTAGAATGGTACTTCCTTTTAAAATAAATGTACTAGGCCATTTATATTATTCAGAATTCATGATTAACCCAGACAACCAATTACATTGCCAAAGGCTTTCAACTGCAATAGAACAGGAAAACACACAACCCAAAAATCCCTCTACTTATCAACTCTGACCTCAGATGGGGAAATTGTTATTACATTGTTAACCTCTTCCTGCAGTGGTCAAAATAACACAGTGATTTATCGGTAACGCTTTACAATAAGGGTATATTAATTGACATTAGTTAATGATTTAGTAAATTTCAAAAAAACATGCATTATAGCTCTTAATAAACATGTATTCGTCTTTGTTAATATTAACTAAGGCTGTTACAGTATACCTGTAAGTATACATTTCAGTAAATGTATTAATTAAAATGTATTAACATGTACTACATTCTTTATTAAGTGATGGTTCATGTTTATTTCTGTTGAAATAAAGATCTATACATACATTAATTAAAGATCGAATCTTACCTACTGTAGTTTATTTTAACTGTAGTTCATTTAACTTACTTGCTCATCTTCCTGCGTCACATCTTACTCTTCAGAACAGAAGACACACTTGAATGCACTTATCTTTGACTTAGTTTGACAATAGTAGTAAAGCATTTATTAAAGGCATTTGTGACCCTGATTGTAAATTGAAAACTACATTAATAATAATTAATGGATAATTAATGTTTGTGGAGTCTTTAATTATCAAATGCCTAATTAATGCATTACTACTATAAAGTCATGCTAATGAATAGCCCACAAACTTTGGTAATGCATTTATTCAGGGCCGTAGCCAGGGTTTAGAAATTAGTGAGGTCCAGATGTTTTTTTCTTTTAATGGAGCTTAATTACTCCTAAATACAACATAAGTTATTGTAATGACTGCACGCAGAGCGGGTTGGATGGAGGGATGGATCCAAGCGCAGAGCGGGTTGGATGGAGGGATGGATACAAGTGCAGAGCGGGTTGGATGGAGGGATGGATCCAAGCGCAGAGCGGGTTGGATGGAGGGATGGATCCAAGCGCAGAGCGTGTTGGATGGAGGGATGGATCCAAGCACAGAGTGGGTTGGATGGAGGGATGGATCCAAGCACAGAGCGGGTTGGATGGAGGGATGGATCCAAGCGCAGAGCGGGTTGGATGGAGGGATGGATCCAAGCGCAGAGCGGGTTGGATGGAGGGATGGATCCAAGCGCAGAGCGGGTTGGATGGAGGGATGGATCCAAGCGCAGAGCGGGTTGGATGGAGGGATGGATCCAAGCGCAGAGCGAGTTGGATGGAGGGATGGATCCAAGCGCAGAGCGGGTTGGATTGAGGGATGGATCCAAGCGCAGAGCGGGTTGGATGGAGGGATGGATCCAAGCGCAGAGCGCACAGCTTATATTAGGGAGAAACAACAGTGCAAAAGGGACCGGCTGTAGCCAAGTCAAAGAGCAGGCAGATGGTAACTGGAGAAGAAACGTAGAGAGGAGGAGTACAATGGGGAAAATCCAGGGAGGCCGTCAGTAGTCAGGCGAAGGTAGGGATACCAAACAGACTTTTTACGATACTTAGATCAAATAACTGAAGGCTCAGTAAAGTTGCAAACACAAACAATACCTCACAAGGACTGACAGCAAACACAGAACTCATATAGGGGGGTAGACGAGACATAGGTGCAAACGATAATGGTAAATGAATAGGCTATGTTCAAAACAACAAAAGGAAACAGGGCAGAACAGGGCACATTCAAGACAAAACCAAACACAAAACCTCACAGTTATACACTCCAGTCACACAAACTCAATATCTATAATGAAATACATACAGAGGGCAAAAATACTTTTATTAAAGCTGCACAATTTGCTCTCTCTCTCCTTCTGTGTCTGTGTGACTGTGTTGTGACAGAGAAGGTTGAGATAAGAAGAAGATAACATCAAAAGAGCTATTTAACTGTTTTGAACAGGATTATTTGCTATATAAAGTGACAATACAGATGTAAA
The DNA here is from genome assembly GCF_011004845.1 of Esox lucius. Lineage (NCBI taxonomy): Eukaryota > Metazoa > Chordata > Actinopteri > Esociformes > Esocidae > Esox > Esox lucius. Next base: position 9,836,211 of record NC_047579.1, read on the forward strand.
AAAGGAGGTCCACAGCATTGTGCAGATATTATAATGTTAGCCATAATGTGCATTAATGTCAGTGCCACTTACACTGAACAAAATTATAAACACAAAACTTGTTTTTGCCCCCATTTATGATTAGCTGAACTCAAAGATCTAATACTTTCTCTATGTACACAAAAGGCCTATTTCTCTCAAATATTGTTCACAAATCTGTCTGAATCTGTGTTAGTGAGCACTTCTCCTTTGCCGAGATAATCCATCCACCTCACAGGTGTGGCATATCAAGATGCTGATTAGACAGCATGATAATTACACAGGTGTGCCTTAGGCTGGCCACAATAAAAGGCCATTCTAAAATGTGCAGTTTCACTGTATCTTTAGTTGGCAGAAATTGGCAGAATATTTTGAAATTCTGGCATTGATTTTGAAAATAGGACTGATCATGCAAAAAAACCTTATTTTTCGGGTAGTGATCATATGAAGCCATTTATTATCAAATAGTTTGGTTCCTTTTTAAATCATAATGATAACAGAATTCACCCAAATGGCCGTGATCAAAAGTTTACATACCCTTGAATGTTTGGCCTTGTTACAGACACACACAGGTGTAAATGGCAATTAAAGGTTTATTTCCCACACCTGTGGCTTTTTAAATTGCCATTAGTGTCTGTGTATAAATAGTCAATGAGGCTGCAATGGAAAAAGACAATGTGGTTGTTTCAAGGAGCACAATACAACTATATTTTAAAACATTTTAGCAGTATGGTTGAGTTGCCAGAAAGAAGCCTTTACTGCGCCAATTCCACAATAGAAGCCTGGTTACAATATGCCCGATCACACCTTGACACGCCTCACAGCTTCTGGCACAATGTAATTTGGAGGGACGAGACCAAAATTGCGTTTTAAGATCACAACCATAAGTGCTATGTTTGGAGAGGGGTCAACAAGGCCTATAGTGAACAGAATACCATCCCCACTGTGAATCATGGTGGTGGCTCACTGATGTTTTGGGGGTGTGTGAGCTCTAAAGGCACAGGGAATCTTAAGAAAATGTATGGCAAGATGAATGCAGCATGTTATCAGAAAATACTGACAGAAAATATGCATTCTTCTGCATGAAAGCTGCACATGGGACACTCTTGGACTTTCCAGTGTGACAGTGACCTTAAGCACAAGACCAAGTTGTCCCTCCAGTGGTTACACCAGAAAAAGGTGAAGGATCTGGAGTGGCCATCACAGTCTCCTGACCTTAATATCATTGAGCCACTCTGGGGAGATCTCAAACGTGCAGTTCATGCAAAACGACCAAAGACTTTGCATGACTTGGAGGCATTTTGCCAAGAGGAATGGGCAGCTATACCATCTGCAATAACTTTGCTCTGTCACATTTAGGGGTTGAATAAAAAAAATGATAATCCTACGATAATGCACTAATCAACTATTTCAGTTTGTAGCTTATGTGATAATGTATTTATGCAGCGATAATAAGATAAAAACCATCAGAATTAGGATTCCGAAATTAGAACGCTCCAGCTGGACAGGGTTAACGTTAGAATATTGAGACGAAGTTACAACTGCATAAGGGAACTGTATAGACTAGTAAAACATTTACATAGTAACCGTGACATCACCCATAAGTGTCAGAAAACCCATTTTGAAGCAAATTTTTTGCAAAAGCTAAGAAGCTAGGCTAAATGCTACCAGTATGTTACTCTGTGTTGCTAGTGGTTGCTAGCCAGCGGTTGTTAGCCAGTCACTGTAATGTTACCAGCTTACAATTGATGTAATTTAACCTGAAACTATACAAAGAAATATATGCTTAATAAAATGCTCCAGCTTATTTTAATAAAAAATAGGTTGAGATTAGGACTTCAGATTTGTAATTAGATTTTCAATAAACTTTAGTTATGAGCATGGACTGTATGGTTATGAGTCATTAATTTGGATGTTACTTTATTATAACGTTACTTGTCAGTGTTTGGAGTTAACTGAGGCCATAGCAGAAAGGACAAACCGCTAAGAATGTTTGGATGCGCAATCGGATAAGTCTTTGTCTTGTTGCAGAATGAGTAAATACTAAAGTACAAATATAGTCTCCCTTTCTTGAGCCGTAAACTTCAAATGAATTGCGTTAGTTCGACCACCGAAAAGAGAACCCCGAGGGTCAAGGAGCTCTGGAGTATCAAAGGTCTTCAAGAAAGCTTGGACATCTGCGGATGTGTTTTTAAGCTGATTCCACTCACACTCCCATATGTATTGAACATGTACGCTGTGTTGTTCGAATCCTTAAAACCCATAGCACGTGGCAAAGCCGCCAGCTTCATCAGTAGGAAGCAATGACTATCAATGTATCTCCGATTGAATGTGCAGTCTGTAAAAATCATGAGCTTGCTACCATTAGCAATAAGTGTTGTGCCAATACCATTGTTAGCAAGGTACAGCATGAAGATGTAACCATCGAAACCTTACGAGTTGTGTGCTTAACAACTCGAAAGTCAGTATAGTTTGGTTGCTGTAACGATTTGTTGGTGTAGTGTTGCAAGAGCAAGGAACCAGGTGCAGGCTGGAGTAGTCAGTGTGGTTTCTTTTAATAAACAAAAATAACACTGAGCACAAAAAACACAATGAAAGAAAAGGGCTGACTAACGCAGCAAAACTAAAGCAGGCAACGGGTATAAAGTACTTACATATAACAGCAGCACACAAGACATCCAAACACGACAATAACAATGATCCACAATGTGTGGAGCAGAGGGGAAACATTTAAACACATACAAACAATATCAATTGGGACCTGGTGTGAATGATTGAAGACATGTGACAGTCCGGGATGTGTTCATATGTGTTGGAAACTGAGAATGTACTGTGGCGCTGCTGCTCACCGTACCATGACAGTTGCCTAAACTTGTGGAAAAAAGGAGCGACACAACCATCTCTGGCCTAACACAACGTCTCGTTATCAAAGCTTATTGTGCACACAGAATTTGCAGTGTATACCATTCACTGGATTGGCAATTGTCTCAAAATCATAAAATATTTATTGCTCACTGTGGTCCTCTGGTTTAGAAGTGTAGCGCTCCAGCCCTATATTTAAATTAACTGTTGTTGTTTTTTTTCATACTTTGTTTGACAAGTAGGCGATAGTACAACAGACTACAGAGGGTTTTAAGAAACACTGATGATTCATTTGAACCGCCAGATCCACATTACAATTGGGACACATGTTAGCCGTGCACTTGTGCGCTTTATAGATGGTAATACTAACGTTGTAATGACAACCACAATCGACACACTATTTCTTCTGGTCACACCTGCTAACCCAACGACCCGCACATTTGTGGAGCTTCAAGCTTTTATGCTGTCTATAAAAAAAGTCAGAATAACAAATCTGCTTGCTTTGTGTTACAGGGTTGGGAGTGACAATCTTCATGAAGACAGACACTACAGCTATGTTTACAACCATGATCACCACGTGTGTTGAAACCGGTATAGCACCAGTCATAGACATAAGACACACCCAGAAAACTCTTCAGATTCCTGATGCCATAGAAATGGTTATCGTGTAAGTACGTTAAGACAGTTCTAGGGTGGGTGTCCTCACTGTTTTGAAACTTGGTAAAGTGACCATCCCGTGTTCGATGAAAGACAATTTGACACCCTGTAATTTCTTCAAACCACACAATATCTGTGAATGTGACACAATCATCTAACGCTAAACCAGCTCCTCTATGTAGCTTACGACCACTAACCAGGGCCTCGGCATGAATGGTTTTCTGGTGGCTGTATGTATAGATGTTTACTTCAACAGAAATAAACATGAACAATCACATATTAAATGATTATACATGTATATTAAATACTAACATGTTTAACTGCCATAGTAAATATTAGCAAAGATGAATACATATTTATTAAGAGCCTGTAACTCATGTTTGTTAGTATTTACTAAATCATTAACTAATTTCAATTAAAGTACCCTTATTTTAATGTTACTGATATTTATATACTATGTGAAAAGTCAAAATTGGGTATCAATAGATGAGACTAATGACCCACTGACTCATTTTAGAGGCTTATTCCAGTCATTTTCTCCCTCAGCTTAGACCTGTACAGACACCTTGGAAAGACACTTCCTGGATCAAGACTTAAACTATAAAGACTACAGAGAAACACAATATCTAGATCAGACATAAACTGAAAAAAAGAAATACACATTATCTTGAATAAACAAATACACATCACTAACAAACATGGACTGAAATCCTGTTTTGACTTCCCTTGTCAACTAGATTTAACTGACAAAGACAAACTGATTACATTTCTTTTAGAAAACAGACTAACTATCTAAACTAAAGTAGCACCCTTATAAAATGTATAAAGACTTACTCCAAGTGGTCACTCTCTGTTTTCATCTTTGAATTATAGTTATGAAATGGTTACTCTGTTCCAGTTTAAAATTTTTATGAAAAAGATATGCTGCTTAGTCTTAACAAAATGGATCCTCAAAAAAAATATGACTTCTGTTTTCAGTTCTGTGACCAGGAGGTGGAGTTCACAGTCATTAAAACCCTTGGTAGCCTATGGGGCTTTCGGACGGATTTCACTACTGGGACATTTTGGGTCCTAGATTCATTTCTGTAACAGATACAACCTATTATGATGTATCCTTTTAATAGCAACCCCTCTGGCTACAATAAAAACACATAAAAACAGACTTCTGGGTCCCTATTTATAAAACTCATCTGTTTGAAAGGCAAAAAAAAAAATTCGGAAAACATTTCTGCCATTCAGCATCAAGATTTTTTTTTTAAAGCATTATGAGATTTTGTGTCAATGGTATTTCCTCATACTTTCATGCCTTTACTATCAAATTACACTGTAATTGGGTTGAAAATAATGAAATAATTATATAATAGAAGGTAAAAAATATAGGCACCCCCAAAAAATTTGGTTCTTCAACCTAGAAATGAAACACTATAACATGAAAGATTATACAGCAATAAAACGGTTCCTTTACGTGTAATGACACAAAAAGCACTAGATCGCTAGTTACGTTTGGACTTATATATTTTATAAACTCAGAAAAATTACCAACTTCTTCCCTAAATATTTATTTTTATATCTTATATATAATACAAACGATGTTTTATGGTTCAAAACATCATATATAGTGATGTACACGCTTGTAATATTTATTCTGATGTACAAATGAGCCTTTCTAAGATGAATAGGCAATGTCGTTGCCTGGTGAAAAGTTCTCATAGCAACCCAAACTATACAACTATACAACCCATATTATACAGGGAAAACCCCAATTATACACGGAAGGCTTCAAGAAAGTGGCTACAAATAATATACCATTGGAATCGGACGATTATGGCGAATCTATTTTTCGAAATATTTATGCAAATGAGCACTGTCCGCGATATCGTGGACGTCGACCATGGATAACAGACATTTGATTTCATTAATTTTGCTAAAAAGACACAGGCTGATAATGTTTATGGTTTTTCTGCGTTCCCACAATACTAAACTGTACAAATGTGAATTATTGTGAATTAAAAGATGTGAATTATTCTGAGAGAACATGAGAGAATTAGGAATGTGAAAGACATAAGATAGATCCCATGTTAAACAGCTCCTAATGATCTGTTTCATTAACTTCATCTGTGAAGTCTGTGACATTCCATTCATTGTAAAAGAGATCAAACACCAATAAACTGTTACGTGGTACTTTCATGGCCTATCAAGCTATTCCCCCCAAACTGCCGCCCATAAAACAGCCGTCACCTATTCCGTAGAGAGAGTTATTCCAATGCGAGCTAACCATCAGAAAAAATGTAAACCTGACCCAATGTAACCACTGCTATTCGTGACGCAAAATGTAAAAGAAAATGATATTGGTCCCAAGTCCAAAGTACTATAAAGGTTTTTAATATTTACATGCACATGGGATAATCGAAATACGGCCACCTAGTATGACCGCACTCTGAGTAATCAAAGAATCTAGGTACGACAGGCCTCTCACTGCCTCTCACTGCCTCTCACTGGCCATGCGACAGGCCTCTCACTGCCTCTCACTGGCCATGCGACAGGCCTCTCACTGCCTCTCACTGGCCATGCGACAGCCCACTCACTGGCCATGCCTCCTACGAATATTACTCACACATTAAACACTGAACAGATACAGTGAGGAAAAAAAATATTTGATCCCCTGCCAATTTTGTACTTTTGCCCACTGACAAAGAAATGATCAGTCTATAATTTTAATGGTAGGTTTATTTGAACAGTGAGAAATAGAATAACAACAAAAAAATCCAGAAAAACGCATGTGCAGAACCCCCCCCCCCCCCAAAGTATAATGTTTCCATTAGCAGCATTCCTCCTTCTCCAAACACAGCGAGTTAGAGTTGATGCCAAAGAGCTCGATTTAATCACTATAGAAATGAACACAAACAACTGCCAACCTAATAAACTACCTAAAGGATTATTAGGAACACCTGTTCAATTTCTCATTAATGCAATTATCTAATCAACCAATCACATAACAGTTGCTTCAATGCATTTAGGGGTGTGGTCCTGGTCAAGACAATCTCCTGAACTCCAAACTGAATGTCAGAATGGGAAACAAAGGTGATTTAAGCAATTTTGAGCGTGGCATGGTTGTTGTTGCCAGACGGGCCGGTCTGAGTATTTCACAATCTGCTCAGTTACTGGGATTTTTACTGGGATTTAAATGCCACGGCCTACCTGAACATTGTTTCTGACCATGTCCATCCCTTTATGACCACCATGTACCCATCCTCTGATGGCTACTTCCAGCAGGATAATGCACCATGTTACAAAGCTCGAATCATTTCAATTTGGTTTCTTGAACATGACAATGAGTTCACTGTACTGAAATGGCCCCCACAGTCACCAGATCTCAACCCAATAGAGCATCTTTGGGATGTGGTGGAACGGGAGCTTCGTGCCCTGGATGTGCATCCCACAAATATCCATCAACTGCAAGATGCTATCCTATCAATATTGGCCAACATTTCTAAAGAATGCTTTCAGCACCTTGTTGAATCAATGCCACGTAGAATTAAGGCAGTTCTGAAGGTGAAAGTGGGTCAAACACAGTATTAGTATGTTGTTCCTCATAATCCTTTAGGTGAGTGTATAATATAACCAACTCCCACAATCAACGCCTTCCCAGAAACCATCTGCAGTTATCATCATGGTTATTCATTCAGACAACCCTGCTCCACCTGATTCCCTACCTGGAGCTTTATCCAGACCAGGAAGCAAGAAAAACACTTGCCATGGATACCTCCAAGTCAGATTACAAGACCATTTCATTTATCAAAATGTTAAGTGCTGTATCCACTTAACAATGTACCGTGTCAAAGAACAGCTCCTAGTTATCGTATATATGGGCAATATACCGCCCACTTGCCTTATTGCTTCACTATATCACAGAGAACAATGTGAAGTTTACAGTTTACAATGCTCTGTTCTGTTTCCAGCCTGCTGAGCTCCAGCTCCAGAGGTTGATAAAGTGGAAGGATCCTTGACCCTTGACTCCACTCCACAGTTACCAAAGGTAAGAAAATAGAGTTTATAAGAAAATGATAAACTCTCCTTGAACTGCCACCTTAACGTGGTGGAGGGGTTTGAGTACCCGAGTGACCCTAGGAGCTATGTTGTCTGGGGCTATATGCCCCTGGTAGGGTCTCCCAAGGCAAACAGGTCCTAGGCGACGGGTCAGACTAAGAGCGGTTCAAAAACCCCTTAATGAAGAAAAAAATCATGTGTTCTGTGACGTCGCCCGGCATGGCGCAGCCGGGGCCCCACCCTGGAGCCAGGCCCGGGGTTGGGACTCGTTTGCGAGCGCCTGGTGGCCGGGCATTTCCCCATGGGGCCCGGCCGGGCCGAGCCCGAACAAGCGACATGGGGCCGCCCTCCCGTGGGCTCACCACCCATAGGAGGGACCATAAGGGGCCGGTGCAGAGAGGATCGGGCGGCAGTCGAAGGCGGGGGCCTAGACAACCCGATCCCCAGACACGGAAACTAGCTCTAGGGACGTGGAATGTCACCTCGCTGGCGGGGAAGGAGCCTGAGATGGTGCGTGAGGTTGAGAGGTTCCGACTAGAGGTAGTCGGGATCACCTCTACGCACGGCTTGGGCTCTGGAACCACACTCCTTGAGAGAGGATGGACTCTTCACCACTCTGGAGTTGCCCATGGTGAGAGGCGGCGGGCTGGTGTGGGTTTGCTTATAGCTCCCCAGCTCTGCCGCCATGTGTTGGAGTTTACCCCGGTGAACGAGAGGGTCGTTTCCCTGCGCCTACGGGTCGGGGATAGGTCTCTCACTGTTGTTTGTGCCTACGGGCCGAACGGCAGTGCAGAGTACCCGACCTTCTTGGAGTCTCTGGGAGGGGTGCTGGAAAGTGCTCCGACTGGGGATTCTATCGTTCTACTGGGGGACTTCAACGCCCACGTGGGCAACGACAGTGACACCTGGAGGGGCGTGATTGGGAGGAACGGCCCCCCTGATCTGAACCCGAGCGGTGTTCAGTTATTGGACTTCTGTGCTAGTCACAGTTTGTCCATAACGAACACCATGTTCAAGCATAAGGGTGTCCATCAGTGCACGTGGCACCAGGACACCCTAGGCCGCAGGTCGATGATCGACTTTGTTGTCGTTTCATCTGACCTGAGGCCGTATGTCTTGGACACTCGGGTGAAGAGAGGGGCGGAGCTGTCAACTGATCACCACCTGGTTGTGAGTTGGATCCGATGGCGGGGGAGGAAGCTGGACAGACTCGGCAGGCCCAAGCGTACTGTAAGGGTCTGCTGGGAACGTCTGGCCGAGTCTCCTGTCAGAGAGATATTTAACTCCCACCTCCAGCAGAGCTTTGACTGGATCCCGAGGGAGGCTGGAGATATTGAGTCCGAGTGGACCATGTTCTCCACCGCCATTGTCGAAGCGGCCGCTCGGAGCTGTGGCCGTAAGGTCTCCGGTGCCTGCCGAGGCGGCAATCCCCGAACCCGGTGGTGGACACCGGAAGTAAGGGATGCTGTCAAGCTGAAGAAGGAGTCCTATCAGGCCTGGTTGGCTTGTGGGACTCCAGAAGCAGCTGACGGGTACCGACAGGCCAAGCGGACTGCAGCCCGGGTGGTTGTGGAGGCAAAAACTCGGGCCTGGGAGGAGTTCGGTGAGGCCATGGAGAAGGACTATTGGCTGGCCTCGAAGAGATTCTGGCAAACCATCCGGCGCCTCAAGAGAGGGAAACAGTGCCCTACCAACGCTGTTTACAGTAGAGGTGGGCAGCTGTTGACCTCAACTGGGGATGTCGTCGGGCGGTGGAAGGAGTACTTCGAGGATCTCCTCAATCCCGCCGTCACGTCTTCCATTGAGGAAGCAGAGGATGAGGGCTCAGAGGTGGACTCGTCCATCACCCGGGCTGAAGTCACCGAGGTGGTTAAGAAACTCCTCGGTGGCAAGGCACCAGGGGTGGATGAGATCCGCCCTGAGTACCTCAAGTCTCTGGATGTTGTGGGGCTGTCTTGGCTGACACGCCTGTGCAACATCGCGTGGCAGTCGGGGACAGTGCCTCTGGGATGGCAGACCGGGGTGGTGGTCCCTCTTTATAAGAAGGGGGACCGGAGGGTGTGTTCCAACTATAGGGGGATCACACTTCTCAGCCTCCCCGGGAAAGTCTATGCCAGGGTTCTGGAGAGGAGAATACGGCCGATAGTAGAACCTCGGATTCAGGAGGAACAGTGTGGTTTTCGTCCAGGCCGTGGAACACTGGACCAGCTCTATACCCTCTACAGGGTGATGGAGGGTTCATGGGAGTTTGCCCAACCAGTCCACATGTGTTTTGTGGATTTGGAGAAGGCATTCGACTGTGTCCCTCGCGGCATCCTGTGGAGAGTGCTTCGGGAATATGGGGTCCTGGGTCCTTTGCTAAGGGCTGTCAGGTCCCTGTACGACCGAAGCAGGAGCTTGGTCCGCATTGCCGGCAGTAAGTCAGAATTGTTCCCTGTGCATGTTGGACTCCGGCAGGGCTGCCCTTTGTCACCGGTTCTGTTCGTAATTTTTATGGACAGAATTTCTAGGCGCAGCCAGGGGCCGGAGGGTGTCAGGTTTGGGGACCACACGATTTCGTCTCTGCTCTTTGCGGATGATGTTGTCGTGTTGGCCCCTTCAAGCCAGGACCTTCAGCATGCACTTGGACAGTTTGCAGCCGAGTGTGAAGCGGTGGGGATGAAATTCAGTACCTCCAAATCCGAGGCCATGGTCCTCAGTCGGAAAAGGGTGGCTTGCCCACTTCAGGTTGGTGGAGAGTGCCTGCCTCAAGTGGAGGAGTTTAAGTATCTAGGGGTCCTGTTCACGAGTGAGGGAAGGATGGAACGGGAGATTGACAGACGGATCGGTGCAGCTTCTGCAGTAATGCGGTCGATGTATCGGTCTGTCGTGGTGAAGAAAGAGCTGAGCTGCAAGGCGAAGCTCTCGATTTACCGGTCAATCTACGTTCCTACTCTCACCTATGGTCATGAGCTTTGGGTCATGACCGAAAGGACAAGATCCCGGATACAGGCGGCCGAAATGAGCTTTCTCCGCAGGGTGGCTGGGCGATCCCTTAGAGATAGGGTGAGAAGCTCGGTCACCCGGGAGGAGCTCAGAGTAGAGCCGCTGCTCCTCCACATCGAGAGGGGTCAGCTGAGGTGGCTTGGGCATCTGTTTCGGATGCCTCCGGAACGCCTTCCTGGGAAGGTGTTCCGGTCCCGTCCCACCGGGAAGAGACCCCGGGGAAGACCTAGGACACGCTGGAGGGACTATGTCTCCCGGCTGGCCTGGGAACGCCTCGGTGTCCCCCCGGAAGAGCTGGAGGAAGTGTCTGGGGAGAGGGAAGTCTGGGCATCCCTGCTTAGACTGCTGCCCCCGCGACCCGGCCCCGGATAAGCGGAAGATGATGCTATGCTATGCTAAGAAAATGATATGAAAGAAGACTTTACACAGTGTGTTTCCAACAGGAATCCCATTTTATTAAAACATGGGAATTACTTCTGGTCAGCCAGTAACTCCTTTATCTATTCATGAATAAATGTTCACTAGTTGGAATGTAGACTTTTTTCATTTCTGTGTGGATGTCCACGAAAGGATGATTATTTCCTTTGTCTATATGTTGTCCTGATCTTACACAGCTCTACTCTGTTTACAGCCTTTTTAGGTCAGGTCAGAGGTTAATAAGTTGGAATCACTTTTGACCCTGGTCCTGGACTCCACTGCCCCACAGCTCTCAAAGGTAATAAAACAGAAACATTCAATAAGATAAAATTATTCTGATGCATGTTATTGGACAGTACTACAAATGGTCATGTCTTGTGTGATTTTATCAAACTGAAGAGAAAGACAAATGATCATTTACTTTGTATATATTGTTTTTTGTCCTGATCTTACACTAATCTGGTCTGTCTGTTTAAAGCCGGCTGAGCAACAAAGTGTGTGCAGATGAATGTCAGGGTTTTGTAGTGAGTTCCTCAACAGATCTAATAAGTTCATAAGGGGGGCAAGCAATTCTTGGAACTCATAGAGAAGCGATTTTAAGAGGCTGTTAAGGACCAATATTGTAATGTAGTCAACTGGGTGGGACTTGGATTCCTCAAAATGAGTGTGTTAAAAAGATGTTGTAGATAAAGCAATATAGTAAATTAAACTTACAACTTATGTAAATAAAGACATTGTGTTTTCCTCTCAGAAGACAGAGATGTGCTGCAGAAGAAGAAAAATAAGGGAGGTATTAAAGGCTTTTCCAGAAGGGTGTGGAAGATCATTACCTCCTCTGGCATCTCATCAGAAGACAACTGACACTCAAGATCAAGATCTCAGCCTCAATTAAACACACACACACACACTTCTATTTCTATCATTTTGTGTGGACCAAAAAGTTAAAACGAACTTTCACAACTACCTTTACTCACAATAAAGTGTTCTTATAGTGATCTGTTGCATTGCATACAGTGGGGAGAACAAGTATTTGATACACTGCCGATTTTGCAGGTTTTCCCACTTACAAAGCATGCAGAAGTACATTTTTATCATAGGTACAATTCAACTGTGAGTGGCGGAATCTCAAACAAAAATCCAGAAAATAACATTGTATGATTTTTAAGTAAATCATTTGCATTTTATTGCATGACATAAGTATTTGATACATCAGAAAAGCAGAATTCAATATTTGGTACAGAAACCTTTGTTTGCAATTACAGAGATCATACGTTTCCTGTAGTTCTTGACCAGGTTTGCACACACTGCAGCAGGGATTTTGGCCCACTCCTCCATACAGACCTTCTCCAGATCCTTCAGGTTTTGGGGCTGTCGCTGGGCAATACGGACTTTCAGCTCCCTCCAAAGATTTTCGATTGGGTTCAGGTCTGGAGACTGGTGCCCCACGAGGTGCGATCTTGCATGGAGCCCCAGACCGAGGGAGATTGACCGTCATCTTGAACTTCTTCCATTTTCTAATAATTGCGCCAACAGTTGTTGCCTTCTCACCAAGCTGCTTGCCTATTTTCCTGTAGCCCATCCCAGCCTTGTGGAAGTCAAGAATTTTATCCCTGATGTCCTTACATAGCTCTCTGGTCTTGGCCATTGCGGAGAGGTTGGAGTCTGTTTGATTGAGTGTGTGGACAGGTGTTTTTTACACAGGTAATGAGTTCAAACAGGTGCAGTTAGTACAAGTATTAAGCGAAGAACAGGAGGGCTTCTTAAAGATAAACTAACAGGTCTGTGAGAGACAGAATTCTTACTGGTTGGTAGGTGATCAAATACTTATGTCATGCAATAAAATGCTAATTAATTACTTAAAAGTCATACAATGTGATTCTCTTTATTTTTGTTTTAGATTGCGTCTCTCACAGTTGACGTGTACCTATGATAAAACTTACAGACTTCTACATGCTTTGTTAGTAGGAAAACCTGAAAACCTGGCCCATATGGATAGGATAGTGTATCAAATACTTGTTCTCCCCACTGGATATATGTATATATATATTTTTCATTTATACAATTATTATGGTGAAATGAGGGGATATGTACTTTGGTATTATTTAATAACAGTCAAGTCTCAATATAACATATTGTCACGGCTGGGTGTAGTGGAGTGTATCGAAAGAACTTGGAGCCAAACGCAGGGAGGCGATAAACAAAACTGTATTCTCAAAAAGAACAATCCAACAACAAAGGCACGCTATCACACGGCGAAATAAAACGCTCAAACGAACGTGCCTCTCTCCACAATATAAAGACATAGAACAATACCACACAAAGACACCCAGAAACACAGGAACTAATATAGGCAACCTAATGAGGGAATGGACACCAGGTGTGTGCAATAACAAGACATGACAGTGCCGTGGGAGGAGGAGCGGCGTGGCTAGAAGACCGGCGACGACGCGCGCCGAATACCACGTCGGGGGGAATGGCGCGCGTCCTCCACGCGCGTCCTCGTTACACATATAGTCATATGACATGAATTTACCAATAGCAGACGTCATGAGAGCTGTCATTCTCTATAGAGATATGATAGTGAACTTTCTTTCTGAGTGGGAATCATGGATTTAAATTCCATCTCTATTGAAAGTGAGACGGGAACAAAACAGAGAATAGATGGTAAACAAGACAGGAACTAAACAGTGAATAGATGGTGAATGATCCATCATCCTTGGGAGCAATTTCCAAATGCCTGAAGGTACCACGTTCATCTGTACAAACAATATTACCCAAGTATAAACACCATGGGACCACGCAGCTGTCATATCGCTTGGGAAGGTGATGGGTTCTGTCTCCTAGAAATGAACGTACTTTGGTGCGAAAAGTGCAAATCAAGAAGAAGAACAGCAAAGTACCTTGTAAAGATGCGGGTACAAAAGTATCTATATCAACAGTAAAACAAGTCCTACATGTCCTGAAAGGCAGCTCAGCAAGGAAGAAGCCACTGCTCCAATACCGGCATAAAAAAGCCAGAGTGTGGGTTGCAGCTGCACATGATATATAAGATTGTACTTTTTGGAGAAATGTCCTCTGGTCTGACGTAACAAAGATTTTACTGTTTGAGCATAATGACCATTGTTGTTTGGAAGAAAAAGGGGGAGGCTTGCAAGCCAAAGATCACCATTCCAACCGTGAAGCATGGGGATGGCAGCATCATGTTGTGGGTGTGCTTTGCTGCAGGAGGGACTGATGCACTTCACAAAATAGATAGCATCATGTGGAAGGAAAATTACGTGGATATTTTAAGGCAAAATATCAAGAAATGAGTAAAGAAGTTAAAGCTTGGTCACAAATGGGTCTTCAAAATAGACAATGACCCCAAGCACACTTCCAAAGTTGTGGCAAAATGGCTTAAGGAGAACAAAGTCAAGGTATTGGAGTGGCCATCATAAAGCCCTGACCAATCAATCCAATGGAACATTTTTGGGCAGAACGGAAAAAGCGTGTGTGAGTAAGGAGGCCTACAAACCTGACTCGGTTACACTAGTTCTGTCAGGAAGAATAGGCCCCAAATCACCCAACCTATTGTCGGAAGCTTGTAGAATGTTACCCGAAAAACTAGACCCAAGTTAAACGGTATAAAGGCAATGCTACCAAATAATATTTCAGTGTATGTAGACTTCCGATACATTGGGAACGGGATTACATTAAATATATGCTGAAACGAATCATTAGATTAGATTAGTCACCTCGCTGGCGGGGAAGGAGCCTGAGATCGTGCGTGAGGTTGAGAGGTTCCAACTAGAGATCACCTCCACGCACGGCTTGGGCTCTGGAACCACGCTCCTTGAGAGAGGATGGACTATTCACCACTCTGGAGTTGCCCATGGTCAGAGGCGGCGGGCTGGTGTGGGTTTGCTTATAGCTCCACAGCTCTGCCCTCATGTGTTGGAGTTTACCCTGGTGAACGAGAGGGTTGTTTCCCTGCGCCTACGGGTCAGGGATTGGTATCTCACTGTTGTTTGGGCCTATGGGCCAAAAGGCATTGCAGAGTACCCAACCTTCTTGGAGTCTCTGGGAGGGGTGCTGGAAAGTGCTCCGACGGGGGACTCCATCGTTCTACTGGGGGACTTCAGCGCCAATGTGGGCAACGACAGTGACACCTGGAGGGGCGTGATTGGGAGGAACAGCCCCCCTGATCTGAACCCGAGCGGTGTTCAGTTATTGGACTTCTGTGCTAGTCACAGTTTGTCCATAACGAACACCATGTTCAAGCATAAGGGTGTCCATCAGTGCACGTGGCACCAGGACACCCTAGGCCGCAGGTCGATGTTCAACTTTGTTGTCGTTTCATCTGACCTGCGGCCGTATGTCTTGGACACTCGGGTGAAGAGAGGGGCGGAGCTGTCAACTGATCACCACCTGGTGGTGAGTTGGATCCGATGGCAGGGGAGGAAGCTGGACAGACTCAGCAGACCCAAGCGTACTGTAAGGCCGAGTCTCCTGTCAGAGAGATCTTTAACTCCCACCTCCGGCAGAGCTTCGATTGCATCCCGAGGGAGGCTGGAGATATTGAGTCAGAGTGGACCATGTTCTCCACCGCCATTGTTGAAGCGGCCACTCAGAGCTGTGGCAGTAAGGTCTCCGGTGCCTGTCAAGGCGGCAATCCCCGAACCCGGTGGTGGACACGGGAAGTAAGGGATGCCGTCAAGCTGAAGAAGGAGTCCTATCAGGCCTGGTTGGCTTGTGGGACTCCTGAGGCAGCTGACGGGTACCGGCAGGCCAAGCGGACTGGAGCCCAGGTGGTTGTGGAGGCAAAAACTCAGGCCTGGGAGAAGTTCGGTGAGGCCATGGAGAAGGACTACCGGCTGGCCTCGAAGAGATTCTGGCAAACCGTCCGGCGCCTCAGGAGAGG
This sequence comes from Esox lucius, assembly GCF_011004845.1. Classification (NCBI taxonomy): domain Eukaryota; kingdom Metazoa; phylum Chordata; class Actinopteri; order Esociformes; family Esocidae; genus Esox; species Esox lucius. The sequence continues at coordinate 9,852,097 of NC_047579.1, forward strand.
GAAACAGTGCCCTACCAATGGTGTTTATAGTAGAGGTGGGCAGCTGTTGACCTCAACTGGGGATGTCGTCGGGCGGTTGAAGGAGTACTTCGAGGATCTCCTCAATCCTGCCGTCACGTCTTCCATTGAGGAAGCAGAGGATGAGGGCTCAGAGGTGGACTCGTCCATCACCCGGGCTGAAGTCACAGAGGTAGTCAAGAAACTCCTCGGAGGCAAGGCACCGGGGGTGGATGAGATCCGCCCTGAGTACCTCAAGTCTCTGGATGTTGTGGGGCTGTCTTGGTTGACACGCCTGTGCAACATCGCATAGTAGAACCTCGGATTCAGGAGGAACAGTGTGGTTTTCGTCCGGGACGTGGAACACTGGACCAGCTCTATACCCTCTACAGGGTGCTGGAGGGTTCATGGGAGTTTGCCCAACCAATCCACATGTGTTTTGTGGATTTGGAGAAGGCATTCGACTGTGTCCCTTGCGGAATCCTGTGGAGGGTGCTTCGGGAATATGGGGTCCTGGGTCCTTTGCTAAGGGCTGTCAGGTCCCTGTATGACTGAAGCAGGAGCTTGGTCCTCATTGCCGGCAGTAAGTCAGACTTGTTCCCAGTGCAAGTTGGACTCCGGCAGGGCTGCCCTTTGTCCCCGGTTCTCTTCGTAATTTTTGTGGACAGAAATTCTAGGCGCAGCCAGGGGCCGGAGGGTGTCAGGTTTGGGGACCACACGATTTCGTCTCTGCTCTTTGCGGATGATGTTGTCGTGTTGGCCCCTTCAAACCAGGACCTTCAGCATGCACTGGGAGGGTTTGCAGGCGAGTGTGAAGCGGTGGGGATGAAAATCAGTACCTCCAAATCCGAGGCCATGGTCATCAGTCGGAAAAGGGTGGCTTGCCTACTTCAGGTTGGTGGAGAGTGCCTGCCTCAAGTGGAGGAGTTTAAGTATCTAGGGGTCTTGTTCACGAGTGAGGGAAGGATGGAACGGGAGATTGACAGACGGAACTGTGAAGCTTCTGCAGTAATGCGGTCAATGAATCGGTCTGTCGTGGTGAAGAAAGAGCCGCAAGGCTCAGCTCCTGTGAGGAGCTCAGAGTAGAGCCGCTGCTCCTCCACATCAAGAGGGGTCAGCTGAGGTGGCTTGGGCATCTGTTCCGTCCCACCGGGAGGAGACCCCGGGGAAGACCTAGGACACGCTGGAGGGACTATGTCTCCCGGCTGGCCTTGGAATGCCTCAGTGTCCCCCTGGAAGAGCTAGAGGAAGTGTCTAGGGAGAGGGAAGTCTGGGCATCTCTGCTTAGACTGCTGCCCCCGCGACCCGGCCCCGGATAAGCAGAAGAAGATGGATGGATGGATAGTTTCAACTTTATTGTCATTGAACTGTACAAGTTCAAGTACAGTACTACGAAATGTAGTAAGCATCTAACCAGAAGAACAAATAGAGGAGGGCAAGTATCAAGTATATGTACACTCACCTAAAGGATTATTAGGAACACCATACTAATACTGTGTTTGACCCCCTTTCGCCTTCAGAACTGCCTTAATTCTACATGGCATTCAACATGGTGCTGAAAGCATTCTTTAGAAATTTTTGGCCCATATTGATAGGATAGCATCTTGCAGCTGATGGAGATTTGTGGATGCACATCCAGGGCACGAAGCTCCCGTTCCACCACATCCCAAAGATGCTCTATTGGGTTGAGATCTGGTGACTGTGGGGGTCATTTCAGTACAGTGAACTCATTGTCATGTTCAATAAACCAATTTGAAATGATTCAAGCTTTGTGATATGGTTCATTATCCTGCTGGAAGTAGCCATCAGAGGATGGGTACATGGTGGTCATAAAGGGATGGACATGGTCAGAAACAATGCTCAGGTAGGCCGTGGCATTTAAACGATGCCTAATTGGCACTAAGGGGCCTAAAGTGTGCCAAGAAAACATCCCCCACACCATTACACCACCACCACCAGCCTGCACAGTGGTAACAAGGCATGATAGATCCATGTTCTCATTCTGTTTACGCCAAATTCTGACTCTACCATCTGAATGTCTTAACAGAAATCGAGACTCATCAGACCAGCTCGTGCAAATTGTAGCCTCTTTTTCCTATTTGTAGTGGAGATGAGTGGTACCCTGCTGTTGTAGCCCATCCGCCTCAAGGTTGTGCATGTTGTGGCTTCACAAATGCTTTGCTGCATACCTCGGTTGTAACAAGTGGTTATTTCAGTCAAAGTTGCTCTTCTATCAGCTTGAATCAGTCGGCCCATTCTCCTCTGACCTCTAGCATCAACAAGGCATTTTCGCCCACAGGATTGCCGCATACTGGATGTTTTTCCCTTTTCACACCATTCTTTGTAAACCCTAGAAATGATTGTGTGTGAAAATCCCAGTAACTGAGCAGATTGTGAAATACTCCGACCGGCCCGTGTGGCAACAACAACCATGCCACGCTCAAAATTGCTTAAATCACCTTTCTTTGACATACTGTCATTCAGTTTGGAGTTCAGGAGATTGTCTTGACCAGGACCACACCCCTAAATGCATTGAAGCAACTGCCATGTGATTGGTTGATTAGATAATTGCATTAATGAGAAATTGAACAGGTGTTCCTAATAATCCTTTAGGTGAGTGTATATTACCAACGGAATGTGTCAATGTGCAATGAAGGCAAATGCAGTACAAATTGCAATACTAAATGTGCAATAAGGCAAATAGAGGAGAGCAGAAATATCACACTATTAAGTATAGTGTATGTTACATGTGGGATAATAGTTGTTTGAGTACAAATAGCAATTTCAGAATGGAATTCTAGATGTGCAAACAAGTCAAATGAAGGAGAGATGTATTAAGGTAGCATGTGCATCTGGGATGTAGAGATAGCAGCAATGTGGTCCTGAGGTAAACGTGTGGTAACAACTGTAAAAATGCAAGCAAAATGGCAAGTCTTAATGAGCAAAGAGGCAAATTGAATGTACAAGGTGAACGTGCAACTGAAATGCAGGCATAGCAGCGGTGAGGTACCTGAGGTGAATACGTACCTTTTACAACTAAAAACTTCCATCATCAGGTTTTGCAAGTGTAGATGTAGTGATTGTATAAGTTAGTGAACTGTTATAAGCTGTTGTAACCAATGTAGATGTATTGATTATATAAGTTAGTGAACTGTTATAAGCTGTTGTAACCAATGAAACAAAATATTAAATGTCTGTAATATGAACCGAAACTGAAGGAGCAAGTAGGAGAATAGGAAACCCTGTTTAAGCAGTTGCCGGGGAGAGAAAGATTTAGTATGTCTGTTTTGTGACAGGTCACAGGTCAGAGACACACACACATAGTCGGACAGACAAGACAGAAGCCAGAAAGGGGGGCAAGGGGATACTTGCAGTTATCCTATAAGGAATAAAACTGGGATTGGGCCAATGGCACACACTTTGTAAGTTAACGCCTCTATCTTTTGGGCGTAGTAGAAGTATAAAAATGATGTTTTGAATGTTGATCCTTAGACATTGTGCGGCGACACGTGTCTCCAGAAGCTTCTGTAATAAATGGACGTATAACTACGGTAATTGCCCTGACTCCCTGTGTTTTATTCTCCTTTCCAACAAACCAACTCGGGGAAGTGTTATACTTCAACAATTTGGGGGCTCGTCCGGGATTGGAAAGAGGAGAAGGAATTCGATCTTGTCCAGACAACCTACGCGAGATTCACAGGTTCTGAGCCAGCTCATGATAAAGGTAAGCAGAGCCTGTTATATCTAAATCTGCATATTGGCTATGAACTAAATTTTGAACCTGTGGAAAACGTATTGGGAGACTGGTTTAAATTCAGGGGGTCAGGGGAAAGGTCTGTGAGTTAGAGTCTCACTATAAGTCGGGTTAGAGGCCCGTTACCGGTGTGTGAGTTAGAGTCTCACTGTAAGTCGGGTTAGAGGCCCGCTACCGGTGTGTGAGTTAGAGTCTCACTGTAAGTCGGGTTAGAGGCCCGTTAATCGTTCTAGGGTTGACTACCCTACGCCACTTCCCGACGGGGACGGTGGAGAGTTGCGAGTTAGAGTCTCGGCAACCAGTCGGGTTAGAGGCCCGAGGACTTAGGGGCACCTCGAAGTATTTATTGTGTGTAAAGGTTCATCTGGGTTAGAGTCCCGGGGAGTTTTAGAACTCCCCAAATTCTGTATCTGGGTTAGAGTCCCGGGGAGTTTTAGAACTCCCCAAATTCTGTATCTGGGTTAGAGTCCCGGGGAGTTTTGGAACTCCCCAAATTCTGTATCTGGGTTAGAGTCCCGGGGAGGTTTAGAACTCCCCAAATTCTGTATCTGGGTTAGAGTCCCGGGGAGGTTTAGAACTCCCCAAATTCTGTATTGGGTTAGAGTCCCGGGGAGTTTTAGAACTCCCCAAATTCTGTATCTGGGTTAGAGTCCCGGGGAGTTTTAGAACTCCCCAAATTCTGTATCTGGGTTAGAGTCCCGGGGAGTTTTATAACTCCCCAAATTCTGTATTGGGTTAGAGTCCCGGGGAGTTTTAGAACTCCCCAAATTCTGTATCTGGGTTAGAGTCCCGGGGAGTTTTATAACTCCCCAAATTCTGTATCTGGGTTAGAGTCCCGGGGAGTTTTATAGTTCCCCAAATTCTGTATCTGGGTTAGAGTCCCGGGGAGTTTTAGAACTCCCCAAATTCTGTATCTGGGTTAGAGGCCCGGGGAGTTTTAGAACTCCCCAAATTCTGTATCTGGGTTAGAGTCCCGGGGAGGTTTAGAACTCCCCAAATTCTGTATCTGGGTTGGAGTCCCGGGGAGTTTTAGAGCTCCCCAAATTCTGTATAAGAGAACTGGGTTCAAGTCCCAAAAAGTGTTGGGTCAGGTACCCGTTAATCATTTGTTAATTATTCTGAGTCCCGGTAACGTAAGTCAGGTTGAAATGGACGGGGAGTGTGAGAGAAGTTGATGACGATGGGCGGTGTCCAGGCACGGGGAAGTGGAAACAATTGGGGATACAGGTGGCAAATGTAATGACTGTTGTAGGCAGGATGGACCCAATTCAGAAAGAAAAAGAAGGGATAGAAGAGAAATTGCGACAAGTGGTGAGTGAGGCAGGATTAAGGATGGAGGAAAGGAGACCATTACATGTTATTTTGTGGAATAAGGAGAAGGAGTGTTCCAAAAATAGAGTTAGAGACAAGAAGGAAACAGCCAATTTGGTCAAGAGAGGGAGATATAGAGAAAAGGAGAAGGAATGGGAAAAGCACAGAAAAGAATGGTGTAAATTAGCAGTGTGGTGTCAGGGCGTAGACCATGTGAACAAAGAGAAAAAGGGACAGAAAATTAAGGAGAAAAAGGGAGGAGAGATAGAACCCCCAGCATATGAAGATGACCTGGTGGTGCATGGTACCGTGTACCATTACATCCAGCGTTATGTTTAGAGAGTGGGATATTGTCTTTAGACACACAGAACAGCAAGCCCATAACTCAATTCACAGGAAAGCAAGATAAGAGAAAATTAAGTAGGAAGGCGGAGTCAGAGAGCGAGACAGACACTGAGGGGGAGGTGAAACCGTTCAAGGCAAGGGCAGAGAAAGAGGAGCGAGAAGGGGAGACGACTAGGAAAGAATAAACAAGAGGAGATTACAGGGGCCATAAAGAAAAGATCAGGCCGTACTAAAGGCAGGTTAGGTGAGGACTCAAGGTTGGGGTCGGACGATAGTGACACAGTAAGAAGGACCAGAACTAGGCAGAAAAAAGGGAATTCACATAGAGGACGGGTGGTACTCACGGGCAAAGCAGTAGGGAGATGGACTGACTCAGACGAAGACCCCGACACAGACAGTAGTGGAGACAGGAGTAAGGGAGACGTAGACGTATACCCTCTGCCGCGTACACCCCCACCAGAACATAAACTACACCATGACACAGTAGAATCAATTCAAAAGACTCAAAATAAAATGTATACGCGGTCACAAGCAGGGGAAGCTGGTTGTGCTGGGTTTCAGCTGCCTCTCTTTAGAGTGGGAGGCGGAGAACCGCGATATAAACCATTGGAGCTGGGACACGTACAGGCACTGGTAGATAAATTACCCCCGATGGGAGAGGGAGGTGGACTATGGTTGTCACAATTAGATAAACTCACAGCTGGTCAAATGTTGGCACTGGGGGACTGGAGGGCAGTAGTCGCCCGAGCCATGTCCGCCCAGGCTATGACTGAGATAGAAAAAGGGGCCGCCACTAGGCGGAGCCCTGACGACACTCCTTTCAGTCAGGTGGTCGGGCGCATAGCCACGGCCCTGAGGGAACGATTTCCCTTGCCCGCTGGGGCCCCGATGCCCAAGTTACCTTGGGAAAAAGAGCAACACCCTAGACAGTATCTAGAAGCATGTAAGGACACATGGGCCAAACACACAGGGCACCACCCGGGGAAGGGGGGTCTGCAGCAGGAGTGGTTTAGAAGGGCGGTCTTAGAGGGACTTCCAGAGAAAATAAAGGAGGCAATGATGGCAAATCCTGACTTGCCAGGTAGTGAATCACACGTATGGGAAAGACACATAGTACATAATTTACAGAGGGCAAAAGATGAGGAGACAGAGAAAGACAAACAGATACAGGGACTGGAAGAGAACCTGTTGCGCTTACAGCTGGGTGAAGCCAAAGGGAGGCTCAATGAAGGGAAAAAGAAACACAGACAGATGGCAGCCCTAGGCTCAGGAGAACCTGACACACCCGATTTATACCCTGTTCCCACATGGGCATCCCAACCTCACGGTGGCCGGGGGGCATTCACCGCGCCCTATCAATCAGGGAGGGGAGGTTATGGTAGGGGGAGGGGGCGGGGTAGAGGCAGAGGGGCTCCAGGAGCCCAAGTCCCATACGGAGCCTGCTTTACGTGTGGTGACCCGAACCACTGGTCCAGAAACTGCCCACAGAACACTGCAGGGGGCAGAGGAGACCCAAACCAAGGGGCAGCTCCAGTTCACAACCCACACGCCGTCCCACCACCTAGCGCACCTGGACAATACCCACTCTCTTATGAGGGAGGGTGGGACCAGGTGTGACGGTCTACAGGGGGGGAGGGGACAGCGGGGGAAGGGCAGATCCTATGCTGTCCCTGAATGTCGACGGGAAGGACTTCTCCTTTCTGGTTGACACAGGTGCCACGTTTTCCACCATCACCGCCCCTCCCGTCACAGGACTACTATCCTCCAAGACAGTGGAAGTTGTGGGGTTTGAAGGAGTGGGACAGACTTTGCCAGTGACATTTCCTCTTAAAACGATACTGGGTAAACAGGCCCTCAGCCATCCGTATGTGGTGTCGACAAACACACCAGTGAACTTATTGGGGAGAGACTTGTTGATAAAACTGGGGGCTAATATCTTGTGTTCTCCAGATGGACTAACTGTCACGTTACCAGACGGGACATCGACTTCAAGTGGAGGCCGTGGATCTCCCTCCTCGAGCCGTACTTTCCTCCGCCAGACCCCCCACATGTAACCCTATTTTATGATCGGCAGGGCGATGAGGTGTATAGAGAGGGGTTTGGGGATGTAGTGTGTGGGGACACGTTACAGGTCGGGTCTAAATTCATACATGTAGGCCCTGCATCCTAAACACCAAGCAAAAGACCTGGGGCCCATGGTTAAAAGGGCGGTCAAATGTACTGATTGGACACTCACTCAGGCGCCAAACGTATGGTACTCACACAGCTGTAAGACGTAAAAATGGTACACCTGCATTGACCTGGCTAACGCTTTTTTCTGTCTCCCACCAGCAGAGGAACTTCGTGATATTTTTTCTTTCACACATAGGGGCGACAATGGCGGCCCCAACGGTGGCCGCCTGCATCCAAGCTACAATGACGGTCCTCACCAGACTGGCTGAGAAAGGGTTCAAGGTGTCAAAAGGAAAGCTACAGCTGGTAAGGACGCAGGTCTCCTTTCTGGGCAGAGTAATCTCGCAGAAGGGAGCGGGGCTTTCCCCAGCTCACCGCACAACCATCCTCCACCATCCTAAACCCACTACTGTTCAGGAAATGCTATCATTCCTAGGGCTCACGGGGTACAGCCGCAATTACATCCCAAACTATTCAGGGCTCACAGAGCCACTTAGAGCGCTAGTTAAGGAGCAGGGAATGCGTAAACTTAAAGCCACTCTCAATTGGACTTGCCCGGCCGACAAGGACTTAATTTTGCTGAAACAACAACTAGCCACCGCAGCTGATCTGGCCATACCAGACTACACAACACCTTTTTTCTAGATTTTTCTGAAACAGGATGAGTCATGAACGGGGTCCTGTTTCAGAAAAAGGGGGGAGAAGGCTCTGAGAGAGACGAGCTAGTGAGACATCAAAAGGGGGCTTCCCCACAAGAGAAAACAATTTGGCAACAGAGAGGAGCAACAGAGACGAGCGGGCTCTGGAGAGGGCCAGACGGTAGAGTAATACTTCCACCAGCCATGCGGGGAGATAAATTTGCAGAAGCCCACGGGTTGGGCCATGTAGGGCCAGCACAGATGTTGAGGAACCAATTATGGTAGACATGGTACGTAACTACACTAGGACATGCACCATCTGCACACACCACAATCCAAAACCGACGATCAAACCTGAGATGGGGGCGTTCCCCATGACGACGAGACATGGACAAGAGATAGTGATAGACTACACTGACATGGGGGAAACTGTACGGGGGTGCCGCTACATGTTAGTGTGTGTGGACATGTTCACAGGGTGGCCAGAAGCCTGGCCAGCAGGAAGGGAGGACAGTCAGACAGTGATCAAGTGTTTAGTGAACCAGTACATTCCCAGACACGGCTTCCCAGAGAAAATTAGGTCAGACAATGGGACTCACTTTAAGAACAGTGATTTACAGAAGGTAGAGAGCTTATTGGGCCTAAAACATGCTTTTGGCACTGTGTACCATCCACAGTCCCAGGGAAAGGTAGAAAGGATGAAACAAAACTTAAAAAACAAGTTGGCTAAGATATGTGCACAGACTAAATTGAACTGGGTGGATGCACTGCCACTGGCACTCATGACGATTCGATGCTCGTTAAATCAGACCACTGGATTCACCCCATACGAGCTGCTGACGGGGAGACAGTTTCCAGGACCAGCCGCGGGGCCTGCGGTCCCGGAAGGGGTAAAGTGGCCCAACGATCACAGAGTGTATTTTGATGAATTGCGAGCTCTCGTTTCAGAATTCACCAACAGAGTCGGAGAACGGAGGGACCTGCACCCGCTGGACCAGAACCTGCCCCAGGCGGAGTGGGTGTTGCTGAAGGTCATCAAGCGAAAGTGGTCGGAGCCAAGGTGGACGGGTCCTCATCAGGTGGTGGAGAGAACGAGTCATGCGGTCCGCCTGAGGGACAAAGGAGAGACGTGGTACCATTGGAGCCAGTGTACACCAGCGCAGGAGCCAGGGAGGTCGCTGACGGACCTCATCCAAACCGGAAAGGAGGAGCTTTCCCCAGCGTGGACGGAAGGAGGACCAACACCAGCCGGACCGGTGCCAGGAGCGGACCACAGGACACAGCAGGACCACGAGCGAGTGAAGGAGACAGAGGACGGCGCCAGGGGAATAGACTCTTAGGGGAAAGAACTGAAAAATACTGTAACTAAAGGGGGTATAGGACACCGAGTGGCTCATACCACTCGTACCAAGATGACAGGGTTACAGAGAAAGGTCTGGGGAGATGATAGTAGAATGAAGTAGTATATGGGAATTGGTAGAATAATGATATGTGTGTTGTGTGTTGATACAAGTTTCCCAGGTTGGCATCGGGTCTTCATTCCCCCAGCGAAGAGGTCAGCGACCCCACCTGAGGACACCTGCTTGAGGAAATTTGGGGGATTGAATTGGACTATGTCAAGGGGTCGCATACGAGCATTCTGGGATAGATAATCCGCTGGAGGAATGGCTGACCTCGATGTTCGGCCAGTGGAAAGGTTTGATAATGTCTGTTCTTTTATCGCTTTCTACATTTGGTGCTATGATGGTTACTTGTGGGTGTTGTTGTATCCCATGCATAAGAGGGCTTGCCATGAGAGTGATTTCTACAGCCATTGAGAAGGCTCCAGGATCGACACCAGGGATGCTGATGCCTCTACTGGAGCAGCATGACCCGGGAGAACTGGAGCTTGGCGAATAGGGGTGATCTCTCTGGGGAGAGATCAAAAGGGGGAATTGTAGATGTAGTGATTGTATAAGTTAGTGAACTGTTATAAGCTGTTGTAACCAATGTAGATGTATTGATTATATAAGTTAGTGAACTGTTATAAGCTGTTGTAACCAATGAAACAAAATATTAAATGTCTGTAATATGAACCGAAACTGAAGGAGCAAGTAGGAGAATAGGAAACCCTGTTTAAGCAGTTGCCGGGGAGAGAAAGATTTAGTATGTCTGTTTTGTGACAGGTCACAGGTCAGAGACACACACACATAGTCGGACAGACAAGACAGAAGCCAGAAAGGGGGGCAAGGGGATACTTGCAGTTATTCTATAAGGAATAAAACTGGGATTGGGCCAATGGCACACACTTTGTAAGTTAACGCCTCTATCTTTTGGGCGTAGTAGAAGTATAAAAATGATGTTTTGAATGTTGATCCTTAGACATTGTGCGGCGACACGTGTCTCCAGAAGCTTCTGTAATAAATGGACGTATAACTACGGTAATTGCCCTGACTCCCTGTGTTTTATTCTCCTTTCCAACAAACCAACTCGGGGAAGTGTTATACTTCAACACAAGGCAGTGTCAAAGTAGTACAAGAGAGTAGTGCAACAAAGTCCCTGAGAGGTGGGGGGGTATGGTGTAGAGCCACAGAGTTGACAGTTCTCTGGGTCACAGAGTTAAGCAGGAATACGGTAGATGGGAAGAAACTGTTCCTGAGCCTGCTGGCGTGGGACTAAAAAGACCTGTACTGCCTGCCTGATGGTAGGAGGGCAAACAATTTGTGGCATGGGTGTGAAGGTCCCTGATGATCTTGTGTGCCCTACGCAGACACTGCTTTTGCTAGAGGTCTGCGATGTCAGGAAACTGGGCACCAGCGATGTGCTGGCCGGTTTTCACCACCATTTGCAGGGCCGTTCACCACCGTTCAGCACAGCCTTGGGGAACACCAGTGTTCAGGATCAGGTGGAGGAGGTGATGTTGTGTAACCTGACAGACTGGGGTCTGTTGGTTAGGAAGTCCAGTTGCAGAGAGAGGGGCTGATCCCCAGATCATGGAGTTTGTTGACCAGCCTAGGGGGATGACTGTTGAATACTGAGCTAAATTCTATGAAAAGCATTCTCACACAGGTGTTGGTTTTGTCCAGGTGGGTCAGGGCAGAGTGTTAAGCTGTGAAGATGGCGTCCTCTGTAGACCTGTTCGACCAGTAGGCAAACTGGTAGGGATCCAGTGTTGGGGGAGGCAGGACTTAAAGTGGGCCAAAATTATTTTGAAGCATTTCATGATTGTGGGGGTGAGTGCAACCGGTCAGAAGTCATTCAGGCTAGACGCGGTCGACTGCTTCAGGCACAGGCACAATAGTTTCGGTCTTGAAGCAAGTTGAGACAACCACCTGGGCCAGTGACATGACAAAACATAAGGCAGTAAGACTTACGAATAAAAAGTGTTTCATATGATACGAATAAACATCCTAAATGTTTCATATGATATACTACCACTGAGTCTAGTATATAGTTAGGTCCAGAAATATTTGGACACTGACAAGTTTTGTGATTTTGGTTGGTTACCAAAATATATTTAAGCTTATGCTGTGAACCCACAACATGCAATCTAAAGAATCCTCAATGCATGTGAAACAGACCATCCTTAGGCTTTCCACAGTAAAGAAAAACCCCTTCACAACATCCATCCAAGTGAAGAACACTCACCAGGAGGTAGGCACACCATTATGCAAGACTACCATAAGGAGAAGACTTGACGAGAACAAATACTGAGGGTTAACCACAAGGTGAAAACCATTCCTAAGCGTCAAGAATAGAAAGTCCATAATAGAAGACAAAACCTAAAGCAGTAAAACTTAAGAATAAATAACAAATGAAGACAGCTGCCTGGCAAAGCATCAGAAAGGAAAAAACCCAGCATTTGGTGATGTCCACGCTTTCCAGACTTCAAGCAGTCATTGAATGCAAAGGATTCCTCGAGAAAGTATTAAAAATGAACATTTTATTTATGATTTTGTGAATGTGTCAGTGTCCAGATATTTTCTGACCTAACTGTATGTGTTGTTAGAGTCCAGGACATTTGGGGAAACACAAAGACATTTGGAAAGAACATGAAAGACATGTACTATATTTTGTGAATAAACAACAAGAAACCCTTCTCCCCCTGACTTGGGTCCTTTATTATTCTGCAAAAGAGCCAGAAGCTAACAAAACCCATAATGACTATTGAAAATATTAGCATTTTTTTCTTAAAATCAATCTTATAATCAAAGTTTCATATTCAACCTTTCAGAGTGAATATCAAAATACAACCACCTTTAAAAATGTTAGACATATTTCAAAATATTTATTTTAAAATGTAAAGTATGTTATCAATTTTAAATGATATACTTTCAACTGTGAAATTATAAAACCAAGTTTGTTTCTGTGTGTGTGTAATGTTTACTTATGCAATCTTAGTCCAAGCATTATTTACAAACCACAATCATGTGACTGTGCTCTTTGGAGACCAATGTGGTGCCCTGATAACACCAGCAGCTGACTTTCCCATCTTTTGCTCTTGGGCAGAACTGGCCCCTCTTCCTCTTTTTGGCCCTGGTTGCGCTGAGTGTTGGTGAAATATCTCTTTCGTCACCCCTCATCTTTGCATTGCCTCAGTGATTACCATTGGTTGGTTGCAACAGCTTTCCGTGCATCTCTTCATATGTGGGATCACAAGCTCTTTGGCAAGCTATTTGTACAGCCGTCAGGAGCCATTCACACCACCCTTAAAGTTGGGGTTCTGTGCCATAAATATGGTGTAAGCATTGTATCTTTATCGGAGGTAAACTTTTGCTAAATACTTACACTACTGTTCAAAGGTTTGGGGTATCATAGAAATATCCTTGTTTTTGAATTGCAAAAAATACAGTGTAGACATTGTTAAAGTTGTAAATGACTATTGTAGCTTGAAACAGCAGATTTTTTATGGATAATCTACATAGGCGTACAGAGGCCCATTATCAGCAATCATCCAATGGCATCTTGTGTTTGTTAATCCAAGTTCCTCATTTTAAAAACCTGTTGTTCATTAGAAAACCCATTTGCAATTATGTTAGTACATTACGAACCCCATGGCTCTAGAAGTTTAGGGTGGATGGTAAAGAGACCTGTAACATAAAACTCATGCGCAGTGTAATCATGAAAGGAACAGTGATAACAAAAAACAAAGACAACCAAAGCTACCGTCAGACATAAAACATGTATTATAAACACACGGTAAACGGTTTGGGAAAAGGGGCTGAGCTGGACCCAAGGAATGAAATAATGTCAAAAACCCCTTAACTACAACTAAAACAAATGCACTTCAACTCACAAACTTGTGAATCCAAAAGTATTTTAATCAAAATCATAAAACAATGACAGGCATCAAAGCAAGGTCCTTCTGCAGATACACCCCCAAACATCTAAGTCATCCCGCCATCAGGACCAGCAGCCATCACGCCATCAGGACCAGCAGCCATCCCGCCATCAGGACCAGCAGCCATCACGCCATCAGGACCAGCAGCCATCCCGCCATCAGGACCAGCAGCCATCACGCCATCAGGACCAGCAGCCATCACGCCATCAGGACCAGCAGCCATCACGCCATCAGGACCAGCAGCCATCACGCCATCAGGACCAGCAGCCATCACGCCATAAGGGCCAGCAGCCATCACGCCATAAGGGCCAGCAGCCATCACGCCATAAGGGCCAGCAACCATCACGCCATAAGGGCCAGCAGCCATCACGCCATCAGGACCAACAGCCATCACGCCATCAGGACCAGCAGCCATCACGCCATAAGGGCCAGCAGCCATCACGCCATAAGGGCCAGCAGCCATGCGTGCCTTCACCCTGCACAGCACTGACAACATTCTCTCTACTATTATTCTGACATTTCACATTCTTAAAATAAAGTGGTAATCCTAACTAACCTAAAACAGGACATTTTTCTTAGGATTTAATGTTAGGAATTGTGACCCACTGAGTTTAAATGTATTTGGCTAAGGTATATACAGGTATATACAATTAAGAGACCACTGCACCCTTTTCTTTTCTTTCCAAAAAAGTTGAAAAGGAAAGTTTTGAATAAGGAACAGAAGCATTCAATTTGCAGTGGTCTTTTAACCCTTCTGTTCCTCACTCAAAAGTAAACCTACTGACACCTGGATATTCTAAAGTGGGTGTGGCTAAGTGTGTGTCTGAGGATTGTACCAAAAATAAAGGGGTACTCCACCCAAGAGATGGTTCTACCTCATTTCTAATCTCTTTTAGAACCAATAAACTCTTCCAGACAGTTTTTTACATGTTTTCTTCTTTCTAAATATACAGTGGTGTGAAAAAGTGTTTGCCCCCTTCCTGATTTATTATTTGTTTGCATGTTTGTTACACACTTAAATGTTTCAGATCATCAAACACATTTAAATATTAGTACACAAGTAAACACAAAATGCAGTTATGAAATGAAGGTTGTTATTAATAAGGGAAAAACTAAATCCAAACCTACATAGGCCTGTGTGACAAAGTGACAGCCCCCTACAACCTTATAACTGGTTGGCCACATTTGAGTACAGTTTTGCTCTGGCACTTTGGTGCTTTGCTATTAGGTGCTTTCATGTAATGTACTTTCATCAGAGAACATAACTTTGGACCACTCAGCAGCAGTCCAGTCCTTTTTGTCTTTAGCCCAGGTGAGACACTTCTGACGCTGTGTCTTGTTCAAGAGTGGTTTGACACAAGGAATGGGACAGCTGAAACCCATGTCTTGCATACGTCTGTGCGTGGTGGTTCTTGAAGCACTGACTCCAGCTGCAGTCCACTCTTTGTGAATCTCCCCCACATTTTTGAATGGGTTTTGTTTCACAATCCTCTCCAAGGTACGGTTATCCCTATTGCTTGTACACTTTTTTCTACCACATCTTTTCCTTCCCTTCGCCTTTCTATTAATGTGCTTGGACACAGAGCTCTGTGAACAGCCTGCCTCTTTAGCAATGAGCTTTTGTGTCTTGCTCTCCTTGTGCAAGGTGTAAATGGTCGTCTTTTGGACAGCAGTCTTCTCCAAGTCAGCAGTCTTCTCCATGATTGTGTAGCCTACACAACTAGACTGAGTGACCATTTAAAGGCCTTTGCAGGTGTTTTGAGTTAATTAGCTGATTTGAGTGTGGCACCAGGTGTCTTCAATATTGAACCTTTTCACAATATTCAAATTTTCTGAGATACTGAATTTGGGGTTTTCATTAGTGGTCAGTTATAATCATCAAAATTAAAATAAATAAACACTTATATCAGTATATCAGTCTGTGTGGAATGAATGTATACATTATTCAAGTTTCACTTTTGGAATGGAATTACTGAAATAAATCTACTTTTTGATGACATTCTAATTATATGACCAGCACCTGTATGTGTGTGTGTGATGGAGGGTGGGTATGGAGTTAGATGTGTCTCAATATTCGTAAATATATCTAGAAAACCTGTGTGCATATTCATCACAACTCACAAATAAAAATAGAATTTGTAGATTTGTAAAAAATCCTAGGTTAACCTTCATTACTTTCGTTATGCTTCAGTAGCCTACTAGCTGGCTAGCAAGCCAACCAGATGTACGCTGACATAACTAACTGTGCTTAAGTTAGTTGCCTGAAAAAACGCTCAGCGTTGTATTACCCATTGGTGATGCAGTCAAATATTGTTATACAAATAAAAGTTATACTCACATTTCAGGAAAAACGGGTCCTAGCTACCTATAGATTCCAATCTACCAGGCTCCAGTCCGGATATTCCATAAGTCCCACCAAGCGAACCCCATTGCTGAAACCACGCACACGAGAACTTGTCGTCCGAAGGAACATTTGTGACAAAAATCTGTAAATACAAAATGCAATAAGAAATTGTATATAAAAGTCATCATTTGTAAATGTTAAGCAACAGTTGCTTAAATGTTTTATATATGTTTTACATATATTATGTAAATGTTTTAACATGTGTTTTATTTGGGAAATATGTTTTTACATATTCACTCATTTTATTTATATTGTTTGTGCTGGGGGAGTAGGGTAAGTTCTCCTTCTCCACTATAAATCCCTGTAGATCTAAGGAATGCATTTTCTAAATTTTCCCTGTCTCCTGCTGTTTTAACCTAGGAGGGCATTAGGTTTTGGCCCACACCTAAGGAGTACCAAACTTGAAAGACCCATTGCTGTCCCTGTCCATAGTCCTTGTGGTTGTGTTGAAGATCAATACGATACCTGACGATTTCAGCTGCCACTATGCTGACACCTCCCCCTCCCCTGTGTTGTCCCTGTCCTTGTCCATCTGGTTATGCTTCTGACCTGGTCTAAATTTAAACAGACTTTGGACCCAGATGTTTGAGCCCACATGCATTTATTAATGATTATAATTTTTACTTAAAAAGTTCCCCCGGCACAGCCAGAAGAGGACTGGCCACCCCTCTGAGCTTGGATCTTCTCTAGGTTTCTTCCTAAATGTCAGCTTTCTTAGGGAGTTTTTCCTAGCCACTGAAATTCAACACTACTGTTGCTCCTTGGTGTTTATGGCCTGGTGTTTTGTAAAAGCACTTTGTGACTGCTGATGTAAAAAGGGCTTTATAAATAAATGTGATTGATTGACTATAGCTTTTTTTCGGTTTCTGATTAGTCACACCTGTTTGTATTGGTCCTGAGTGTTTGCACCTGTTCCTATTAAGTTCTACCCTTCATATATAAGTGTATTCCCAAGTGATGGCCAAACAAGGCCTTGTTGAATTGATGAGGCTTTCCAGAACATTGATTTGCTAAAAGGCTAATTTCTCAAAGCTTCGTGTAGACAGAGCTCACTGAGGGCACCTACTGGCTGAAATAATTAATAGCAGGTAAAATAATGATGACCGCAATGTTGCATTGGCTCAATGGATGCTTCAGTCATCCATTTAAAAAAGGACCACTTCACTCGCAATGTGAAGTCAATATAGTTAAAAAAGCTATTGCCTACAATGTTGTTGTTTTTTACAACAACATTGTTCATGCTTTATTTAAAAGTAAGGGTTAAATCAGTGAGTAAAGAAATAAACAGAGACGTAATGTGTGTGCTTCAAATTTACATGTGTTTTGAACGGGCAAGTGGCTTTTGTAACAGGGAAATATCTCATGCATTTTTATTAAGGAACAATAAGGAACAAAAATCTCCCAAGTAAAAAAATGTGTAATCAGGCATCAAACAACTTTTGCCCACTCTTGAAAATGAACAGCCTTTCACTTCCTTATATACTCAAACTGGACTCTAAACCGAAATACAGCAAATCATGTTGAACAGCACAGAAGTGAACCTTCATAAGGGGCGTGTTTTCTGAAACGGGTACCGAAGCTAGAAAATCTTGACGTGTGTACCGAAGCGTCACTTCAATTAATATAGACTTTTCTACTGATCATTAGGTCTGTTATAGTCATGTTGATATTCTGTGTGTCTGTCCTTCAGTGGTATAGACTGTCTACTGATCATTAGGACTGTTATAGTCATGTTGATATTCTGTGTTTCTGTCCTTCAGTGGTATAGACTGTCTACTGATCATTAGGTCTGTTATAGTCATGTTGATATTCTGTGTGTCTGTCCTTCAGTGATATAGACTGTCTACTGATCATTAGGTCTGTTATAGTCATGTTGATATTCTGTGTGTCTGTCCTTCAGTGGTATAGACTGTCTACTGATCATTAGGACTGTTATAGTCATGTTGATATTCTGTGTGTCTGTCCTTCAGTGGTATAGAATGTCTACTGATCATTAGGTCTGTTATAGTCATGTTGACATTCTGTGTGTCTGTCCTTCAGTGGTATAGACTGTCTACTGATCATTAGGTCTGTTATAGTCATGTTGATATTCTGTGTGTCTGTCCTTCAGTGGTATAGACCGTCTACTGATCATAAGGTCTGTTATAGTCATGTTGATATTCTGTGTATGTGTCTGTCCTTCAGTGGTATAGACTGTCTACTGATCATTAGGTCTGTTATAGTCATGTTGATATTCTATGTATGTGTCTGTCCTTCAGTGGTATAGACTGTCTACTGATCATTAGGTCTGTTATAGTCATGTTGATATTCTGTGTATGTGTCTGTCCTTCAGTGGTATAGACCGTCTACTGATCATAAGGTCTGTTATAGTCATGTTGATATTCTGTGTATGTGTCTGTCCTTCAGTAGTATAGACTGTCTACTGATCATTAGGTCTGTTATAGTCATGTTGATATTCTATGTATGTGTCTGTCCTTCAGTGGTATAGACTGTCTACTGATCATTAGGTCTGTTATAGTCATGTTGATATTCTGTGTATGTGTCTGTCCTTCAGTGGTATGGACTGTCTACTGATCATTAGGTCTGTTATAGTCATGTTGATATTCTGTGTGTCTGTCATTCAGTGGTATAGACTGTCTACTGATCATTAGGTCTGTTATAGTCATGTTGGTATTCTGTGTGTCTGTCCTTCAGTGCTATAGACTGTCTACTGATCATTAGGTCTGTTATAGTCATGTTGATATTATGTGTGTCTGTCCTTCAGTGGTATAGACTGTCTACTGATCATTAGGTCTGTTATAGTCATGTTGGTATTCTGTGTGTCTGTCCTTCAGTGCTATAGACTGTCTACTGATCATTAGGTCTGTTATAGTCATGTTGATATTCTGTGTATGTGTCTGTCCTTCAGTGGTATAGACTGTCTACTGATCATTAGGTCTGTTATAGTTATGTTGATATTCTGTGTGTCTGTCCTTCTGTGGTATAGACATTTTTTTTTTAGATGACAGATAGCTAGAGAGAGAGAGAGAACAGGGTATCAACCAGCCTTCTATCAGGGTCTGTACAAGCAGTTGTTGCTTTGTTTCTGTAAAATTTGATGTGTATTTCAGTTGTAAACAAAAAAGAGAAACTTAAAAAAAGGTTATTTAGGATAGTTTACATAGAACAGTCAAATGGCTGTGGAATAAAAAAACATTTCAGCCTCTGTTTCTTGTTATTGATCCCTCATGCCATCTCAGTCTGCGTGATGGTTCAATAGTCTACTAGCCATGTGGTCATACGGATGTAACAGCCTTCTCAGGTTTTCTTTTAACTTCCTGTTTTTATACCCTGTGTGTCTCTGTCTAGTCAGTCATACATTCCCAGAGTAGTGAAGCTCCATACAGTCTCAGTCTGATAGATGTTAGTAGCACCAACAGACCCAGGATCAGGTGTCTGAGGTCCATGATGATTACTATTGGAGGAAAGAGTAGAGCTAGACCAGCTGACAGGGATCATAAACAGATTCATCACTAACATTTGACTCTGATACCACACACATTGTCTGTCTTACCACAACCACGAGACTTTAGCAGTAGGCCAGAATCACACTAGAACATAGTTGGACAATGTTCTCCAATCATGGTTCTGGGGACACACAGTCACCGGTTTTAAAGACTTATTTATAGTCCCATAAGTAACAACTTATCATTTACATCCTGTGCATGTTTGGCAGAAGTAATGAGATCACATGTTTAGTACCTCCACTTCCTGGTGACTGAGGTAATAAAGTTTTGGAGGAGTGTCCAGGTAACACAGATAAAAAAACAAGTCTGTACAGGGTATATTTTGAACGCACTGAGCAGCATTTTTTCATTTACTCTTCAAACTGGAACAGATGGAGTATTTCACGACACTTTGTATAAAAGTCGTTATTTTTAACGCACTGCTACTAAAGTTTTGTTAGTCAGTCTACGTTTTCAAAGAGAAGTAAATCAAGTGGTCTAGGTGGGTAGGTAAAATAGGATTTCAGTCCATATTTGTTAGTGATGTGTATTTGTTTGTTCAAGGCAATGTATAATTATTTTTAGTTTGTGTTTGATCCAGATATTGTTTGTCTCTGTGTCTTTACAGTTTAGGTCTTAATTCAGGAATTGTTTTTCCCTAATGTGTTTAAAGGTTAAAGCACAGAGAGGACTGGACTAAGCCCCTAAAATGAGTCTGTCTCGGGAGAGATTTGAAGAGGGAACTGCCTCTAAAATGAGTCTCTCTGGTAAACATCAAACCAAAGCTAAAAGGTCAGATTATAAGTTTAAGAATTGATATTATAATATTAATGTTCTGGTATTAACACTAAAATAATACTTCTATGATATGATATTAACACTATAAAAATATTGTGATGATATGATGTGAACACTTTAACGTTATTGTTATGATATCCTGCAGTGTGTAAAATGACACTGTGTTTTTCTACACCCTGGGGTGACTATTCAATAAAGATCAGTGGGTCATTACTGTCCTTTCATTTGATGCCCGATGTTGCTTATTGACCCACTGACCCACTTAAATCACTTTGCATTATTTCGACCTCTGCAGGAAGAGGTTAACACTATAATAATAATATTAGGTTTCCCCATCTGAGGTAAGTACACTGTAAAACAATGCCTGTAAAAATATAGTAAATAATTTGCAGCTGAGTTGCCAGCAATAAACTGTAATTATAACATACTTTATACTAGGTATAATAGGAAGTAAGGGGTACTGGGGGTATGGTAGATAGACCTCCTGTTTTAGCGTTAGCCCTCCAATATTCTGGAAAATAATGTTGGTCCAGTTTAGGGACCAAACTTTGGGTCAGTGCGTATTATAGCACAGTAGGCAGAACATATCGTATTGACTGCGTTGTGCTGTGAGTTTCTTCATTCAAATGAAGTACCTTCTGCTCCACTGTGATTCCTTTTGGAACAGTGAGGAAAAAATATTTCATCCCCTGCTGATTTTGTACTTTTGCCCACTGACAAAGAAATGATCAGTATATCATTTTAATGGTATATACTTTCAATGGCAAAAATCCGGATGTCAAAAAGGTTATAAATTGATTTGCATTTTAATGAGTGAAATAAGCATTCGACCTCTCTGCAAATCATGAATTAGTACTTGGTGGAAAAACCCTTGTTGGCAATCGCAGAGGTCAGACATTTCTTGTAGTTGGTCACCAGGTTTGCACACATCTCAGGAGGGATTTTGTCCCACTCCTCTTTGCAGATCTTCTCCAAGTCATTAAGGTTTCGAGGCTGGCATTTGGCAACATGAACCTTCAGCTCCTTCCACAGAATTTATATGGGATTAAGGTCTCAAGACTGGCTAGGCCACTGCAGGATCTTAATGTGCTTCTTCTTGAGCCACTCCTTTGTTGCTTTGGCCGTGTGTTTGGGTCATTGTCGTGCTGGAATATCCATCCACAACCCATTTTCAATGCCCTGGCTGAGGGAAGGAGGTTCTTACCCAAGATTTGACGGTACATGGCCCTGTCCATTGTTTTTGTAGTCATTTTACCACAACACTTTCACACAGTTCTCCTCTGAATCATTCAGATGTTCATTGGCAAACCTCAGACAGGCCTGTACATGTGCTTCTTGAGCAGGGGGACCTTGCGGGCGCTACTGGATTTCAGTCGTTCACGACGTAGTGTGTTACCAATTGTTTTCTTGGTGACTAAGGTCCTAACTGCCTTGAGATCATTGACAAGATCTTCCTGTGAAGTTCTGGGATGATTCCTCACCTTTCTCATGATCATTGCACAAGGTGGGATCTTGCATGGAGCCCCAGACTGAGGGAGATTGACACCTTTGTGTTTCTTCCAACTGTTGTCACCTTCTCACCAAGTTCCTTGGCAATGGTCTTGTAGCACATTCCAGCCTTGTGTAGGTCTACAATCTTGTCCCTGACAGCTCTTTGATTGATTACTTCTGTGGACAGGTGTCTTTTATACAGGTAACAAACTGAGATTAGGAGCACCCCCTTTATCAGTGGACTAACATACAAAATCAGCAGGGGATCAAATATTTCTTTCCCTGCATGTGCACAATGCAAGCTTGT
Organism: Esox lucius; assembly: GCF_011004845.1. Taxonomy (NCBI): domain Eukaryota; kingdom Metazoa; phylum Chordata; class Actinopteri; order Esociformes; family Esocidae; genus Esox; species Esox lucius. The sequence goes on from NC_047579.1 coordinate 9,874,119, forward strand.
TCAAGCCTGGTTTGAGTTAATGGAACGGCTTGAGCCTTAAGTGGAAGTTGGCGTTCATTTTAGTCAGGCTTTTTCAATAAAATTCTGATTTCATTAGCATTGATGGAATACCGCCTTGGTGTTATGCAAATGCTGGTGACGATAAAGTCTAAACGTTTTTGTAGCCCACTTGATATTGCCCAGAACGCTTTGTTTTTTTAATACATTTTATGGTGAGAAAGTTTTATTAATTTAGAATTGTCACTTCTGCTGTTAGTTAATTATGAGCAACTACTTTGATATGGAGGACCAAACCTGCCATAATATAAATAAATCATTAAGTATATTTATACATAAAAATATATAATTATAAATGTATTTATCTATATTATTCATAGATTTTTTCCCTTGATCATTTATTTCTGTATTTATTTATTTTTATATACATTTATTAACATCATCTTTTATTTCTGTATATATTTATTTCTGTATTTCCTTGTCCTTAAGCTAATGAGAGGCTGTCAATCAAAATATGTCATGGTATCACCTTACACCAATTGGTTGTTCGGTATCAGAGTTGCTGTGACTACACTAGTACACAAAATGTGACAGAATTCATGAATGGGAGCGTATGTCGCATGTCACAACTTTTCAGGAGAGCCTTTTGTTAGAATTAAAATATGTTCTGGGACATTATGTTTTGTTTGCAGAAATGCCTCCTTAAGGATGGGAAGTTTCATGTGACTTAAAGTGTAAATGCGAATAAAATTGAAAAAGCAAACCCTTGATTAACCAGGAAAATACAATGCTTTTCTTGGCAGACATGATTGGCTGAGATAATAAAGGGGTTGAACATGTTGACCTACTGAGTTCTGATTGGCCTGCCAAGTCACCGGCTTTTGACATAACACAATAACTTGGTCGACCTCAGGATTTTCAAACATGGATATCTGCAAATACATTGCTAGAGCGGTCTGTCACAAGTGTGTGTGGTGAAGACGAAGGAACCAATCACAGGCAGTATAGCAGTCGATGTTCAATCTTTACTCAAAGTAACATCGAGCAGTTAATACATGAAATGAAACAAAAGGGCTGGCAATGCAGCAATACGGAACTCACCATATGCAGAACACAAGAAGACATGGAACAACAATGATCGACAAATGTGGGGAGCAAAGGAGAAACATTTAAAAACATACAAACGAGATGATGGGGACCTGGTGTGCATGATTAAGATGTGACACAAAACAAGTCCGGGATGCGTTCGTGTGATGATTGGAACTGAAGGTGAAAGGAACGGTGGCGCTGCTGCTCACCGTACCGTGACCACATCATTGCCCTGAATATAGCTGGTCCGTCTTGTATAAATCAACTGTCTATGGAATAGATTTAGAAACAAAGGGCATCCATGACAAAGACAATGAAAGATGCAATTTCATTTAGTATTGAACACCTTGAGTGTGCAGAGTAACTAAAACACAGCGTCATATGCAAAGTCAACAGACAAAACACAAACGACAAAGGACTTCATATGTAACCAGAGGATATTTAGTCTGCCGCGAAACATTCCTACATGTAAACGGGTAAGTCTAATGTTTGCAAACTAGCCATGACCATTGACTTGATAGCATCTATTTAGATGCTAAAGCAGGTTGACCATGTCAATCAAATGTATTTATAAAGCCCTTTTTACAACAGCAGTTGTCACAAAGTGCTTTACAGAGACACCCGGCCTTAAACCCCAAGGAGCAAACAACAGTAGTGTTCATCAATTTGGAGGAAGGGCCATTGCCACAATTCAGATGATGCGGTGAAGTTAGACCACTGCTAATATACACCGATCAGCCATAACATTATGACCACTGACAGGTGAAGTGAATAACACTGATATTATATATAAATATATACACTGATCAGCCATAACATTATGACCACTGACAGGTGAAGTGAATAACACTGATAATATATATATAAATATATACACCGATCAGCCATAACATTATGACCACTGACAGGTGAAGTGAATAACACTGATAATCTATATAAATATATACACCGATCAGCCATCACATTATGACCACTGACAGGTGAAGTGAATAACACTGATAATCTATATTAATATATACACACATCAGCCATCACATTATGACCACTAACAGGTGAAGTGAATAACACTGATAATCTATATTAATATATACACACATCAGCCATCACATTATGACCACTGACAGGTGAAGTGAATAACACTGATAATCTATATAAATATATACACCGATCATCTATAACATTATGACCACTGAGAGGTGAAGTGAATAACACTGATTATCTCCTTATCATGGCACCTGTCAGTGGATGGGATATATTAGGCAGCAAGTGGCAGCAACATTCTGTCCTCAAAGTTCATGCAGGGAAAATGGGCAAGTGTAATGATCTGAGAGACATTGACAAGGGCCAGATTGTGATGGCTAGACGACTGGGTCAGAGTATCTCAAAAACTGCAGATCTTGTGGGGTGTTCCCGGTCTGCAGTGGTCAGTACCTATCAAAAGTGGTCCAAGGAAGGAAAAGCGGCGAACCTGCAACAAGGTCATGGGCACGTGGGGAGCGAAGGCTGGCCCGTGTGGTCCGACCCAACAGACAAGCTACTGTAGCTCATATTGCTGAAAAAGTTAATGCTGGTACTGATAGAAAGGTGTCAGAACACACAGGGCATCGCAGTTTGTTGTGTATGGGGCTGCGTAGCCACAGACCAGTCAGGGTGCCCATGCTGACCCCTGTCCACTGCTGAAAGCCCCTACAATGAGCACATAAGCATCAGAACTGGACCACGGAGCAATGGAAGAAGGTGGTGAATCATTTTTTACATCATGTTGATGGCTGGGTGAGTGTGCGTTGCTTACCTGGAGAACACATGGCACCAGGATGCACTATGGGAAGAAGACAAGTCGGTGGAAGCAGTGTGATGCTTTAAGCAATGTTCTGCTGGGAAACCTTGTGGCCTGCCATTCATGTGGATGTTACTGTGACACGTACCAACAAGTATTGTTGCAGACCATGTGCACCCTTTCATGGCAACGGTATTCCCTGGTGGCATTGGCTTCTTTCAGCAAGATAACGCGTCCTGCCACAAAGCAAAAATGGTCCAGGAATGGTTTGAGGAACACAACAACGAGTTCAAAGTGTTGACTTGGCCTCCAAATTGGACAAACAAGTCCAATCCATGGAGGCCCCACCTTTAAACATACAGGACTTTAATGACCTGCAGCTAACGTCTTGGTGCCAGATACCACAGCCCACCTTCAGAGGTTTAGTGGAGTCCATGCCTCAACAGGTCAGGGCTGTTTTGGTGGCAAAAGGGGGACCTACACAATATTAGGCAGGTGGTCATAATGTTATGGCTGATCGGTGTATAACCTAATTGTACTCAACTGTCTTTTGACAGCAATTTGAAATGTTCTTTTAAGTAGTCTACACTTCTGCGGCTTAGTTATGTTACATTATATTTAGATTGACGTTTAAACTGATAGCTAAATTATTTAGTTTGATGTCGAAAGTAATTTGAGTAAAATCTCTGCCTTCCAATATTGTAGTTAGCTCGTCTTAGGCAGAGATGTCATTGCTAAGCCTAATGAAAACGTTTCTATCTAGTTATTACCTACTTGTTGCACTGAGATTTATAACTGGATGTCTGGTCACAGAAAAAAAAAAAACACATCCCCATGTTGTGCATGTATCCTACACAAGCCCAACATGGGGATGCGCCAAGGATCATAAACAGCAGTCACCGTCTTCACAGTCTGATTGTGTCTGCCGCTCTGGGCTTGATTGCTACATCCCACTGTTAAAGTCCTGCCCCCTCTTTAGCTAAAGGACAAGGAAATACAGAAATAAATAATTACAGAGATAAAAGATTAAGGAAATTAATAAATACAGAAATAAAAGATTAAGGAAAAAAATCATTAATAAATAAATAAATAAATACTGAAAAGAATAAATGGGAAAATAAATATCTCAGTATAAATTGATGTTGTGTGACAGTCCCAGCCAGACGGGACCATTCCGCTTCCTATTTTCCGTGTGTCCTGTGTTTGTCATGTCCTTGTTTGGTCATTCCTGTTCTCGTTTCAGTTAATCGGTTTATTCCTTTCACCTGTGTTTATCCCCCATCTGTTTCTGTTCACCTCGTTAATTGAAAATAGTACAAAGACAACATAGGTTAAAACTGAGAAATGTTACTGTTTTTGGAAAAATACATGCCCATTTTGAATTTGATGCCAGCAATACAATTCAGAAACATTGGGACAGGGGCAGGTTTACTGCAGGATTGTATCACCTCTTCTTTTAACAATACTCTTTAGGCATTTGGGAACTGAGGAGACCAATTGCTGTAGTTTAGAATTTTTATTTCATAATGTGAAAAATGTTGTCAATGGGTGACAGGACTTGACTGCAGGTAGACCAGTTTAGCACCCAGACTCTTTTGCTACGGAGCCATATAGTTTTAATATGTGCAGAATGTGGTTTGGCATTGTCTTGCTGAGATAAGCAGGGCCTTCCCTGAAAAAGATATTGTAAGGATGGCAGCATAAGTTGCTCCAAAACCTGTATATATTGTTTTAATGGTGCCTTCACTGATTTGCAAGTCACCCATGCCATGTGCACTAATGAACTCCCATGTCATCACAGATGAGGGCTTTTGAACTGTGTGCTGATAACAAGCCAGATGGTCCCTCTCATCTTTAGTTCGGAGGACGTGGCATCCATGATTCCCAAAAATAATTTCACATTTTAATTTGTCAGACTACAGGAAATGTTTCCACTTTGACTCAGTCCATCTTAAATTAGCTCACTCCCAGAGAAGGCAGTGGCATTTCTGGATCTTGGTTATTCATGGTTTCTTTTTTGCATGGTAGAGTTTTAACTTGCATTTGTGGATGCAGCTACATACTGTGTTCACAGACACATTTTCTGAGCCCATGACACATTTTCTGAGCCCATGCAGTAATTTCCACTACAGTATCATGTCTGTTTTTAATGCAGTGCTGCTTGAGGGCCCAAAGGTCACGGCCAACCAATATTGGTTTTTGGCCTTGTCCCTTGCGTACATAGAATCCAAAGAAGTATTTTAATGATATCATGTACCATAGATGATGAGACCCCCAAAGTCTTTGCAATTTTACATTGAATAACGTTATTCTTAAATTGTGGCATTATTTGCCTACACATATTTTCACAGAGCAGTGATCCCCTCCCCATCTACTGAAAGACTCATCCTCTCTGGGTTGCTCTTTTTTTACCCAATTGTGTTACTGACCTGTTGCAAATTAACCATATTAGTTGTGAGATGTTCCCCCAAGTTGGTTCTGGCATCAAATTCAATGTGAGCATTTATTTTTCAAGTAACAATAACATTTCTCAGTTTCAATATTTGATATGTTGTTCTGTACTATTTTTTGGGAAATGGGGTTGTACATTTAGTTGCATGTATAATAACATGTATTGTAAATGTATTCATTGAGATATTAATGAACTAATTAATTTCTAATTATGGCAGTTTTGGTCCTCCATTTTCTGATTAGTGATGTGCAGTTCGTAACGATTAGTTCATTTTGAAAAAAATCTTTTTAATGACTCGGGACTCACAAGTCCTTTTTCCTAGTTACACGTTCAACTGTATCGTTCATTTGAACGTTTCACGGATTTCTACAACATGATCACTTGCTGCATACCAGCTCCTCCTGCTCAGTTCTCTGATCAACATACACGTACATTTGCAGAGAAAAACAGATCAAGGGAGGAACTTCATAAAGACATGTTTATAACTGATAATTGAACGCAGACTTTAATCATTTATATAGTTAGTTGATTACGGATGTCATGGAAAAAAACTGTTGAAAACAAGCACAGAGCCGCTGCCTTTGCCTGAGTAAAAAGACTTCTGAACGACTGACTCGGTCAGTTTTATTGTTCAATTGAACTGTTGTTTCGTCTCGTTAGCATTACTGACTCAAATGAACAAAAATTCAGAGTCGAACTTCCCATCACTAATTCTGAGTCTCACCATAGTGTAAATGAATTGCTCTGATGGTTCCTCTTATGGAGACCAGGAAATATCTAAGTGAAAGCCTCATGAGAGAGCGTACAAAGCCACACTCCTGAGAGCCTCTAAAAATAGGCTCTCTGGAAAAAATGGTTGACAGGAAATTATATCTTTGATTTATTCTTCACTTTTCCTTTGTGTAATACAAAATGCAGTGAACAATGGCCTAAAATGAATGTGGACAGTTGACTGTAGCATAACTCCCATAATGCATTGTTGCATACAGCAATTTACTGTGCATGTAAGTAATTGTTATCATTGGTACTCTTCAACTGTGAGTGACGGAATCTAAAACAAAAATCCCGAAAATCACATTGTATGATTTTTAAGTAATTCATTTGCATTTTATTGGATGAAATAAGGATTGGATACATCAGAAAAGCAGAACTTAATATTTTGTACAGAAACCTTTGTTTGCAATTACAGAGATCATACGTTTCCTGTAGTTCTTGAACAGGTTTGCACACACTGCAGCAGGGATTTTGGCCCACTCCTCCATACAGACCTTCTCCAGATCCTTCAGGTTTTGGGGCTGTCGCTGGGCAATTCTGACTTTCAGCTCCCTCCAAAGATTTTCTATTGGGTTCAGGTCTGGAGACTGGCTAGGCCTCTCCAGGACCTTGAGATGCTTCTTACGGAGCCACTCCTTAGTTGCCCTCGCTGTGTGTTTTGGGTCGTTGTCATGCTGGAAGACCCAGCCACGAACCATCTTCAATGCTCTTACTGAGGGAAGGAGGTTGTTGGCCAAGATCTCGCGATTCATGGCCCCAACCTCCCCTCAATATGGTGCAGTCGTCCTGTCCCCGTTGCAGTAAAGCATCCCCATAGAATGATGTTCTTGGGGTTGTACTCATCCTTCTTCTTCCTCCAAACATGGCAAGTGGAGTTGAGACAAAAATAGAGCTTTTTGGTCTAATCAGACCACATGACCTTCTCCCATTTCTCCTCTAGATTATCCAGATGGTCACTGTCAAACTCCAGACAGGCCTGGACATGCGCTGGCTTAAGCAGGGGGACCTTGCGTGCGCTGCAGGATTTTAATCCATGATGGCGTAGTGTGTTATTAATGGTTTTCTTTGAGACTGTGGTCCCAGCTCTCTTCAGGTCATTGAACAGGTCCTGTCGTGTATTTCTGGGCTGATCCATCCCTCATCCCTCACCTTGAGTGTGTGGACAGGTGTCTTTTATACAGGTAACGAGTTCAAACAGGGTGCAGTTAATACAGGTAATGAGTGGACAACAGGAGGGCTTCTTAAAAAAGAACTAACAGGTCTGTGAGAGCCGGAATTCTTACTGGTTGGTAGGTGATCAAATTCTTATGTCATGCAATAAAATGTAAATTAATTATTTAAAAATCATACAATGTGATTTTCTTGAATTTTTTTCCGATTCCATCTCTCACAGTTGAAGTGTACCTATGATAAAAATTACAGACCTCTACATGCTTTGTAAGTAGGAAAACCTGCAAAATCAGCAGTGTATCAAATACTTGTTCTCCCCACTGTATGTTTGCCATATCAGAGTATATGAGAGCTAATGTTGGTCTCTGTTGTTTTGAAGCATAATCCATCAAAATCGGCAAACCTCCCCCATACACAGCTGTGTGTCCATGAAGAGTGACAGGTCAGTGGGAAAACCATTGAAGTTTAAAGAGTGCGTCTTTTCTACTGAACAAAGGTAAGAACTTGGTCTTGGTCAGGTAGTAAACAACACCTCTTACTTCGATCCCCATTAGTTGTTAGTCATAAACATTTGATGTCATTTACAACCTCATTTCCCCTTAAAAAATTGGGACGCTGTGTAAAATGTAAAGAAAAACAGAATATAAATACGTGATGTTCATACAAAGTACAAGCATACATTTTGATAAGATTTGCTTAACTATTTTTAGTTCTTTTTTTTTGTCGCTTTGGTACTATTATCAATAGTATTGTGCAGTGTTTCAGCACTCTTAGTACACAATTCCAAACTGATCATACTTGTAAACCAGTAAATCTCAAATCTCAACTGTTTTTGCAACGGTTCCCCCTGGAACTGCTCCTTCTTCTGGTCCGGGAGGGCTCCGGCGTTCCACATCACCGACCTTCTAGCCGCAGCCGTTCCCCTACCCCCCATTCTTTGTTTTCTTTCTGCAAAAAAATGCACCTTGGAAAGTCTGGTCCTTATCACCCACACCAGATCATCCATTACCAATCATCATGTGTATAAGTGTTTCTCAACCTCCCCAGTCTTTGTGCGTTATTCTGAGTATGCTGTGTCTAGAGCTGCTGCTCCTACACTATCGGCTACGTGCCGCTTTATAATTTTTCAGAGGCTGAAGTCAGTCAGCTGTTATACTCCGTGCTTTGTGCACCTGCGCTCTACAAATAAAAGACCACCGTTTACAAATCCTGCGAACTCAATGAGGTGTGCAGCCTAAGCATTTTACAGTTTTGTTTTTAAAATTTATAACATTTTGTCCAATCTGTAGTCACATTTTCAAAACTCTAAACACAATTAGCAAACCATCCTTCTGCTGTGGACCATAACATTAACACAATTCATGTGATTTTCACAGACTATACAGTCAATTTACACATTTCTAAAATGCTTGTATTTTCATTACTTACAAGCTTACCCAATATCAAAATAATGGATTTATTTTGTCTTTACAAATGCTTGCACATAGCATGTCAGAAAGTAAGACATCAAGTTCAAAACCTTAAATACAGTATAAAGGCTCTTCAACAACAGCAGCTCAATAGCCATATTGAAACAGCTGATAAGCATTTTTGAATGAACAGATCATTGAGAAGTTGTTTTTTATTTATAACACATTTGGAACCAAAGACCATGTATGTTGGATTTTGTGTTGATCACTGGCATAAATTTCATGTCGCTTATAAAGCGTTTACTGCAGCAATTCTGTCACTTACTATTTTTTCTACTGTACATTCTATACAGTAGAAAGTAAAGACAACTAATTCACTTTCAGATAGTATGTTGGATGGCAATTTCTTGTCACGGTCGTGGGATGGAAAGGACACAGGCGCAGAGTAGAGGTAGGGAAGGTAATCCATTTTTAATCAAACAAAAGAAAGAAGGACTCCAACAAACAAAAAGGCAGCAACCAGTGACGTGGGTCTTCCTTACACAGGACACACAAAACCAAAATGAACCACGCCTTGGGGCCTAACAAACTAAACTTAAATAGGGTCCCCAATTGGAGGCAATAACTAACACCTGCCTCCAATTGGGGAAACCAAAAAAAAGGAGTAGAGGTGGCTAAAGGCCACCTCCTGTCCTGTCCCGGCTATGCCCCGAGCCCAGCGCAGAGATGGCTAGGGGCACAGCCGGGACGTGACAGTACCCCCCCCCAAAGGCGCGGGCTCGCGACCGCAAGACCGGGACGACCACACCCGGACCGGTGGAGGCTCAGCGCCCGGAGCCGCCGGCACAGGCCGGGGAGGCGGAGCCGCAGGGACAGGCCGGGGAGGCAGAGGGTCAGGAGACGGGAGAGCCGGCGGAGGGACAGGAGCCGGCAGGAGAGCCGGCGGCGGGTCGACAGCCGGTGGAGGAGCAGGAGCCGGGGGAGCCGGCAGAGGGTCGACAGCCGGCGGAGGAGCAGGAGCCGGGGGAGCCGGTGGAGGAATAGGAGACGGGGAAACCGGCAGAGGGTCAGGAGCCGGCGGAAGAGCCGGCGGAGGAGCAGGAGACGGGGGAGCCGGGGGGGGGAATAGGAGCCGGCGGAAGAGCCGGTGGAAGAGCCGGCGGAGGAGCAGGAGACGGGGAAATCGGCGGAGGGTCAGGAGCCGGCGGAAGAGCCGGCGGAGGAGTAGGAGCCGGCGGAGGAGCAGGAGACGGGGAAATCGGCGGAGGGTCAGGAGCCGGCGGAAGAGCCGGCGGAGGAGTAGGAGCCGGCGGAGGAGCAGGAGATGGGGGAGCCGGCGGGGGAATAGGAGACGGGGGAGCCGGCGGAGGGTCCGGAGCCGGCGGAAGAGCCGGCGGAGGAGTAGGAGCCGGGGGAGCCGGCGGAGGAATAGGAGACGGGGGAGCCGGCGGAGGGTCAGGAGCCTGCGGAAGAGCCGGCGGAGGAGTAGGAGACGGGGAAACCGGCGGAGGGTCCGGAGCCGGCGGGAGAGCCGGCGGAGGAGCAGGAGCCGGTGGAGGAGCAGGAGCCGGGGGAGCCGGCGGAGGGTCCGGAGCCGGCGGAAGAGCCGGCGTAGGAGTAGGAGCCGGGGGAGCCGGCGGAGGAATAGGAGCCGGCAGAGGAATAGGAGACGGGGGAGCCGGCGGGGGAATAGGAGCCGGTGGAGGAGCAGGAGCCGGGGGAGCCGGCGGAGGGTCTGGAGCCGGCGGGAGAGCCGGCGGAGGAGTAGGAGCCGGGGGAGCCGGCGGAGGAGTAGGAGACAGGGGAGCCGGTGGAGGAACAGGAGCCGGCAGAGGAATAGGAGACGGGGGAGCCGGCGGGGGAATAGGAGCCGGCGGCAGGTCGGCAGCCGGCGGAGGAACAGGAGCCGGGGGAGCCGGCGGAGGGTTGACGGCCGGCGGGGGAGCAGGAGACGGGGGAGCCGGGACAGGCGAGGGCGCCGCTGAGGCGGGACAGGCGAGGGCGCCGTTGAGGCCGGGACAGGCGAGGGCGCCGCTGAGGCCGGGACAGGCGAGGGCGCCGCTGAGGCCGGGACAGGCGAGGGCGCCGCTGAGGCCGGGACAGGCGAGGGCGCCGCTGAGGCCGGGACAGGAGAGGGCGCCGCTGAGGCCGGGACAGGAGAGGGCGCCGTGGGACGATGCGGGGGCTCCTGGGCAGGTGAAGGCACTGCGGGACAAGGCGGCCAGTCATCTGTGGCCTCGGGCGGCGGCGGCCAGTCATACGCGGCCTCGGGCGGCCAGTCATCCGCGGGCCCGGGCGGCGGCGGCCAGTCATCCGCGGGCCCGGGCGGCGGCGGCCAGTCATCCGCGGGCCCGGGCGGCGGCGGCCAGTCATCCGCGGGCCCGGGCGGCGGCGGCCAGTCATCCGCGGGCCCGGGCGGCGGCGGCCAGTCCACGGCGGGTCCTGGCGGCGGCGAAAACAGGGCAGCGGGAGGAGCTGGCGGCTGAGGCCACTGGGCAGCGGGTGGAGCTGGCGGCTGAGGCCACTGGGCAGCGGGAGGAGCTGGCGGCTGAGGCCACTGGGCAGCGGGTGGAGCTGGCGGCTGAGGCCACTGGGCAGCGGGAGGAGCTGGCGGCTGAGGCCACTGGGCAGCGGGAGGAGCTGGCGGCTGAGGCCACTGGGCAGCGGGAGGAGCTGGCGGCTGAGGCCACTGGGCAGCGGGAGGAGCTGGCGGCTGCGGCCACTGGGCAGCGGGAGGAGCTGGCGGCTGCGGCCACTGGGCAGCGGGAGGAGCTGGCGGCTGCGGCCACTGGGCAGCGGGAGGAGCTGGCGGCTGCGGCCACTGGGCAGCGGGAGGAGCTGGCGGCTGCGGCCACTGGGCAGCGGGGGGCGCTGGCGGCTGCGGCCACTGGGCAGCGGGGGGCGCTGGCGGCTGCGGCCACTGGGCAGCGGGGGGCGCTGGCGGCTGCGGCCACTGGGCAGCGGGGGGCGCTGGTTGCGGCTCCCGGGCAGCAGGGGGCGCTGGCGGCGCTGGCTGCGGCTCCCAGGCAGCGGGGGGCGCTGGCTGCGGCTCCCAAGCAGCAGGGGGTGCTGGTGGCGCTGGCTGCGGCTCCCAAGCAGCAGGGGGTGCTGGTGGCGCTGGCTGCGGCTCCCAAGCAGCGGGGGGTGCTGGTGGCGCTGGCTGCGGCTCCCAAGCAGCGGGGGGTGCTGGTGGCACTGGCTGCGGCTCCCAGGCAGCGGGGGGCGCTGGCGGCGCTGGCTGCAGCGCTGGCTGCGGCTCCCAGGCAGCAGGGGGCGCTGGCTGCGGCTCCCAGGCAGCAGGGGGCGCTGGCTGCGGCTCCCAGGCAGCAGGGGGCGCTGGCGACGCTGGCTGCGGCTCCCAGGCAGCGGGGGGCGCTGGCTGCGGCTCCCAGGCAGCGGGGGGCGCTGGCTGCGGCTCCTGGGCAGCGGGGGGCGCTGGCTGCGAGAACCGGTACGGCGGGTCCCGATAGCCCCACCATTCCTCACATCTCCCAACATCAGGGAAAGCCCTCATAGGCCCCCCCGGCGTTGTTGCCCGACGCCTAGGAGCTGGCACCGGGCAGGGCTGGGGCACCTGGACTACCCCACACGTGAGCACGGGTGGCACGGCCGCGTCCTTCCATTCCGCCTGCCCCCACAGCACCCCGCCAAGAAATTCTTGGGGCGTACACACGGAGGTTTGCTTACGTCGCCTCCGTCGACGTCTCCTCCGGGGTGGATGCTGTGGAGGCCCGGTGTGCCGCAGAGGACAGTAGGGGTTCTCCTCCTCCTCGGTGTCGCTGTCCGGCCAACCGAGGAGTTCCCCTACCTTCCATTTCTGCTGTGTCTCTTGGTGGTGGTTCATTCTGTCACGGTCGTGGGATGGAAAGGACACAGGCGCAGAGTAGAGGTAGGGAAGGTAATCCATTTTTAATCAAACAAAAGAAAGAAGGACTCCAACAAACAAAAAGGCAGCAACCAGTGCCGTGGGTCTTCCTTACACAGGATACACAAAACCAAAATGAACCACGCCTTGGGGCCTAACAAACTAAACTTAAATAGGGTCCCCAATTGGAGGCAATAACTAACACCTGCCTCCAATTGGGGAAACCAAAAAAAAGGAGTAGAGGTGGCTAAAGGCCACCTCCTGTCCTGTCCCGGCTATGCCCCGAGCCCAGCGCAGAGATGGCTAGGGGCACAGCCGGGACGTGACATTTCTAAAGTCCAAACTTGCCAAAAATGCACACATTTTACAGTCAATCAAAACATGAAGAGTGGTTTACAGTAAAAGGAAACTAAATTATAAAAAGCTAGGTATTGTCTGTTGTATGCAGTTTTTGTAATACTCTCAACTGTTTTGAAAAGATATTTTGAAAGTCACTGTTCTATGATTGGCTATTTGTTCCCTTTGGATAGAAAACATATGCTAGTGTTTTGACAGAATTATCAGATATTGAGTTGAGTTTGTCATGTTTTGAGTTAGTGTATATACAGAAAGTTTGTTTGCATTTTGAAATGTAGAGTTGGTATTTAAAGAACAAATCCGTTTTTGAGCAGAAAATTTACTATTTGGCTAATTGTGTGTTAGAGGTGTGTTGCTATCTTAAGAATTGAGAAAAAAAATCTTAAATAGAGGTAAACACTTGTTAGCAATTGTAAAAAAAACTGTAAGACCCAAGAAGAGGCTTATGTCGTACCACCCCATCTTCAGATATGGTTACACACAAGTATGTTTCCCCACGCTGTCCAGGCACATGGACGATTGCTCATTGAGCAACGATTACCAGTTGTGGTTACTACTATGAATGGCAATCATGTCCTGTTTATAACAGTTTTGTACATAGGCAATGCAGTGGCCTTTTGTGGCTCACCCTACCACTAACACCAAGGTTGTGGGTTTGAATCCCAAAAAGGTCACATGAAAATCTTTGGCTTTAGTGTGGTGATTCTGTACTTCAGTAGTCAAAACACTGTAAAAAACATACAGTATATTCACCAAATGTTTGAGTGTTGATCAATCAGGAACCATGAGCATAGTGATAGCAAAAGGTGTTTTATCAATGGAAAAGAAAATTTTATAATCAATATGAAACATGTCTTTCTAGATTTTCTTCTGTACAATGTCAGATGTACTTAGAGTTGTGAATGATCTGTTGTGTTTCTAGGTCTGAAGACACCATTCACCACTAAGTCCACTACAAACACAACACTCTGGGTCTTGTTTCAGTATTATTTATATGGTCCTGCCAGAGAAACACACTCACGGCGAAAGTCCATTACAAAACCACTCTTTTGTAATGAATTTAACTGTATTATTTCCAGGAACCAGCCTCCCCTCTACCGAGCTGTCTGTCCATGAGCAGTGACAAGTCTAAGCAGGAACCTGTACATTTCAGAGAGGGAAAAGATTTTACTTATCAAAGGTAATAAAAACACATGGGTCAAGGTCAGTGATTGTCAACAATGTCTGATTTATTTATTTTGTTCCCATTATCTGATTCCACGACAACAGCAAGTCGTCTTGGTTTCAACTTTTAACAAAAAGACATTACAGACAAACCAAATCTTTACAATGTACATACATTTAACAAAAACATTTATATGAATTTTTTTATCTCATAGTGTTGGAGGAAGTGTCTGGGGAGAGGGAAGTCTGGGCATCCCTGCTTAGACTGCTGCCCCCGCGACCCGGCCCCGGATAAGCGGAAGAAGATGGTATGGTATGGTATGGTAGTGTTGTTTTTATTATCCATAATCCCTTTTTCTGTTTTATAAAATGATTACTATGAAAGTCTACCTTTACTAAAATGGATTATGGTACTACTAAGGCACTTGGTTGAGTTGGAATCTTGGAAGATCTCTAATCATGTTTTCAGACTTAAAATAAATTAGTCATACCATTAAAAACACCATTCTATTGCATCATTTATACCATTGTCCAATGTAAAATTAAGATGAATAACAAAAAGAGAGCAAAACTTGAATAACACTTGGTGCATTATGAAATGAAAATATGACAAAGGAGACCCCTCTCAGCTACTGGCAGAGGCATCTCTATGCACCTGGGGGCCACAGTCAGGACCTAACTGTTGAGGTGCCTCTACACATCTCGATGCACCTGGGGGCCACAGTCTGGACCTAACTTTGAGGTGCCTCTAGGCATCTCTGCACTGCAGTTTTAGTTGTCCCCAATTAGAGGAAGCTGCGCTGTGTTGCCTGTAATTGGCAACCCTATTTAAGTTAGGAACTTTAGTGTGTGGATCATTGTTCGCACAAGTTATGTTTGCGTTATGAGTGTCAGTTCAGGGTAGTGAGTGCCAAACGAGGCCTTTTTGAATCAATGAATCCTTCCAGCATATTGCTTCGCTAAAAGGCTCATTTCTTGATGCCTGGGTCTAGTGAGCGCTCTCTGAGGGCACCTACTGGTTGAAATCATTAATTGCAGGTCAAATAATGGAAGCTTCAGTCATCCACTTCAAGAAGAACTCACGTCAGTTGCATCCCTCGCAATGCAAAGTTAATATAGTCAATGTAATATAGTTGATATATAAGTTAATATAGTTACGTTTTTTTTTTTTTTTTACAAAAGCCTGTTCACACAATTCATTTGTGTTTTCTTATTTTTTCCTAAATGTTTGTTTTTATATACATGAATAATACATGTAGGTATTGATGGCCTTTCGAGGCTTCATTACCATTCTTCTAGCAGGATATTATGCTAGCAGCGCTAACTCAGATTATGTAAATGTATGCAAATAGTGAATGTAAAAGTGCACAACTGGACAATGAGGGGAGAATAATGTTTTTTAACTGGTCAGTGCCGGGAGTATGGGCTTTTGTAACAGGGAAATATAATATGAATGTTTACTGAGGAACACACATTTTCTTTCTAAATGGTTAACAATATATCTATTGTGTCATCAAACAACTTTAGCCCACTCTCAAAAATGAACAGCATTTCACTTCCATATATACTCAAACTGGACTGGAAACCGAAAGCGAGCAAATCAGGTTGTAAGGGGAGTGTTCCTTATCTGAAACAGGTGCCAAAAAGCTTCATTACGACCTAGAAAATCTTGAGGCGTGTACCGATGCATCGCTTCAAGCGTCCCATCACTACTTACGTTGTGTCTCTCCTTTTGTTTTTGTTTTACTGAGAACATTAAAATTATGTGCCTCGTGTCCTGCCTTCCCTAAACCGTGACAACCCTGAACAGTTGAGCAGAAATCTTATATAAAGCTAGACTGGGAAAACATTTCACCTTTAAAACAACAGCAATGCGTCCCCTCAGTTCCCAAACACACAGTATTGTTAAAAGAAGTGATGCCCTTGTTCCAAGAAGAGCAAATGTCTCTGACCAACCAACCGACCTTGTTAAATAGCGTAGTGGTTAGAGAAGCTGACCTGCAAGCTATAGGTTCCGCGATAAAATGTCCTCACAGTCCAGACCAAGTAAGCATTTAGATTTGATAGACAGACAAAAAACTTCACTGGCTATAACCTTCAGTATCTACAGTACATTATTGTAAGCCTAAAATAAAACTGTTTACGGTAATATTGCGACTGTTTCTGGTAGATTTTCAAAGTACGCATCCGTGCATGCTTTTTGGTACAGGATAGACAAACACTTAGCTGGCTACTACATTCAGTATCTACGTTATAGTAAGCCTAAGGTGAAATAATTTACGGTTATGCAGTTATACATCAATGTAATTTCCGAATCAAAGAAAAAAAATCTAATGTTTTTGTACCATTAAATTAAATAGCTTTGGCAGGGAAAAGTTCATCTTCAGTCTCGCTAGCAGTTGCTCAATTCTTATGATTATTCCTAGGAAGTTAGTAGATACTAGTAAGCCTATTACTAGCTAATAAGCTGTTAAAACGTCCAGTGGCAAAAGCCATAGTTCATAGACGCTATTTGTGGTGGAAGTAAACCTAATAAGAAACGTTATTCAGTTTAACACAGAGCTGAATGGTGTCTAGTGACTTGTAAAACATGTAGCACCTTGATGTAGTGGTTAAAGACAATGCCACTCAGGTGGGAGACCTGAGTTTGAACCCAGTGAAATAATTTTAGTTGCGGGCCGCAATAAAAATAATTACGGTTATAGTGCGACGATTTCTTGTGGATTTCCGAAGTACGCATCCAGGCATGCTTTTTGGGTCAGGATAGACAAAAACATAGCTGGCTACAACATTCAGTAGCAACGTTATAGTAAGCCATGTTCACGGTAATACAGTATTGCGACTATTTCTGGTGGATTCCACTATTTTCACATATTTCACTTGAGGAAAAAGTCAGTATAAGCCTTAAATTAAACTGTTTACTGTTATATTGTGACTATTTCTGGTGGATTTTCGAATTATGTCTCAGGATTTTTTCAGGATAGACAAACACTTTCCTGACTAAATGATTCTCTCGTCTATTCATTCAGTCAGTTATCAGTTATCGTTACCTATATTGATACAGTAGTTATTGTATCACTGTCATTCAAGATTGGCTAATAAGCCGTTATAACAACCAGTGGCAAAATCCATACAGTTCATGGATGCTATTTGTGGTTGAGAAATGCTACTCAGTTAATCACAATGGTTAACTGTGTCTAAAGAAATATTCAAACTTGACCTGATGCTAATGTGTGACGGAATTATATCATGTCAAGAGGCTATACCGACACTTGGCAGATGTGTAGCTTGGTGGCGTAGTGTTTAAAGACACAGCCTTTAATGTGGATGATCTGGGTTTGAATCTTGGGAGGGCAACAACAATCCTGCTTTTTATTGGGGGCCGGCTGAACTAGGCTCACCTTGTTTCTTGTTTGGTTAAGTTTTAGATTAGGTTATAGTTTTGAATTAAAAAAAGACGTTTTCAGGCCTGACAGTGAAAACACAAAAATGTGTGCAAGTCTGTACGCATTCGGAAAGTGTAAATGTAATTTCATGTTTTGTCCACAGAGACCAACAGGAGAGATTAGAGTCTGAGTTTCTCAGTGGTCAATCTGTCCAGAGTCATCAAACAGACCTGTCTTCCATATTCACTGTATGTGGTCATGTTATGGACATTTGTTTCTATATACCTCAAGTGAATTTAATCTTTCAATCATTCACAAATTTGTTAATATTGTTTTGATAATTATTACATTTTTATTCAGTCTGAAGTGAACTTTCCCTCTCCCCCTTCAGTTATTTGAACAGAATATCATGACATTTGTAAAGAATGAGTTGAAGAGGTACAAGACAATGCTGAGTTCAGATTTCCCAGAAGGCTTTGTGAATCAGAGTGAGGATGAGGAAGGTGTGGACACTGAAGATGAGAAGCAGGAGAGCAGTGCCAAAGAGGGGGCTCTGAAGATCACACTGCATGTTCTGAGGAACATGAACCAGAAAGAGCTTGCTGACACACTGGATAAAAGTAAGAGTTGTCTGACTTTTCTGTTGAATGTTCCATTATGAGCAACATTTAAAAGCTGTATTTAGCTATTTAACTCAATAATAATGTATTGATATTAAAACTAAACATGGCAACCTTTTGTGTTGAATAATTTAACATAGAACACTGAAAATGAAAAAAGACAGAGAAGGTTTTAAAATGTTACATTATAACTCAATCCTACAATACAGTTTTTGTTTAAGGACACAATATTCTGTTATTTCCTCATGCAGGTGCGCTTGCTAGGAGTGCCCAACATGATCTCAAATCTCATATGAAGAAGAAGTGTCAGTGCTTATTTGAGGGTATTGCTAAACAAGGGAACCCAACACTTCTCAATAAGATCTACACAGAGCTCTACATCACAGAGGGTGGAAAGGGAGAGGTCAATAATGAACATGAGGTGAGACAGATTGAGACAACAACCAGGAAACAAACAAGACCAGAGACAGCAATCAAATGTAACGACATCTTCAAACCCATACCTGGACAAGACAAAGCTATCAGAACTGTGCTGACAAAGGGTGTCGCTGGAATTGGAAAAACTGTCTCTGTGCAGAAGTTCGTACTGGATTGGGCTGAAGGAAAAGCCAATCAGGATGTCCAATTTGTATTTCCCCTCCCTTTTAGGGAACTGAATTTGAAGAGAGAGGAAGAAATCAGTTGCATTCAGCTCATCAATCATTTCTCAGTTGAAACCAAAAAAGCAAGAATCTCTAACTACAACAAATATAAAGTTCTGTTCATTTTTGATGGTCTGGATGAGTGTCGACTGCCCCTTGACTTCCAGAACAACAAGAGCTGTTGTAATGTGACAGAGTCAACCTCAGTGGATGTGCTGCTGACAAACCTCATCAAGGGAAATCTGCTTCCCTCTGCTCTCCTCTGGATAACTACCAGACCTGCAGCAGCCAATCAGATCCCTTCAGGGTGTGTTGACCATGTGACAGAGGTCAGAGGGTTCAATGACCCCCAGAAAGAGGAATACTTCAGGAAGAGATTCAGTGATGAAGACCTGGCCAGCAGAATCATCTCACAAATAAAGACATCAAGGAGCCTCCACATCATGTGTCACATACCAGTCTTCTGTTGGATCGTAGCTACAATCCTTGAGTACATGTTGACTACAGATGATAAAGGAGAGCTGCCCAAGACTCTAACAGACATGTACTCACACTTCCTTGTGTTTCAGTCCAAACACAGGAATGTAAAGTATGATGGAAAAAAAGAGACAGATCCACACTGGAGTAAAGAAAGCATTCTGACACTGGGGAAACTGGCTTTTCAACAGCTACAGAAAGGCAATCTGATTTTCTATGAAGAAGACCTGAAAGAGTGCGGCATTGATATTAATGAAGCATCAGTGTACTCAGGAGTCTGTACACAGATCTTTAAAGAGGAATGTGGGCTGAACCAGGACAAGCTGTTCTGCTTTGTCCATCTGAGCATTCAGGAGTTTCTAGCTGCTGTATATGTGTTTCTCTCATTCATCAACAAAAATAAAAATCGAATGTGTCAAATACAATCAAAGTTCTTAAAACCTCAGTTCAGAAAAATATCTGAAATACATTTTTACAAGACTGCTGTGGATAAAGCTGTACAGAGTAAGACTGGACACCTGGACCTTTTCCTCCGCTTCCTTCTGGGTCTCTCACTGGAGTCAAATCAGAAGCATTTAAGGGGTCTACTGACAAAGACCAGAAGCAGCTCACAGAGCCATGACAAAATAGTCAAGTACATCAAGGAGAAGATCAGGGAGAATCCCTCTTCAGAGAGGTGCATCAATCTGTTCCACTGTCATTCCACTGAATGAACTGAATGACCATTCTCTAGTGGAGGAGATCCAAAGATACCTGAGTTCAGGAAGTCTCTCCGGCGAAGAACTGGCCCCTGCGCAGTGGTCAGCTCTGTTCTTTGTGTTACTGATTGATGTGTTTGACCTGAAGAAATACTCCAGATCTGAGAAAGGTCTTCTGGGGTTGTTGCCAGTAGTCAAAACCTGCAGAACTGCTTTGTAAGTACAGTCATGAAAATGACCCCCCCGCAACACACACACATACACACACATACACACACACAGGTACCTACCCTCTTAAATGTACAATATATTTATTGACTGACAACAATAATGATTGTCATGTGTTACAGAGTCAGTTTTTAAGGTACGCCTTAAAGTAGAGTTTATGTAATATATACATCAAATATATACATCAGTGGCTATTCTAATGTTATTCTGAACTACTGTTCTGTTTGTGACATCATGATATTCTGAGGTTTGGTCCAACAGCTCATGTCCTCCTACGTTTAAACAGAACAGGACCCAAGGAAAGTTAGAGAGCCCATTCCTTTTATTCCCCATGGGACTGACCCTACTCCCCCAGCACAGTAATATAGCAGCGTATAACCTCTGGGCTATGGTTATCACGTTTTCATTATTCTATTTATATCATTATTCTATTTGGAATATTCAGGGGCTTAAGATGATTTCGCCTGCATATTTTGTCACTGTGTATCTCGCTGCTGCCTGTAGGATCAGAAAGGTTTCAGGTAATGTGTAATCGTTGTTTTCACAGTTGCCAAACATACTGTATACATATAGGCAAATAGGCAATATATTGACTTATATTACAGCAAAACCGATTTTCGTAACTGATACGAATTCAGATTTTTCAGTGAAAATGTTGACCGATACCGATTATATCTTCTGATTTTTCTATTATTATTCCTCAAGAGACAAAGATGTCATCAATAGAGCAGGGCTACTCAATTCCAGTCCTTGAGGGCTGAAACATTTCTGTTTATCTTCTACTAACAATTTTGGACTGATTCAGAACTGAAATGCCAGGTGAAAGCAACTAGCAGGTAGAACCAAAAACCAGAAGTGTTTCAGCCCTCCAGGACCGGATTTGAATAGCCCTGCTATAGAGGATATTCTAATGATATTCTGAACTATTGTTCTGTTTGTGACATGATGATAATCTCTCTCCAGACTGTCAGGTTGTGGATTCACTGAGGAAGGCTGTGCTTCTCTGGTCTCAGCTTTAAAGTCCAACCCCTCACACCTGAAAGAACTGGATCTGAGTAACAATGACCTTAAGGATATGGGAGTGGAGCAGCTCTCTGCTTTGCTGAAGGATCCACAATGTAGACTGGAGACTCTGAGGTCAGTAATAATCAACAACAACAGAACTGACAACACAACAATAAACATGAAAACAACACAACAGAGGGGCAACAGAACAAAAGGGGAATACAATTGTCTGCTGTGTTCCCATCTTCACCTGTTCTGAGCTGCTAGCAGGTCCAAGCCTCCATCCCTGGTAAAGATCAAACCCTGTCAGACATCCCAGCAGGCCTGGAAGGAAATACACCACAACTAACAGGAACACCATGAAAAATAACAACATATTTTTTAATAATACATTAAAAAAATTCTGTTTGTCCAAGTATATCAAACATTAGAACTAATCTTCATTCCACCCCTCTGATGTCCACCAATCCACCATTCAATCCCAGTATATTATTATTATTATTATTATTACACTCTTTCTTTTTGAAGACATCCCTTCATGCTAACATGTTGTCTCATTGGAACTGGATCTTCCCATCTCTAACAATCTTTTGTGGTAGATTGGTCAACTCAGTCATGGTTGTAAAGCTGGGATATGTGTTACCTTCAAGCACATGTGTATTGGCTAAACAATTCCTGATTGAGTAAGAAATGTGATAAAAATTTGAATGGCTAGTTTAAACGTGCTTATAGGAAATGTCTCAATCTTTTGACAATGCCGTAACTTCTGTGGGGATGCTGTGACAAGGCAAGGCCATAATGATATTTGCTATTGACTGAGCTGGGTCACACAAGTGGGCCCTGTGATTCCTGTTCTGCAGAGACTGTGGTCGGAATCACTGAAGAGTATGTAAAGTAATTATTTTTACATAGAAATATAATATAGTCCCTTAATATTAATAATAATTACCATCACATTTTGCCAACTATAAAGGTGCAACAAATCTGGAAGAACATTTGACTCTTAAAGTCTTTGCAAGCAGTGTGTGTGTGTTCATGTTTGTTCATGTTTGTTCCACCTCAGTGGTTGAGGCAGCGTGTCATGTGGATCTCCAAGTGGAACCTGTCACTCACTGTGTTATGATACTGTTGTGAAAAATGTCCAGAAGCAAATCTTACCCAAATAAAAAGCATTAACTGTGCAGAATCAGAGTTATATTTATAGAAATTCTTGTAATTCTGTAGGTTAAACCAGCCCTGTTGACTGGTAATAAAAGATAGCTGCAGCTATCACCTCAAATCAAATGTAGCCAACCCACAGAAAACAAGGAAGAAGCATATGCACCAATTCAAACAACATCTCCAAGCAATAAAAACTCTAGCGAGGTGAGGCAGGAGTTCGTAGATTAAATCAACAGTGCAGCCAGGCAGAGGGTCAGAATTTGTTTTTGGATAAAGGGCAGGTTGAATTGCATATCTAAGCCAAACAATGTTTTTTGTAATGATCTGTTACTTCTGAGAGAATTAGACAATAATATGCCTCTGAAGTTACATTACAATTACATTTCAGCTGCCAGGACACACCTCTGGATGACTTAGTGTGAAGCTCTTTATCTATGCCACTGGTTCCCAAGCAGAGAGACAAGGACCACTAGGGGTACTTGTCCTATCAAAAGGTGTATTGTGTACAATACTATTATGTTGCTAAAGGTTATACTGTGAGCTAACAGACATTCATTTTGTCTACGTGTCGGCAGTTTGGATCTTCTGCAAAGTAAACATTGTAGCCTCTGAGCCAGTGATGCCTGAACTGTTTGTTTCAGCACCGTTTTCTATATTCGCGTGTTCAGGGTTGTTGTGGGATTGAGAGTTTCACTTGAACCATATAATTGGGGATGGGTGAAAATACAGCTGACCCTCCCACATCCCAATACTGTCTGGTGTGTTTATATGAAGGTGTAACATTAAAAAAGAGCATCACAAAAATATAAAACGCATATCACTAAAACTGATTTTATTAGGCCCTACACAATGAAGATTTTAATAAGTCAGAAGCATATTAAAAATCATGATCAACTCTCTACAGGATATCAGGCTGTCTGGTCCCAAAGGAAGGATGTGCTTCTCTGGTCTCAGCTCTGAAGTCAAACCCCTCCCACATGAAAGAGCTGGATCTGAGCTACAATCACCCAGGAGACTCAGGAGTCAAACTGCTCTCTACTGGACTGGAGGATCCACACTGGAGACTGGAGAAACTCAAGTATGTCCTGTAGATGTTTTTTCTGTCTGTAATCTGTAATGTGGTATAAAGTTGTATTTCTTTTTGCATTATGCAGTATGTGTCAAATACAGACCAGCCTATACATAAGTCAAAGTACACTGACATGATATCAAGCTGGATAATTGTGAATTTGAGGAAAACACATTTTTTATTCATTATAAATATTTAAATATGACTGCACCATCAGTTTTGAAATGTTCAGACATTTGTTTTCAATAGAAATAACTACACCATCAACTATTAATTTCCTATTTAGATTGATTACATAATGATCTCTGCAATGGTACTAGGTGAAGCACATTGACTAGCAAGGAAACATGTGGTAGTTAGTTCAGTGTGGTTGTAGTTAGCTCTGTCTGGTGGTAGTTAATTCAGTGTGGTTGTAGTTAGTTCTGTCTGGTGGTAGTTAATTCAGTGTGGTGGTAGTTCGCTCTGTCTGGTGGTAGTTGATTCAGTGTGGGGGTAGTTCGCTCTGTCTGGTGGTAGTTGATTCAGTGTAGTGGTTGTAAGCTCATTGTGGTGGTAGTTAGTTCAGTCTGTGTTTGTTAGTTCAGTGTGGGATAGTTTGGTCAATCTGGGTTAGTTTTTTCAGTGTGGTATAGGGCTAGAGATATATATTATTATTATTATTATTATATATCGATTATTTTACATTAAAATGTGTTGATTATTAATAGTTAAAAAAACATAATGACTTAGTACTTTCACAGTTTTATTGCTGCCCAAATCTTTTTCAGTATAAGTTGGAAAACTTTACCAAGCAGTACTTAAATTGCACAAATATTGCTTATATTTGACAAGTCCTGGAAACTTCAAGATTTAAAGATAGATAAACATTATTTAGGCTCACTTGTTCTTAAAATCACTGACAAAAATATCCAAATAAACATAGAGTTGGAAGTTTATCTACAAAAGAGTTTGAAGTCATTAAAACTCCTTTTTCAACCCCTCCACAGATTTCATGTTAACCAACTATAGTTTTGGTATGTCGGTCAGGACATCTACTTTGCACATGACACAAGTACTTTGTCCAACAATTGTTTACAGGCAGATTATTTCACCTATAATTCACTATATGACAATTCCAGTAAGTCAGAAAACAGCAACATATTGGAACCGGTTCCAAATTTCCTTGAACCATGGATTTCGTAAAGACTAATCTGATTCGGTTCCTAGCGTTTCCATTTCATTCGCACATTCTACATTCCATAAAAGTTGCACTCATCTGCCAGCACCTGCTACGTGGACGGCGGACCTAATGTCACGTGACTTCACGAAGTACGTCAACAAAGCAAGCGCATGTGAACTGAGGAGACACTTCTGTTTACATCCTGGACCATGGCTGGCCAATGCAAATGCTCAAAAGTTTGGCTTTGCTTCACAATTTATTTTTTTATCACACTGCAATGTAGGCCCTGCAGTAAAAATATTTTGTGCAAGGGAGGAAGAAGCACTTGAATATGATTAAGCATTTACTTCAACACAGGCTGTTCTCAGTTTTTCAGTAATGTTTCATTAGAGGGCGTGGTCTTACAGTTAGGTGAGTGTTACAATACTATTGGAATTTCATTCCTTATTATTTTCAATTTAGGTGAAAATCGAATATTAATCCTCAAAATTAGCACATCAAATTATTGTCAATCAGACATCATTAGCAACCACAGTGAGCTAGCCAATGTGGAGGATACTGTCTGGTGGCAAGCTAAATTAGCTAGCTAGCTAACGTGAACATATTATTCTTATGTACATGGACAC
Source organism: Esox lucius (assembly GCF_011004845.1). NCBI lineage: Eukaryota > Metazoa > Chordata > Actinopteri > Esociformes > Esocidae > Esox > Esox lucius. Next base: position 9,899,243 of record NC_047579.1, read on the forward strand.
CAAGCTAACTAGTTTACTATAATATACTTCATAAATAATTATATATAACTTACCAACTGGTCTGTGGGTAATGTCATCTACGCAGCTTGCATGTCATTTCTTTCTTTAAAACTAGAAAGCCTGCATATCACAGTAACATTAACTTAGCTGACAACATCATGTATCCTACAGCTCCATTCTCTCTCCATTCTCTAACACAGATGAGCTGACATATTGAAGGTAAAATTGATGTCTGCAAATCTTCCTCTTTTTTTTTCTAAGATACAAGTTCAGAAAGCACCACTACACATCCGGTTCAACCCCATTGAACCCCCTCTAGTACAGAAAATAATTTCACTTTAGCCATTAAGGGGAAGATAAGCAAGGAGAAAGGGTAAGATTTGTGGTGAAGGGGTTACTGTACATCCGTTTGCTACGGTTGAGTCTCCTTTGTTTAGATTACATTTTTCTATTATTTATTCAAAAAGGTTTTGGTTTGTAATTGTTTTTGTCGATCATTCCTTATAAGAAATAATATTTTTCATAAATAAAGAGAAAAATAAACTTGTCACATCCTATCACAGTAGACAGTTGACTGATAATAGCCTATATGTGCAAAGAATACAAGTTAGGCAAATGTTCCTTCTTGAAATATGTTGTTTTTCTTCTCTACTGAAAATATTGAAATCGGAAACTGGGATTCAATATGAACCAGATTCAATGACATTGAAATGATACCCAACCCCTAGCGAGCAAGGAGGCCTACAAAACCGACTCAGTTACACTAGTTCTGTCAGGAGGAATGGGCCAAAATTCACCCAACTTACTGTAGCAAGGCTACCCGAAAACTTTGACCCAACTTAAACAATTTAAAGGCAGTACTACCAAATACTAATTGAGTGTATGTAAACTTCTGGCCCACTGGGAGTATGATGAAAGAAATAAAAGCCCAAATAAGTAAGTCTCTCTACTATTATTCTGACATTTCACATTCTTAAAATGGAATGGTGTTCTCAACTGGATTAAATATCAGGAATTGTGAACAACTGAGTTTAAATGTAGGTGTGCAGTTGTACTCAAAAGTTTGCATACCCTTGGAGGATTGGTAATATATGTACCATTTGTAAAGATAACAAGTATCACGGTACGGTGAGGATCAGCGCCATCGTGCTGTGCACTCCCAGTTCCCGTAACTCCACGAACTCACCCCGGACTCATTCATTGTCTTGTCTCCATTAATCATGCACACCAGGTCCCAATCTTCCCGTCAGTATGTGGTTAATTGTTTCTCCTCTCACTTGTCGATTATTGTTGTCTCTAAATGTTACACGTAGTGGGTGAGTTTTTAAATTTTACTTTCCTTTGTTTCAGTTTGTTTTGGTATTCAGTGTTTGTTTTTGCTTTAATAAATCCACGTTTGAATGTGATGCCTGCGCTCCTCCACCACCACCGTTACAGTCAGCAAAACACCTCTTATTTCTATGGGATTCACATTCAGCTGTAGGTCATAACAGATTGGCCCAATCATAAAACAAAACATGGCAACAAAGAACAAACAGACCCCTGTTCAAAAGTCTGCATAGCCTTAGTTCTTAATACTGTGTATTGCCCCCTTTAGCATCAATGACAACATACAGTCTTTTGTAATAGTTGTCTATGAGGCCCCAAATTCTTGCAGGTGGTATAGCTGCCCATTTGTCTTGGCAAAATGCCTCCAGGTCATGCCAAGTCTTTGGTTGTCTTACATGAACCGCACGTTTGAGATCACCCCAGAGTGGCTCGATGATATTACAGTTTTTTACAATCGCTATGACAGTTTTTTCAATACATTTAACAAGTTTCCTAAACTCTTAACACGGCTAGCACAACATCCATCTTTGTAGGCTATACAATTAACACATTTCTTGTTGCTTTGACACAAAATGCATACAGTTAACACAAATTTAAAATGCTTGAACTTCTTTTACACACAAGCTCAACCAAGACCAAAACAATGTAATTTTACAGTCAAATTTACAAATGCTTTCACACTGTATGTCAGAACAGATAACACCATGTTCTAAACCTAACCTTACAGGCTAAAGTCAAGGTAAACAGCTGTGTATATTGTGAATTGAAACACAAATATATTCCCTGTATCTTATTCCATTGCTAATGAGAAACAGCTTATTGAAGTTATGCAAATATATAAATCACAGCTGATTCCCATCTAGGAAGCACACTCAGGTGTTGAGGTTCTTTCAATCGCATGATCATATGTTCTAAAAGAGTACTCTTTGGGCTGATATTGTGTGGAAAAGGAACAATATGGAGCAACACAAAGAAAGAAAGAAAGAAAGAAAGAAAGAAAAAAATGCCTGCACGACGGAGAGGAAGACGAGTACCAGGACAAGGGAGAGGAGTGGGACAAGGACAAGGACAAGGGAGAGGAGTGGGACAAGGACAAGGGAGAGGAGTGGGACAAGGACAAGGACAAGGGAGAAGAGTGGGGCAAGGACAAGGGAGAAGAGTGGGGCAAGGACAAGGGAGAGGAGTGGGGCAAGGACAAGGGAGAGGAGTGGGGCAAGGACAAGGGAGAGGAGTGGGGCAAGGACAAGGGAGAGGAGTGGGGCAAGGACAAGGGAGAGGAGTGGGGCAAGGACAAGGGAGAGGAGTGGGACAAGGACAAGGGAGAGGAGTGGGGCAAGGACAAGGGAGAGGAGTGGGGCAAGGACAAGGGAGAGGAGTGGGACAAGGACAAGGGAGAGGAGTGGGGCAAGGACAAGGGAGAGGAGTGGGGCAAGGACAAGGGAGAGGAGTGGGGCAAGGTAGAGGATGAGAACATGTGGCCAAATACAGAAGACCGGGCAGATTAGAAGATTACTTTGTTTTTTTTATTATTATTCCAGTGCTTTTTCTGTTTGTATTTCTTGCAGCAATGTCCTTTTACAAATAAAGTCTTTACTGCAGCAATTCTGTCTCTTTTTTTTTCATAAACTGTACATTCTATAAAGCTACTCTAAGATGGTCATTCATTTTTTGTATTGAATTTCTGCAGCAAAAGAAACAAAATGCATGCATTTACTAAACCCAACAAAACAAAAATGTAGAGAGGCATCAAAAGAAACTGCAGTGCAAAACACAATCTATGATCAATACAATATACTGTCTATTGTATAAGGGCAGACCTGATACATAAAATAATGCAGTTTCTGTAATTTCAGCTGATGATAGTGTTTTTTTTGTCATTGTGTTATGATTGACTAAATGTTCCTGTTGGAAGAGAACATGTGTTAGTGTTTTGAATAATTATTTGATTTTGAAACATGTTTGAACTGTTTTGTTAGACATAGTGTATTGTGTTAGTGTATTATTGTATTTTGTAAATTAGTTTTGGAGTTTAGTTTACAATGTGTGATTTTGAGCATGAAATTAACCGTTTTGCCAATTGTGTGTTTTAGGTGTGTTGGTGCGTTAAGAGTTTAGGAAACTTGTTAAATGTATTGAAAAAACTGTCATAGCGATTGTAAAAAACTGTAAGGTTAGGAGACTGTGATGGCCATTGCAGAACCTTCACCTTTTTCTGCTGTAACCACTGGAGGGTCAACTTGGCCTTGTGCTAAGGGTCATTGTCGTGCTGGAAAGTCCAAGCGTGTCCCATGCGCAGCTTTCATACAGATGTCTGCCATTATTTGCTGTATTCATCTTGCCATCAATTTTCACAAAATCCCCTGTGCCTTTAGAGCTCATACAACCCCAAAACATAATTGAGCCACCACCATGCTTCACAGTGGGGATGGTATTCTGTTCACAATAGGCCTTGTTGATCCCTCTCCAACCATAGCGCTTATGGTTGTGACCATAAAGCTCTATTTTGGTCTCTTCACTCCAAATTACAGTGTGCCAGAAGCTGTGAGGCGTGTCAAGGTGTTGTCTGGCATTTTGTAACCAGGCTTTTTTGTGACATTGGTGCAGTAAAGGCTTCTTTCTGGCAACTCGACCATGGAGCTCATTTATGTTCAAGTATTGTTGTACTGTGCTCCTTGAAACAACCACACAGTCTTTTTCCAGAGCAGCCTGTATTTCTCCTGAGGTTACATGTGGGTTTTTCTTTGTATCGTGAAACAATTCTTCTGGCAGTTTTGGCTGAAATCCTTCTTGGTCTACCTGACCTTGGCTTGGTATCAAGAGATCCCAGAATTTTCCACTTCTTAATAAGTGATTGAACAGCACTGACTGGCATCTGCAAGGCTTTGGATATCTTTTTATATCCTTTTCCATCTTTATAAAATTCCATTACCTTGTTTTGCAGGTCTTTTGACAGTTCTTTGCTGCTCCCCATGGCTCAATATCTAGCCTACTCAGTGCATCCATGTGAGGGCTAACAAACTCATTGACTATTTATACACAGACACTAATTGCAATTTAAAAAGCCACAGGTGTGGGAAATCCATCCTTAATTGCCTTTTTCATGTGTGTGTCACATTGTGTGTCTGTAACAAGGCTAAACATTCAAGGGTATGCTACCTTTTGATCAGGGCCATTTGGGTGATTTCTGTTATCGTTATGATTTAAAAAGGAGCCAAACAACTATGTGATAATAAATGGCTTCATATGATCACCATCCTTAATTTTTCTTTAAGTTCAGCAGAGAAACACCTTCCTTCTGTGTAACCTCAGACACATTTCCTCTGAGACATTGATTGGTAGACTTTTGATGGTTCTCCTCTCCATCACTTCTATTGGCCTCCAATGCAAGGACTTGCACTTTATTTACTTAGAAGGTTTCCTCTGGTGTCAATAACTTAAGATCTTGGAAACTTGAGTCCAGGGCAGCTGTAATTATCTGTGTGTTTGGGGCATCCTCTTAATAACACAACTCCTTTTCAAATCATGCAGTTGTAATGATTTGTGTGTTTGGGGCATCCTCTGAATAACACAACTCCTTTTCCCATCATGCAGCTGTAATGATCTGTGTTTTTGGGGCATCCTCTGAATAACTCAACTCTTTTTCCCTTGTTGCAACTGTTTACTCTGTTGCAGTGGACTGGTATGCTGCATCAGGACAGTGTCAAAAGCTGCACTTTGTTGCATCAACAGCCTGGACTTTACTGGGAGCATCTCAAACTTGTCAGTAACATCCTACTTCCTCTATCCATGCCGCAATGTTTGCTGCAGTGTGTCCGTCATCCAGTGGCTTTGTGGTGAGCCAGAATGAAGTCATCCCCCAACATTTGCAAAATACTGTCAGAGAGGGCAGTTCCAGTCCGGGGTGTGTAATTGGTTTCCCTCTGCATGAAATCCTCCATGTGTTGCTTTTTACTACATGAAACATTGAGAAACATATATTTTTATTCTCTGTTCTTCTACCCATATGCTGTGTGAAGCATACTATTGTACAGACACACTGTATTCCATGTACTAATAGCAGAGCACATTAATGCATTTGCACATCAATGCATTTGTTGCAATAATTTTAAAACACAACTTGACATTACTGGACTTCATTGGCCCCTTATCTATAGGTGACATTAATAGGTTATTGAAAAACCAAGAGGAGTTTTTAGAAAAAGACAAGGGACATTTCTCCAAATGAATAGGCTATGCGAAGGGCTTGTCTTTCCAGGTCTCTCACAGGGGTTATACAGTGGAAATAAAAAGTCTACACACCCCTGTGAAAATGCCAGGTTCTTTACAAAGATAAATCATGAACCTTTTCCACCTTAATGTGACCTATAACATGAACAATTCAATTGAAAAACAAACTGAAATCTTTGAGAGTGAGACATTGCAGGGCTGAAGCAGTTTGCTGACAGAAGAGAAGAAGGTCCGGGAGTTCATACTGGACCTGTTGAGTTTGTTTGAGATGTAGGAGGACCTAGCAGCACTGAGGGCATCTCTGTAAGCTGAAAGGTGGTGTTTTGTAGGCTTCAGTGTGGACAGTGAGCCCCGATTTTCTCACCCGGGGTTCAAGGCGATGACCAACTTGCTTCATGGTTCAGAGCTCAGATGTAAACCAGGGGGATGAGGAGGTGAAAGAAACATGTCTAGTTTTTAGTGGTTCCAGAGTGTTGAGGGAGACAGACATGGCAGTGCTGAGATGGTTAGCTTGTTCTTCAGGTGATTTGAGGGTGGAATCAATCAGAAGAGCAGAGCAGATGGCATCAGACACTTGGAAAGGGTCAACAGTTTTGATGTTACCGAAGGAGATTATGCGCTTGTCAGTGTTGTGTGGTACGTTGGAAGAAAATTTGAAATGAATTATCTTGGGGTCAGACAATGGAAATGAAGATTGAGTTATATGGGTAATGGTAAGGATACCAATATTGAGTTATATGGGTAATGGTAAGGAAATGAAGATGGGCTTATATGGGTAATGGTAAGGAAATGAAGATGGACTTACACTCACCTAAAGGATTATTAGGAACACTTGTTCAATTTCTCATTAATGCAATTATCTAAACAACCAATCACATGGCAGTTGCTTCAATGCATTTAGGGGTGTGGTCCTGGCCAAGACAATCTCCTGAACTCCCAACTGAATGTCAGAATGGGAAAGAAAGGTGATTGAAGCAATTTTGAGCGTGGCATGGTTGTTGGTGCCAGATGGGCCGGTCTGAGAATTTCACAATCTGCTCAGTTGCTGGGATTTTCACACACAACCATTTCTAGGGTTTACAAAGAATGGTGTGAAAAGGGAAAAACATCCAGTATGCAGCAGTCCTGTGGGCGAAAATGCCTTGTTAATGCTAGAGGTCAGAGGAGAATGGGCCGACTGATTCAAGCTGATAGAAGAGCAACTTTGAATGACATAACCACTCGTTACAACCGAGGTATGCAGCAAAGCATTTGTGAAGCCACAACACGCACAACCTTGAGGCAGATGGGCTACAACAGCAGAAGACCCCACCGGGTACCACTCATCTCCACTACAAATAGGAAGGCTACAATTTGCACGAGCTCACCAAAATTGGGCAGTTAAAGACTGGAAGAATGTTGCCTGGTCTGATGAATCTCGATTTCTGTTGAGACATTCAGATGGTAGAGTCAGAATTTGGCGTAAACAGAATGAGAACATGGATCTATCATGCCTTGTTACCACTGTGCAGGCTGGTAGTGGTGGTGTAATGGTGTGGGGGATGTTTTCTTGGCACACTTTAGGCCCCTTAGTGCCAATTGGGCATTGTTTAAATGCCACGCCCTACCTGAGCATTGTTTCTGACCATGTCCATCCCTTTATGACCACCATGTACCCATCCTCTGATGGCTACTTCCAGCAGGATAATGCACCATGTGACAAAGCTTGAATAATTTCAAATTGGTTTCTTGAACATGACAATGAGTTCACTGTACTGAAATGGCCCCCACAGTCACCAGATCTCAACCCAATAGAGCATCTTTGGGATGTGGTGTAACGGGAGCTTCGTGCCCTGGATGTGCATCCCACAAATCTCCATCAACTGCGAGATGCTATCCTATCAATATGGGCCAACATTTCTAAAGAAGGCTTTCAGCACCTTGTTGAATCAATGCCACGTAGAATTAAGGTAGTTCTGAAGGCGAAAGGGGGTCAAACACAGTATTAGTATGCTATTCCTAATAATCCTTTAGGCGAGTGTATATGGGTAATGGTAAGGAAATGAAGATGGAGTTATATGGGTAATGGTAAGGAAATGAAGATGGAGTTATATGGGTAATGGTAAGGAAATGAAGATGGAGTTATATGGGTAATGGTAAGGAAATGAAGATGGAGTTATATGGGTAATGGTAAGGAAATGAAGATGGAGCTATTTGGGTAATGGTAAGGAAATGAAGATGGAGTTATACGGGTAATGGTAAGGCTGATGGAGCAGACAAGATCAAGTATGTGACCTTTGATGTGGGTGGGAAAATTAACATGTAGGATACAGTTGAGTTCGTCCAGGACAGTGATGAAATCAGAGGTAAGTTTTGAGCTAGGTGAGTCAAAGTGAATATTCATGTGGCCAAGCAGGAGAATGTGAGGGGAGAGTGATGCATTAATGGAGAATATTTCAGTCAGAGAGGAATGAGTCATTATGGTGAGTAGTTCAGCTGAGTCAGAGAGGAATGAGTCATTATGGTGAGTAGTTCAGCTGAGTCAGAGAGGAATGAGTCATTATGGTGAGTAGTTCAGCTGAGTCAGAGAGGAATGAGTCATTAGCATTTGGAGGATGATAAATAAGGTTATTGTGATAAGCACAACAGTACATAGCAGCATCAGTCAATGTTACCCAATATTATAACGCTACTGAGAAAACGACAATGGACTAGTACATCTGGCAGACGAGCGGGTCACATTGCACCCAAGGCAACTCAAACTGTTGCGATCAAAGCAGCGCTGGAATTAACGAGAGTTGAACTGCAGTCTCGCCCCTCCGTGTCCAATATATAGACGGGCAGGAAAGCGGAGAGAGAACTTCACTTTAAGGAATGCAGCTCATCTCCTAGCAACAGCAGTATTGAGGTCAGGAAAAATAAACACCTTGCGACCACATTAGTTAAATATGTACCGGTTTTGCCTTCGGAAGAATGCGCTCATCTTCTGTAAATTATTAAACCTAACGATAAACCCCCTGGGCCTGGTGCTGTCACCTCCACCCATTGGGGGAGGGCCGATGCGATGAGCCCTGTGCAGTTTCGGGCGAGCAGGAACGAGAGTGGAATCCAACACAATTTTTATGACAAAACTCAATGCGTCCATATTTAACATTGGCAAATGTAATTAATGACTAGCATGATTCCAAATAATTTAGTTATAAACCTTTTTTACAACTACAAAAGTAAACTCCAAGTTTGCAAAATGTTTAAACAACTATAAAATGAATTCCAAGTTTCCAAAACATTTGTACTTATAAAACACCTATGTCGTTCTTTTTGTTCATATTATTAAGTATCGTAAATTATGATTTGTTCAGAATTAGCTAGCTCTTTCAATTGAACGGAGCCAGAAAATTTGGCTCTCTGAATAGACTCAGAATGTCCATCATCATCATGCCCTGACCACCACTGGCATATTGCATCTGCATAAAAAAATTAAATAAAGACTAAAAGAGAACGGTTATCAACTCTGGTGACTTAGAAATCACAGAAGTTTGATTGAAATATTGTGCATGTCTATATGGCAATTTCAATCCTAATTTGATGAATGGTCCAACCTTAATGCGGTGTGTGTATGATGGGGGAACAGATGTAGTCTGTCTTTGTGGTGGGGGGGGGGTAATGTATAATATTCTTGTCTGTGTTGCAGGAAAGTAAGGTGTGTGTATGTATCTGTGTGTGTGTAAGACAGATTGTGTGACACTGAATGACTCTCTGTTCTTCTGCTTCTTCCACAGTATGGATCATGGTGAAGAGCGGAGGTTGAAATCAGGACTGAAGAAATGTAAGTAATTCATTATACAGAACACAAATACAACTGGAGGGTGTTCACATGTATTTATGTTTGTGTGTGTGTGTGTAGATTTGTGCATGTTTGCTTCATTATGCTTGTGTGTTGTTGTTTTGTCTTAGTGTCTTGATATCAAGTTTATGAAAATAAAGAAATAAAACATGCATGTGTGTGTATAATATGAATGATGATGATGTGTAATATTGTGTCTTGGTCTCATCCATCAGATATCTGTGATCTCACACTGGACCCAAACACAGTACACAGAAACCTCTCTCTGTCTGAGGAAAACAGAAAGGTGACAAGGAGGAGAGAGGAGCAGCTGTATCCTGATCACCCAGAGAGATTTGAGGTCTGGCCACAGGTGTTGTGTAGAGAGGGTCTGTCTGGACGCTGTTACTGGGAGGTAGAGTGGAGTGGGGGAGGGGCTTATATAGGAGTGACATATAAAGGAATCAACAGGAGAGGAAGGGGTGATGACTGTTGTCTTGGAGACAATGACAAGTCCTGTAGTCTGTTCTGTAATGGTGACCGTTACATTGTCTGTCACAAGAAGACAACTGTCATACCAGTCACCGCCTCAGACTCCCTCAGAGTAGGAGTGTATCTGGACTGGCCAGCCGGCACTCTGTCCTTCTACAGGGTCTCCTCTGACACACTGACCCACCTGTACACATTCAACACCACATTCACTGAGCCCCTCTATCCAGGGTTTAGGGTTTATACCGACTCCTCAGTGTCTCTGTGTCAGGTGGTCCCTGTGTCAAACACAACATGATGTTTCACTCTAATCATGGTCATGTTCAGTAGGACACACAGTAGTAAAACACTGACAATAACTCTCATATTTATAATCATATGATTATACCAATGACGATGTAACTGTAAACTACAGTCAATAATAATTAATGAATCGCCACTCTGGTCTGTCAAACCTCATTCAGTGTGTTTGTCAAACCTCAAATTGGTGTTTGTAAATGTCTGTAGAATGTTTATTTAATTCTTGACAAAACATTCCTGGATCTGTAAATTAATTACAATGTCCCAGATTTTAATAAAGGTGTTTTCAAACAGCCTAATCAAAATTGTGTTGAATATATAGTGTGTGTGTGCGCGCTCTGCTCCTCTCTTTCTCCCACCAACTCCTCCTCACCTCTCACCCCTCCTGTCTTTTCTTTCCTCATCCTCTCCACCTCTCCTATCCTCCTCTTACTCTCTTCCTTACCTATCTTCAACTCTCCCTCCTCCTCTGCCCCTTTCTTCCTATCCTCTCTTCCTGTCTTTTCCTGTCCTCCGTGTTTCCAGTATTTTCCTCTCCCACTACACTCCTCTTCCTATTCTTATCACTTCCTCTCCCCCTCTACCCATCTCCTCTCCCCATCACCTTCTTGTCTCACTGCGTCTCTCTTCAACTCCCTTATCCTCCTCTCCTGTCTCCCTCTCCTACTCTTTTCCTCTCCCCCTCTTCTTCTATTTTTCTGTCCCTATCCCTCAACTCTTCCTCTCCTCCACTCTCTTCATTTTCCGTCTCTACCCATCTCTTCCTCTCCTCCTGTCTTCTCTTTCCTCCTCATCTTCTCTGTCTCTCCTATCTTCCTCTTGCTATCCCACATTCTTCCTTGCCCATCACCTTTTTGCCTATTTTCTCCGGAGCTGTATTATAGTGAAGTTCTGGTAACCACAGCTGCCAGTTTTTTACCATAAAAAGAACAGGTTTTTTTACAGTACAGTCAGGACATCATGGTGGCAGACATATAAACTAATCAGGACATCATGGTGGCAGACATATAAACTAATCAGTACATCATGGTGGCAGATATATAAACTAATCAGGACATCATGGTGGCAGATATATAAACTCATCAGGACATCATGGTGACAGATATATAAACTAATCAGGACATCATGGTGACAGACATATAAACTAGTCAGGACATCATGGTGGCAGACAAACTAGTCAGGACATCATGGTGGCAGACATATAAACTAGTCAGGACATCATGGTGGCAGACATATAAACTAGTCAGGACATCATGGTGGCAGATATATAAACTAGTCAGGACATCATGGTGACAGACATATAAACTAGTCAGGACATCATGGTGGCAGACATATAAACTAGTCAGGATATCATGGTGACAGACAAATAAACTAATCAGGACATCATGGTGACAGACATATAAACTAGTCAGGACATCATGGTAGCAGACATATAAAGCTAATCATTTAATAATAATTCATTAAAGAACACCGCTTGAGGTAAGTCATTAGCATTTTTAAACTAAGTGCTGGTACTTCAGTTTAGTTAGTCAGTCCACGTTCTCAAAGAGGAAGTGAATCCGTTGGTCTGTGTTACCAGTAGAATACATGTAAATGAAAAGTCAAAGCATAATTTAATTTGGTCTTTGTTATTGCTGGGCATTTCTTTGATTATAGTAATTTGTGTCACTCTTCAGTTTGTATGTATTCCAGACATTGTCTTCTATTATTTGCAGTCTGATTCTTGATCTAGTAAGTGTCTGCTTTTCTCCATTATGTGGATACAGGTCTAAGCAAATATATAGAATAGGGCTACATCCTGTAAAATGAGCGTTTCTGGGGGCTGAGAGCATGGCAGCACTGCCTCTGAAATCAGTCTTTCTTGGGGAACATGACACCATAGCTAACTGGTGAAATTATTATTATTTGGATTTACAACGTGTTTCTCCATCTGAGTTCAGAGTAGAAAAGTGAATATTTCCAAATGTTGTGTTGAAGCGCAATCCAACAGAAGAGACCATGACGTTGTTAACCTACACTTTCAAAGTGTGAATTACAAATGAGTGGAGGTTTTAGTATAATGATACGACAGTTAACTGTCAGAGATTCTTAGTTGGTCTGAACACAATCACTCTTAAATCCACTATTTACACAACACTCCTTCAGTACAAAGTCCACAATAAACAAAAACACTCAGTTGCAATGTATTTAAAGGGATAGTTCGGCCAAAATTGATATTTAGGAAAAGGTCCACTTACCCTGAGTTGTTCCTGAAGGTAGTCATTTTTTTTAAACAATCCATTAATTAGCTCTGCCCCCATTTGTAATTAGCATTATTGGCATCATCCATGTTCATGAATAGAAATAGTGTGTCCCACTGTAGCAAAGCTGCATTCCAAGTGGAAATCTACTGCAAAACACTCCAAACTAAGACTTGTGGTGTTGTTTGCCTCAAAGAACATGAGTGTTGTATTCCTCTACATAAAGTTTTAAAAACAGAACCAGGTAATCCCCTACCCTTGCCCAGAATATTCTGAGATTGGTGGTGTAGTTGTGGATTACACCGTCTAATGTCATCAAAAACTGAATGCTTTTGTTGCAACGAGTGGGAACTATTGATACCAATGTTGGAGAACATAAATTACCAAAAATGTACTGGAGAAGTCGTTCTAGTCCCGAGGGACCCAAGGGCCATCTCTCAAAAGAGTAAGTAGCTACCTAACCTTAGCAAACAAGTGTGTAAGGCAGGGCAATTTATTTGTATAGCACATTTCATTCACGGGGCGAATCAAAGTGCTTTATATTATTTTGACTAAAAAGAAAAAAAACATTCAGACATACTAAAAAATATTTTTTAGCTAACCCATTTCAAATTAATTTGCTGAGGAGGTTTTAGAATGTCTCATGTGTGACTCGTATTTTTTATATTGTCAAGTCTATACCCAATGTCTTGTGATCAGACGACCTGTTTATAGACAAAAGTGCTACCTTTCTGTTTTGACTCAAGCAGTAAGCTATGTTGCTACTTTGTTGGACATAGCCAATCAGGCAGGCATTTATCTGATTAGCATATTTTTGGCAACTATGTTTCTAAGTTTCATAACATGATTGTACATCCTAACTGCACTGTTTAAGCATGTTGTATATCATCAGACTAAAGATTATGCTTTTACATCATCTTTAGTAAGATGAGCAGAAGCGGTATTCATTCAGTCATGTGTACAGTACTTGAACTGAGCTAATCTGCTCTCCAAACATAACGCTTATGGTTGTGACCATAAAGCTCTATTTTTGTCTTGTCATCTCCAAATTACAGTCTGCCAGAAGCTGTGAGGTGATACTACTTTGACCAGTGCAAATGTTTACCAGTTAGCCTCTACAAAAACCAAGGAGTTTCTGGAAAAAGACAAGATCCTTTTTTTCAAGTAAATAGGGTACAAAAACCACATGTCTTTGTGGGTCTCTCACAGGGGTTCTGATGGGGATAACGAGTTGATTTCAATGCCAGTGCATAGTTCCAAACCGAGAGGAGTTTTGGGAAAATATAAATGCTTAAATTAGGAGTCTGGTCCTATGAACTGGCACTGAAATTAACCAATTTCAATGCCAGGACTCCTGAGACAGACCTGCAAAGACGCTCCATTCTCGTAAATAGAGAAATAAATATATAAAGATTGTAGAAATTAATATAAAAATAAATACAGAAATGTATGATCAAGGAATTAAATAAATAGGAGGATAATATTGATTAATACATTTATAATTATATTGTTATGTATAAATATATTTAGTGATACATTTATTTATTTCAAATGTTGGCAGGTTTGATCCTCCATAGAAAAGAATCTCTTTGCTATTCTTTCGATCCTCTAGGTAGAGAACGGATGACGGATGCTGAGGTGAACTTTGGCGTTGTTATTGTCAAAGTTCAACTCAGCATCCGTCTCTGGGAAAAACTGTACAAATGAATGTCAATACGATATTTCCAATTATTTCAAGTACTTTTTAATAAGAAAAGTTGAACTTTTAAGTAAAAATGTAAGCCTGTTAACTAGCCTGTGAACTTGTGGGCCTAGGCCGCCATTTTGCTGGAACTCCACTTTAGAAACTGTATGGCATAGATAGACACGGCCACCCTCTAGTGCAAAAGATTGTAACACTATGTCCAGATGCATTTTTTTGTTGTTGTCATTGATGGAATGTGTTACACTCTAATATGATCAATCTTTATTTATTTCTGTTTTTATCAAGATTGCATCATTGTGTACATGTTTAGAGTATGACATGAATGACAAGACATGACAGACAAGACCGATATAAATTATACAAAATATAAAAAAAATGTAAAAAATACAAAATATTATGGAATTATGGATACTGAAATATTTTAACCTAATTAGGAATGGGAACATTCCTGTATTTTTACATTATTCTGCTTATGATGAATTGCCATGGTCCCCTCCATTTTGGCAAATGTTGAAATTATGTAATTAATACTAGAACTTTACATGAATGATTATAACCAAACCATCAAAGGTGTGGAAAGTATAAAAATGTAGCTAATCAATCATGTTCAAAAGATCTCTGCATGGTAATGCAGAATAGACAATGTGAGAGTGAAAATGCTTATTAGATGTAGACGGCAAACACTTTCTAATAGTTCTTCCTAAAAGCACAGCCCCTGAATGGTTTGGACATGGCTTTGCAGATGGCCCGGAATGCCCTGACCAACAGGGGACGTTTCTGGGACTTCTGTGCAGGTTCTGTTGGCAGGTCTTCCTCAGGTTTGGGACAGAATGGGATGCCGTGGTCATGATCTGTGGGAGGAACCCTGCACAATTAGAACTGAACAGGTAAATTACATTTATTCCCTTACCATAGGCTAAAAAAAAACAGACAAATGGCAGTGCATCAAAATTACGAGAATCAAGGATTTTGAGGCACTACAATGTTGCCTGTCAGCTTGTCAAACTCAGTAGCCATGATCAAAGACAGAAAAAGTAAAACATCAACAACAACAATAATAATAATGATAATTACAGCCTATTCAAGACACCAAAAGTCCCTTTACAAACAGAAGATATTTATCAGGATAGAAGCACAAAAAAACATAATGTGTTACAATAAGCATATGAAAGTGACAAGACTGAAATGCAACAAAGATTCTGGATAAACCTGTATAAAGAGGTGTGTCTTCAGTGAGAATTTGCAGGTATGTATAAAGCGTGTCAAGTTTTGACATGGAACAGAAAGTACGGTCAGCCAGGGGGCAGAGCCTGGAGGGACAGTGAGGAGGCCCATGAAAAACAGCACAGTGAGTTGGGATGTGCTGAACATCATGAGGTATATGAAGGCCAAGGCCAGAAAGCAATTAACCCCAGTATTAAACTCAGTGAGGCCACTTTCACTCTGACCACATCTTGGCAACACATAACATCATCATCATTGTATGTCACTTACCAAGCGCAACTTGAGCTAAGCCGAAAGGCTGCGAAGGCAGCTCATTCAGAACGGGTAGGACCTCTGGTTCCACTCTATTCTTGAACACCTGTTGCAGGATAAATGCATCATCATATTAGACACGCGACAATGTTGCATTGGATTTTATTTTAGCCCCAATGAAGGGAAAATCCCCAAACATGGTGTTCTATACCTTGGTCCTGACTGTTGGAAGCCTCAGGCAGCAGCCAAAACTCCAGCCTTGGCTCTTTTTCTTCCTTCTGGAAGAGATATGGCAGGTCTCATCGTCGGCACTAGCTGTCAGACTGCACCTTATGGGCAATGTGGTGTCAGGGCGGTTGACACGGAGCTTAGACATTAGCTCTTTGTCAAGGTCACGGGAGCCCTGACTGGTGTATGACCTGTGGGTACCCATGCCCTGCAAGAGACTCTCTGGCCTGGGCACAGTATCTGCAGGCAGAAGAGAACTTTCTTTTTAAGAATAAAAATGTTGTCCTGCATAGTTTACACAGGGTGTCTGCAGGTCCTTAAAAAGTCTTACATTTATTTATTTACATAAAAGGAATTAAATTGTCTTATTTCGGCCTTTTAAAGGTCTTTAAAAGGTATTTATTCACTTCTGTTAGCATTGTGAAGAGGTGATGCAAAAGATAATGTGTGGTTTGTGAACGCATTTTAGCTCTGGTCTCACGCAGAGACGAACCATGATTTGATTCGGAATGTTAGATGACAGCAATTCACTTTTGGCGGTTAGCTGCTTTTCGCTCAACATAACTGTTTGTGAGGTAGATTGCTAGCTAGTACCAAGCAAGGAAATTAAAGCTAGCTACATAGTAGAGCTTGGCTGTTAAACTTCCCGCAGGTACCATGGGAAAGTGAAAATTCAATCAGAAGTGGTTGAACAGCAACTTTACATTGTGGTTGAAATCGAAGCCCACTGTGTCTTTCAAACTTGGCTCTATGGGAATGAAATCTGTGGAATCCCATATGAAGTGAGAGAAACATAAAAACAAAAACACTGCAAAAAGCCTCCAACAAATGCCTGGCATTTCTCAGTTGTTTGGTCAGACATCAGTCCAGTGAAACGTTATTGTTAGCAGTAGGCTTACTGCTCTAACAATGGTGGGTACTTCAGTTGAATTGATGTATGTATTTTTTCCATGGGATGTGGTTGTGAAATTGGTCTTAAATTTTATTCGAGGTGGCATTGAAAAAGTCTTAAAAAGTCTTAAATTTTACTTGCTGAAACCTGCAGATACCCTGTTTACGGTTATAAAATATTTAAATAATGATAAAATATTTCATGATAATACACCATCTGGAAAATGTAATAAACACAACTGCAATAAAACTATTAGGTTCTAAAATGTGTGAATCCAGCATGACAGGATCCTATTCATGTATTATGCCATATATTCATTATTTAAACATATATAAATATATTTACCATCCACAGAGGTCACGGTAGAGACATCATCCTTTAACATATCCTGGGAACTCACCACCATGTAAACCTGAGTGGTTTTAGGTGAGACATCCTGGCATGTATCACTGACTGACAACTCATGAACACGGTCCTCTTTGTTAAACTCATCATCTCTTAGTTTGTTCAGTATGGAGTCCAAAATCTCAGTGGCAACCTGGCACTCATTGATCAGCTGCTCATCCACAGATGAGTGTTCGGAGACAGTCACACCGGCCTCGATCACATTCAGAACATTGCTGAGAATCTGCTTGGCTTTGCATCTGACTGACTCCTGGCTGACTGCCAGTGTTGGGTCATTGTTGGTAGGCACTTCCTGCTGGTCTTGTTCGTCGGTGTGGTTTCCCCCTGTGAATATTTTGCTCAGCTGGTCCACAGCTGTTCTGTACAATGTTTGCAAGGATGACTTAGCCTGCTCCAAGAACCGGTTCCCCTCAGTCCTGTTTTCC
This sequence comes from Esox lucius, assembly GCF_011004845.1. Lineage (NCBI taxonomy): Eukaryota > Metazoa > Chordata > Actinopteri > Esociformes > Esocidae > Esox > Esox lucius. The sequence goes on from NC_047579.1 coordinate 9,916,761, forward strand.
TCAACTGCTTTGTTCAAGTCCAGTAAAAGGGATTTGAGAATATGTGTTGACTCTTCGGCAATGTTCCTTGGAGTGACATGGAGCAACTCACCAATTTCCAGATTATCAGTGCTCTCAACTCCTGCTGCTAGACATGCGAGATGGTTCATAGTTGTCTGGCTTGCATCGAAGGACTCATCCGAGTGACTATCAAGCTCTGTCTTAGCAATCTGCTGTACGGTTCTGACAGCCTCTGTCGACTGAACACACAGTATCCCCAGGTCAGAGTTGGAGTGAGACAGATTTGAATAATTAAAAGTTCCACTGCTGACCTGACTGGTAGTGGATTCCCCCTCCAGGTCAAATTCTGACATGGATTCCTTAAGTTTGTTTGTAGCTTTCTGGACCATCTCCCTGGCCATGACATCAATGTCTAGGTCTTCAATCCCAGTACTGCAGCTCGGGCTCTGGTAGTCTAGATATTCATGCTTGTCCTGGGTGTCGTTGTTCAGCAAATCTACCAAGTCACTAGACATTGATGTGTTTTGTTGGGATCGTAGCTGGGTCATCTCTGCTAATTTCATCTTGACATTCCTGGTGATATTCGCCCGGGCCTGGTCAAGCAGGTCGCTGTTTGACTGTCTGGGTGACGTATGCGGCCCTGGTCTCTGGAACAACATACTCTCCACTTCGGCCACTACTGCTGCCAAAAAGTACATATAATTGGAATTCGATGCTGCCTCATAATTAGCCTGATACTCGTTAAGAACCCACTGGATGCTGGTGATGGTTTCGAGGATTACCAGACATGCAAGTGGTCCAAGCGCTGGGTCAAGACTGCTCTTGACATTTATAACAGTCTTTCCAGACAACCGATTAATCGCCATATATCTTTGACAGTGACCATTCAATGTGGCTGTTACACTTCCCAGCAGCTGTTCAGCAAACTGCCTGCTGGTTATTAAAAGAGCCTCAGGCCCCCAACTAGCATCTCCGTTTAGCGCGAGCTGAGTTAGTCTGCATTCTATCTGCTGGACGATGACCTCCACAATGGCCATGATCAGCCTGGTGTCCGCAGACAGAGAATTTGTCCTCATCTCATTGTTCTTTCTCTGGAAGGAGGGTATGATGAGTTCACTCAGACACCTGCGGGCATCTCTGTGTACCTGACTGAAGATGTAGATCTGAGAAAGTCCGAATACAGACAGCCAGCGATCTAATAGGGGTCTATTCCAATCGACTCCATCCCCATTCTCAGGGACGATGGGATGTCCTCTTGGGTTGTCATCATCTTCCTCCTCCGATCTGGAGAGCACACCACAACAGAGATATGGCATCAGTAACAACAACAAAGGTGTCTGGCACTAACGTTGCTTTAAAAACTCTGTAACCTTAAAAAAAGGTTACAGAGTTTCATGAATTTATCAAAAATAAAACAGAATAATATTTACAGGAAATGAAACCCTTTAGTGAAGTCATTATTGATACACATTCATGGAGCCAATGAAATAGTTGTCTAAAGCATTCTGAAGAGGAATAAGTTCCAGAGGGATACATACGAGAGGGAGGGGGAGGGTGTTGGGGTCCATCTGTAGTCACCATCGGGTACATGATCATTCTCAAAGACGAATGAGCCACTGCTGCTGGTGGATGCTGGTTCCATTACATCGCTACCGATGGAAAACCAGGAGGAGGAACTGGATAGTGATGGTGTCCTGGGCAAATCCCCTCCCGTGCTGTGGTCAGGGGCATTGACCACCGCTGCTGACAACTGTATTGTAAAAGAACAGCCGGAACAAGTTGTTCTAAGATCTAACAACATCTAACAGTCACAGAGGTCCGCCGTCTAATTCTACTGTAAGGCTTTTCTGTATATAACCCAGTTATTCTGTTCATTCAACTTCCCCTTTGGTTTTGTATAACAAAACCTGACTTGCCTCGTTTCCTTTGTCTAGATTGAAACTACTGGCATGCCAGCTCATTGGACTGTAAACTATTATTTAGGCTGCTCCCTGAATGGCACCCTATTCCCTATATGCATGTTTTTGTTTTTTTCTTTAGGAGACCAATAGGGCCTCGTGGTCAAGCCAAGTGTCCTTCATATAGGGCGCCGAGCTTAAACAAACTCACCATGCCACGCACACTCTCAGTCAGAAAGCTCCACTGCCTGCAAAAACAGGTAGATAGATGAGTTTATTAGCAAAGCGATGTAACCTTTGACCCCTATTGTACAAGCCTATGTGGCAACCACCCGTTCCGATAGTTTAGCTGGTCAATTAAAAGAAATACAGGGAAGACAATGCGCAACCTACGTGTTAGTGCTCGTCGTGCCTAAGCAAGAGGGCCTTCTTTGGGCCAACAAGGACAGGTTGTGCGTAGAGGTCTGCGGTGTGTTCTGGGCACTAGATAGGCTGGCTAAGTTCTGATCAGCCTGCTGTGAATATGATGGCCCAGCTGATTCTGGGGCAGCCTCTTCCAGTCTATTAGTCTCACCATGACCTTTTACAGAGCTGTATGAAGACAGAAGGAATGTGGGAGAGTGAAACAGAAGGCATTAGAGTTGTGTGGAGTTCACTTATTAGGAGCTGGGTGTTAAATTACCTTGGGTTTCCTATACTTGTCTCATGTGCCTTGTGAAGTTTCATAAAATTCCCAGTCCCAAATGGCCTATTCAAATATAGTGCACTACTGACCAGAGAACTATGGGCTTTGGTCTGAAGTAGTGCAATTTATATAGTGTGTAGGGGATAGGGTTTCATTTGGGATACAATTGTTTGTGTTTTTAAGATAAACACCTACCTGACTTGCTGTTCGACATGCTCATCAAGATCTTGGGACTGGTCTGTAGGGTTAAGGTCATCACCTTCGACCTCTGACCACTAAAGGAGAGAAGAGAGCGCAGTGTTTAATCCCTGAATCACATGTCTAGAGTACAGAACCAAAAGAAGATAATACTTTATGCTTCACTGTCCCAATAATTACATGGAACCCTGTAATATATATAAAATAAAAAATAAATGAAAGGAGTGAACTTCACCTTTAACCAAATACTGTATACAAAAATTTTCAGCTGTCCCTTATAGGTCTAGAGGTTACCATGGTAACAAAACCACGTTCGTGTCTACAGTAAAATCTGACTAAAGTGGTAGTAGTCTGATCCTGTTTTTCTGCAGGTAAACAAACTATTTTTCAGTGTTATTATATATAGCTCTGGAAAAAATTAAGAGACCACTCCTAATTTTTCTTTAAAAACTGTGGTGCACTGTGTTCTGACACCTTTCTATCAGAACCAGCATTAACCCAAGCAATTTAAGCTACAGTAGCTCGTCTGTTGGATCGGAACACACAGGCCAGCCTTCACTGCCCACGTGCATCAAGGAGCCATGGCCGCCTCTGACCCTGTCACCGGTTCACCGCTTTTCCTTCCTCTGACCACTTTTGGTACTGACCACTGCAGACCAGGAACACCCCACAATAACTGCAGTTTTGGAGATGCTCTGACCCAGTCGTCTAGCCATCACAATTTGGCCCTTGTCAAAGTCATTCAGATCCTTACGCTTGTCCATTTTTTCTGATTCTAACACGTAAGCTTTGAGGACAGAATGTTTCCCTTGCTACCTAATATATCCCACCCACTGACAGGTGCCATGATAACGAAATGATCAGTGTTATTCACTCAGTGATCATAATGTTTTGGCTGATCGGTGTATATAGGCCTATTGTAAAAGCATGAACAATAACAGAGTGACAAAAAAGAAATCACCTGCGTAGCTTTAGAAATTGGTGCCAACATCCACCCGCTTTTATAACTACCAGGTGTTAATTTTTGGCCTTGGAAGTGTGTTCACAATTTACGGAGGGGATATATGTGCATAATGCAGGTGGGGCAGATGTCATGAGTGCTGCCTGATCAGTATTTACAGTGCATGAACAGTCTACACAGCTTTGGTTTACAACAAAGGAATTGTCAATTGTCAGATTTACTTTCTGACATCCTTGCGAATTGTTAAGTAGGTGGAGATGGAACATAGACCTACTCTAATGTAGCTGGGCTTGGCAAAAACACGTTTCCCGTTAACAAAGGCATGTGTATCAGCTGGTGAATTGAATGTGTACCTTGATGTCAAAGTACTCGTTAAATAATGTTTTCCCTTTGTTATGGTGGCCCAGAAGTGCAAAACACAACCACAATTACAAGTACACCCAATGCTTAATTTGTGCCAGACCAAGATCCAGAATTGGATACTCTTAACCAGTACCTTTTGGGACATATATAATTTGACAGATTTTGGTTTTCTGTCTGAATAAGTATAAAACATGAGTTTGACCAAAAAAAGTGGTCAAAAATAACTGAAATATATGTAATGAAACAAGAATCCGGGCAAGATTCAGCCCGTTCTCGCCCTCCTGAGATTCGAAACAGCCACGTGAAAGGCTTTTTTAACCTCTACCCCACCAACATTAACATTACGTAATGTTTGAATATTTCTTTAAACCCAATTGACCTTTGTGTTAAACTGAGTAACCTTTCTTATTAAGTTTTCCTCATTCACAAACAGCATCTATGAACGGTATGGCTTTTTCCACTGGCCGTTTTAACAGCTTAGCCATTCGTGAATGACATTGATACAATAACTACCGTAGGTGACGATAACGGACATTTTCGTCAACTGAAAAGAGGAGAGAATCGCGTAGTGTAGATGTATTGATTGTATAAGTTAGTGAACTGTTCTAAGCTGTTGTAACCAATTAAACAAAATATTAATTATTTGTAATATGAGTTGAAACTGAAGGTGCAAGCAGGAGAATAGGAAACCCTGTTCCAGCGGTTGCCGGGGAGAGAAAGATTTAGTATGTCTGTCTTTTGAGAAACAGGTCACAGGTCAGAGACACACACACATAGTCAGACAGACAACACAGAAACCACAAGGGGGGCAAGGGGATACTTGCAGTTATCCTTATAAGGAATAGAACTGGGATTGGGACACTTGCTTTGAAACACAATGGGACACTTGCTTTGAAACTTAACGCCTCTATCTTTTGGGCGTAGTGGAAGTATAAAATTATGTTTTGACTGTTGATCCTTAGACATTGTGCGGCGACACCTTGTCTCCAAAAGCTTTTGTAATAAATGGAATATGCGGTACGGTAATTGACATGACTCCTGATGTTTTATTCTCCTTTCCAACAAACCAACTCGGGGAAGTGTTAGACTTCAACAGTAGTCAGCAAACGTTTGTCTATCCTGAACAACTCCTAAGACATAATTCGAAAATCCACCAGAAATAATCGCAATATAGCAGTAAACAGTATTGTTTCATTGTAGGCTTTATAACGTAAATACGGAACGTTTAACCAGCGAAGCTTTTGTCTATCCTGTACAAATCATCTTTTGACACTGGCCGTTTTAACTAATTATTAGCTAATTAGCCATTCGTGAATGACATTGATACAGTATCTATCAATGTAGGTGACGATAGTGATGTTAAATATTACCTCATATATTTCAATTATGGCTTATATTGTGATAAAGAAAATCTGAGTGCTGCCAGCATAATATCCTGCTGCTAAAATAACGCTAATGAAGCCTGGAATGGCCATCACCAGGTGACGATAACTGACTATAACTGACTTTTTGGTCAAGTGAAAAGACGAGAGAATCATGGAATCCACCAGAAATAATCGCAATACTGTATAACTAAAACAGTTTTTGTTTAGGGCTCACTATAACGTAGCTACTGAATGTAGTAGCCAGGTAAGATTTTGTCTATCCTGACCCAAAAAGCATGCCCGGATGCGAACGCGGCAATAGGGCCGTTCAAATCGGCATGTGTTACCAACTGCGGTGAAATATTGAAGGTGAGCTAACGTTAGAAATAATGTCTAAAAGACAATCAGGTGTATTTTCATTTTTTAAGCCAGCGGCTCCGTCGGCCCGCAAACAGCACAGAGAGGAGAGCTCCATGGCTGTTATGTGGAGATTTTTTGACCATCAAACAGATATACATTTTCCAGAAACTGTGCTGTAGTGTTAATGACTATGATCCGATAACGTTGAGGTTATGGTGTACTTAAGTACTAATTAGCTAGGCTATGGATTGGGT